>NC_083108.1:57754484-58077927 GCF_949774975.1 Lagenorhynchus albirostris
TTTGATTTCAAATTATATTTTCTAACAAGAGCAAAAGAAAAAAAAGACTTCAAATAAGACAGAAAAAGAAAAATTGTTAATACCTACCGAGCATGAAGAAAAAAGAATTGAAGTGTCACTTTACTTATCTGCCATTAACAAAGGCTACAATTTGTTGTACATCGTGAGTTTTATTGTAGTATAATATTTTTATTGAAATATTATTTATTTCATCAGAAAATATGTGGGAAAAAATTATCTTTTTATTACTGTTAAGAGTGTCACTAGACACTATAGGGCTCAATTCCATTAACCTAGATATTATGGTTCTATATCCCAAATCATGAATTCCTAGAACTTCTAAAAAAGGCACCAGACCTAAGTTCCTGTGAGGTACCAGTTTCCCTAATTTAACTGACTCTTCTGGTATTTTAATTCACTTGATCTGTTCCTGACCTAACAACAATTATATGAATCCCATTTAGGTTTTCCTGTTATTAACATTTTCATGATTACAAGCCCTCCAATACATTTTATTACATTCATCCTTTTAAAATATCCTCTGTTCAACATAATTTTGACAATCTCTCTTTTTTTAAATTTTACTCTCATTTATACTAATCGAATGAAACCAAAGATTTGTTTTTTTCTAAGTTTTCACCCTCTTTACGTCTGTACATAGATTACTAAATATTTTCAATTCAGAAATATTATCACAGAATAATAGAGCCACACATGCATCATAATTATCTTGATCCTGTGAGGAACCTGATGACATCAAAATAAACACTTTCAAGGTCAAGAGGAAGAGACTTAGTAGAGCTTTTTTTTTTTATTTTTATTTTATTTATTTATTTTTAAATTTATTTATTTTTGGTTGCATTAGGTCTTCATTGCTGTGCGTGGGCTTTCTCTAGTTTCAGCGAGCGGGGGCTACTCTTCGTTGCGGTGCGCGGGCTTCTCATTGTGGTGGCCCCTTTTGTTGTGGAGCATGGGCTCTAGGTGCGTGGGCTTCAGTAGTTGTGGCTCGCGTGCTCAGTAGTTGTGGCTCGCAGGCTCAGTAGTTATGGCGCACAGGCTTAGTTGCTCCGCGGCATGTGGGATCTTCCTGGACCAGGGCTCAAACCTGAGTCCCCTGCATTGACAGGCATATTCTTAACCACTGCACCACCAGGGAAGTCTGAGACTTAGTAGAGCTTTCTCTGGCATGGCCCATCGTAGTCCAACTTCTGATTGTGATGAGCATTTTAGTCTCAGAGCCCAGAATCCAAATTTTCTTAGAACTCACCGGTGTCATCACTTCTTAAATACCTTGTTTCTTTGCTTCGATGTAGTTTCACAGCAATTCCTTCAACCTAAGACAAACGATTATTTTCACATTTATATATTTTTTAGAGTTTGGACATTAGGGATCAACTTACTCCAACTTCCTCATTTTAGAAGTGAGGCAACTGAGACCTAAGGAGGGTCCGTGCATTGCCCAAATTTCACAGTTTATTCACTGGAAAGTCTTAAATCAGAACCCAGGCCCCCCCATCTGAATCAGTGATTTTTTTTTCTGCTAAACTCTCCTTAGTTCTGTTTAGAATAACTATCAATATAAATGTCCTAGATCTACCTTTAAGTAGCCCCTCAACTAAACAAATGTGTATTGCCTATGAGTCCTTTTGTAATTCTGGTCAGTCTTTCTAGTCTGAGGAGATCTCACCAACCCTTAGAGGGCTATTCACACCCTCCACAAGCTAACCAAACATTTCTTTAGCCCCCATGTTTTAAACTTTATTGAGATATGTTTATACAGTCATGAGTTGATTTGTGTTGTTTCTACTTTTTAATTATTATGAATAATGCTCCTCCTAATATTTGTGTACAAGCCTTTGAGTGACATGTGTTTTCAGCTCTCTTGGATATATACGTAGGAGTGGAATTGCTGGGTCATATGGTAAGTTTATCTGTGTTTAACCATTTGAGGATCTGCCAGACTGTTTTCAAAGTAGCTTTGTGATTTTACATTCCTACCAGCAGTGTATGAGGGTTCCACTTTCTCCACATTCTTGCCAATACTTGCTATTATCTGTCTTTGGATTATAGCCATTCTAGAGGGTGTGAAGTGCTATCACACTGTGGTTTTGATGTGCATTTTCCTGCTAGCTAATGATGTTGAGCATCTTTTCACGTGCTTATTGGCCATTTGTATATCTTTTTTTGGAGAGCTGTTTATACAGATCCTTTGCCCGTTTTTAATTGGATTATTTATCTTTTTATTGGGATTTCATAGTTCTTTATGTATTTTAGATACAAGTCTCTTGACAGATACATGATTTGCAAAAGCTTTCTGCCTTTCTGTGTGTTGTCTTTTCACTTTCTTGGTAGTGCCCTTTGAAGCACAAGAGCTTTTCACTTTACTGATGTACAGTTTATGTTTTCTTTTCTTAATTTTGTTTTTGGTGTCATATCTTTGAAACCATTGCCTAATACAATGTCATGAATATTTACACCTATATTTTCTTCTAGGAGTTTTGTAGTTTTAGCTCTTATATTTAGCTCTTTAATCTATTTTGGTATAATTTTCGTATTTGGTGTGAAGTAGGAAACCAACTTCGTCCTTTTACATGTGGATATCCAGTTGTCCTAGCACCGCTTGGAAAAATTATTTTGACCCCACTGAACTTTCTTGGCACTTTCGATAAAAATCAATTGACTATAAATGTGGGGCTTTATTTCTGTACTCTCAATTCTGTTGTACTGATCTATCTGTCTATCCTTATGCCAATATCATGATGTCCTAATACTGTAGCTTTTTAGTAAATTTGAAATTGAGAAGCCTGAGTCCTCTCAAACCACTTTTTGATTACTCACACCATCACCAAAAAGTTTGATCGCACCATCCCCAAATATACGTATACTTATAGGTAGTGCAGATATACTGGTTTATAAATAGGATAGGCACACTAGACACTAAATTGTGTATCATACAAAGCATACTCAAAAACTTAATTTAAATGAATATGAGATAAATGATATTTTTAAAATAATATTGTATGTTATTTTGTAGAAAATTGGCAAGTACATTTCTATCTTCCCTTATGTCAATTAGACTTTCTCGCTAATCAAAAGGTGTTACGTACTTTAGGTTTTAAAAAATGGCATCAAACTTTCCCAAATCTGTTTTATTAATAAATAAAATGAAATATTTTAAAAATATTTCATCTACATCACATCTTTGTAGAACTTCTATTTTGTGTGTACTTTTCATAGACATATTAAGTATAAGTCCAGGAGTTCATACATATTCTTCTTTGACATGCTTTTATCACTCAGTGTTATGGTTATAGAATTCATCCATGATGATGTATAAAGCTGTCATCTATTTTCAGTTGTTTTTGTATTTTATTGAGTGAATATAAACTAATTTCTTAAACTATTTTTTGTCTCCAATTTATTAGTTTTATTTTAAAATGCTACTATGCTGACATCCTAGTCTATGTCTCCTAGTACATATGTGCAAGAATATTACTAGGGAATATACCTGAGGTGGGATTATTGGGTCGTATGACATGTGCCTCTTTAACTTCAGTGAATACAGGCAAATTATTTTCCAAAGTGGCTGTACCAATTTATGGTCTCACAAGCAATGTGCGGGAATTCGCATTGCTCCACATCCTTCTTTATTTCTGAAGAATAAAAAAGTTTATTTACAAGATGATACTGAGCTTTGTCTAATTGATTCAAACTTTTTAGAGGAAGATGTGATGAAATTCTTTTCTTTATAAAGACAGTATAGCCAAAATGGTTTTAAAATGCAGGTTTTTGCAAGAAAATGGAATATATCTATTAAAATCTTACACCTCAATAGAGAGTTAAAAACCTGTCAAGTCTAGAAAAATGTATTTTGTTTTTGGTTTACTTAAATATGTATCGATTTTTCCCCCCTTCTAGTTCCAGGTGCTGTTCTTACTGAATCCATCCAAGGAAGTACCTTTGAAGAGAAGATATTTCTTCAATGGCGAGAACCAATTCAAACCTATGGTGTCATCACTTTATATGAGGTAGTATATACATTTGTTAGTAATTTAATTTTTACTGTAACTTCTATGATAGCTACACTATCTAGTATTTAAAAATGCATAGTAACATCATGCCTTTTAAGAAGTTGAATGCCTTTAATAGTTATAATGGTTACTGAATAGAAGCAAAAAAATTAAAAATGAGTTTTCGAATTATGTATAATTTCAGGATGTATATTCACCATGATTTAGATGCTTCCAGATTACATGTTATTAGATGTAAAGCCACACTATAATATACTTTAAAAATCACCTTTGTTAAAAACAGTAAGTGTTCTGTCATATACATTATTTGTATATGACAGGAGGCAACCATGGCATCCTGTTCTCGCCAGCTCTAAAATATTTTACTCCTGAATTATAGAAGAGCGCTGATGATCCAATTAGTGGAGTTGATAGACATTGTCTTGGGAATAACAACAGAATAATGTCTTCTGGTTTCTTAGCATTAGCAAAACAGCCTTTAGACTTCTGTGACACAGTTTTGTCTACTGATAGATAGCAGAGAAGAATTCGATGACTTGTTCAGGGAAAAAAATAACAGCAATAGCGGGGTGGCAGTCATCATCACATCTGTATGAGCGTGATTTCACTCTGCCTATTGTCATAGAAACAAGCAGGTGCATTTTTTTTTCAAGCTAGCATTTATGTGAATGCAAATTCAACAAAATTATATGTTGTTTGGTTTCTAAAATCCGCAGCCATTCTTCCTATGGGACCTCTACCTGAATACCTTTCAGAGCTACTGACAAAGCCGGAGTAGATTTGCTGTCAGACAGTCACCATTGGTGAACCCTTTCCCTGACCCAACTAGCCTCACAGCTATGTTTCCTTGTACCTTTTAAAAATTGGTATTGAAATGCAAAAAAAAAAAAAAAAAATTGTTGTTCATCAAAAGCTAAACAAAGTAAGAGAAAAGAAAAAAAGTTGATTTTCACATTAAGTTATGATGCTTTCCTTGGCTGCTTCGTTGTAAAAGAATCATGAAAATTCATGACTCTCTTTTGTAGAGTTGTTTTTTATAATCAAATCAAACAAGTTCATTTTTTTTCCTCAGTGATCAGAATCTTTTAGTTAATATTTTTGGCCCCATGACCATTTTTTAGTTCTGTTGTGTGGATTCTTACCTCAGGATAACAGAATATTTTACTAGAAAAGATACAGTCTTTGAAATCAACATTAAGTACCAAGAAATCAGTCCACCTCTCCTGAAAGCCACATGTTGATATCTAGACGGACAGAAAATAAAGGTGAGATCCTTTCTTTCTGATCCCATGGAGCATAATATTCATGGAATAAGTAACTTTAATGTGAAAACAATAGGAAAAGCAGAACCCATCAGTGTCTCTGATTTCAGCAGCCACAATATCCCTCCTAGCTGAACACTGATCTAAATGCTACTACAAAGGGGATGTGTGAATGTCTTGTAAATCAACATTTTAAAACTCAAGATATAGGTAAGAAGAGCAGGTCGGTTGTTTTTTCTAGGCACCAAAGGGAAAATGCCAGATGTGTGAATCAGGCTTAAGTGATTAAGTATAAGTTTCTGACTGTTGAATCTTTCTCTTCTTTTCTCCATGTTTTCTAGAAGTAGGAAGGAAGGTATTCCAGATTCCCCAAGGTGGGCCTTAGATGGTGTCTGTGCAGGGAGCTCCTCTTTGGCTAACACACACTGCACCCTGGGGCTCTCCCAGCCTGTACCTGAGTCTGCAGGAGACCCAGCTTCCTCCTGGTGCAGGGCTGCTGGTGAACCAGACCAGTCCCCTCCCTGGAGGACCACAGTCCCCTGGGACAGACATGCTAAGGAAATAAAACCATTGCCCAAAGGGAAACCAAGACCTTAGGAACAGTGTAGTCACAGAAACACATTTGACTGTAGGTCAAAACTGGAAGGCAAGATACGTTATCATAGTTGGAAAAAAGCTTAGTAATAAATGATATGGGTGTTTCTTGAGGAGCACACTTGTATGGTTTTTTGAAGGAGAGGAGAAAAAACAGAAGGAATGTTGTAAATGCTGTAAGTGAACATGCTGTGGGTTCATGTTATTCTCAAGTTCTCTCTTTACCTCTTAAGAAAGATATACCAGATCATTAATGATTGGAAAATGCTGACAATGTCATCTTTTGCCGGAAGTTACGGCAATGACGGCACTAAAGCAACCTTCCGGTCTCAGTTCTTTGTCGTCCCCATCTTCAGCCTTCTCAAACTAGCCTTCCTTCCTCTTGTCCCCAGCTGTGTTGTAGCCCCAGCCCTTCTCGTGCCTTACCTCCTGCTCAGCCATTTCATTCTATCTGAGACACCTTCCTAAAATCTGGGACTGGTAATTACACTTTTCCTCAATAGCTATCCAGATTTTTATTTTATCAAATTATAAATGCAGTATTATTCTCTGAAAGGATACTTTAAGCACAGAAGTATTCCAAATAAAATGTCTTTGCTTCCCAAATTCACTTTTCAGAGGTAACTACTATGAACAACTAGATGCATGTGCTTCCAAAATTTTACAAGGTAGAAATTTATAGTGCAAGTGCTCTTATGACTATACATGGATAAAATTTAATAAATGCTAGCAAACCCAGCATTTTATTATAAGAATATGCCATATAAGACCCCCTCCACATCATACAAAAATAAATGCCAAATAGGTTCATGAACTAAACACAAAAATTAAACTATAGCAACACTATAAGAAAAATAAGGAAGACGCTTTTGTAATATATCTTGACATAAAACCCAGAAGTCATTTAAAAAAGATTGACAGATTTGGTTATATAAGAATTTAAACTTCTGAATGATAGAAAATGCCACAAAGAAAAGTCTAAATACAAACAGAAGACTTGGGGAAATTATTTTCAACATTTGTAGCAGTCAACTGGCTGGTGGCTGTAGTTATAACACACTTGATACAGATTGATAAATAGACAACACTCCATTAGGAAAAATGGGTGAAGAATAAAAGGAGTTGATTCATAGGAAAAAAAAATCTGAATGGCGTAAGCAGATGAAAAGATAGCTACCTGACCTTAGCAAGGATTAAGAAATGAAATAAAACGGACTCTTCAGAACGTTTAAGTTGGTGCAAATCCAGTGTTAAGGGGTGATGTGGTGAAATTTGTGTGCACAGACCGTTGATGGGGACACACAATTTTGCAATCTCTCATGTAGACAACTTGGGAATATCTATCAAAATTCAGACACTGTATGTCAAGCCTGTTTAGGGAAGTTTCTCAGTCAGTAATACTCCCAAATGCACAGGGATGTATGTCCCAGTATTTTCATTGAACCCCAGTAACTTTATATGGCTCACGATTGCTTAGTGAATCAACTCCAAACTCCTGGTCACGACAGTAACACACCAACAAGCTTTTGAAAAAAAACATTTAGTATGTATAAGGTATTAGAAGAGAACAAAATATAAAAGATCCTCTCTCTCCTCTACTAGAAGTGAGCAGTCCTATCAGCAGCTAATTATAGAAAAGAATGAAATGAGGACCAAACGTCTGCCTCAGGGCAGCGTGTGCAGGGTTGTCGGGCACGTAGTAAAGGAGAACAGTCTGGACTCATCAGCCCACTGGGGCGCTGACGGATGGAGAGTTGAAAATACCTCAAGATCCCCCACCTGGAGAGCGGGGCTCAGTGAATCACTCTCCCCTGAGAGAGTTCACATGGGTGGAGAGAGGGAGAATTGAGGGGCCCTATTTGCTATCAGTGTTCAAGGCCATACATGGTACCATCCCAGCTGATACTTGTTACTGCATCTCCCATGATCCTCTCCTGGAACTGAATGAGCCATGTGTATGCAGTTTTCCTTTCTCCATGAACCTTCTGGTTTTTCACACCTGCTTCTGCTTATCCACTTCTTTCCTCCTGACTGCCTCCCCTCGTTCTCCTCCTGTGGCACTTCTGCTTATCTTTCAGCATCTCAGTCAAATTTTGAACTTTTCCGTGGAGCATCCTAGGTTCTTGCATCCCCTGGAATCCGATTTACTTGTTGGTTCCTTTGATTGCTTGCCCCTCTGTTGAAGGACTGTAGTTAAGGCTGTCTGGCATTGCAGCCTACTCACAACTCCCTGGAAGATTGATTCCCCTCGTGGTCAGAGATTACGTGTTATTCCATTTTGGTTCTCCAGAATTTGAGACTTAGAGAAGGGAAAGAGGATGCTGGAGTATTTCAGGCACTGACCTGCCAATCAGAAGGCATCCAATGTGAGCAGCAGCTGACTCCACCTCACCTGATCTAACCCCACATATGTTGTCTGCGTGTCGGTTTGCTTTCAGCGTGGGCATCCCATCAAGTCCCTGGGTCCACCCTGGAACGTCAGTGTTCTCCATGGAGGCATCATTAGAATCACCTTGGCCCTCAGCCAGCGAAACGGCCAGGTGTGACCTCAGCCCCAGACCTCCCTCCTGGGAGTCTCCCAATGCTCGTCCTTGGCCTGGTACTTACTAGGCACTTAATAAACGTGCTGAATGAACCAGTGAAAAAATAAATACTGAAAGTACATGTTGCATTTGGCTGTGAGCGTGGAGCTGGGTACCCTTCAGAAGTACTGCTCAGGAGGACAGATGCTTACTGACCATCAGCTGCGCAGGCAATGGAGTTCTAGGGTCAAGTTCACTGTGTTCCCGAGGAACCTTTTTATTCCTGGAATTCAGACTCCAGGGCTCTGGATGGGTTTGAGGGGGAATCCATGAACTTTCTGACATTTTGTGTCCACTTGGACACAACATAGTTGCTTGTTAGGGATTTGTTAGAGGTGAGGGAGAGGATTCACGATTTTTAAGAGCAGCGTGTATATGCTTTGTTATGGGTTGGGGAGAGGATCTGTGCTTTTTAACAAATTATCAAGGACTGTGACCGAAAGAACCCCAGTCTAGCTGATCCTGCAAG
This sequence comes from Lagenorhynchus albirostris, assembly GCF_949774975.1. Lineage (NCBI taxonomy): Eukaryota > Metazoa > Chordata > Mammalia > Artiodactyla > Delphinidae > Lagenorhynchus > Lagenorhynchus albirostris. The sequence continues at coordinate 57,763,423 of NC_083108.1, forward strand.
GCCATGGCTAGAGGCGAGTACAGACCCATCAGCACTGGTAAAACAGCAAGTCCTCTGATAATGCAATTGCTTTTTGCTTTGCAGAGCAAACGTCCTTCTTGCCGCACCGTGAGCATGTGTGTGAGTGCGTGCACAGACCTGCTCTCCCCGGAGTCTTTAGGAAAATATATACCGAGTGCCAAATATTTACTGATCACAGTGGGGTCAGAAAGAAGAATAAGCTATCACTATTCAGAAAGAAGAGACAACTGTATGAAAAGTTCCAATTCCTTTGGCATGTTTAAATCACGATTTCAGACTACAAAGAGCTCTTACAGCTCTCCGTGATTTATTGCCGAATGGATGGTAGGGACACAGTCACAACAGCCGGTGTTGAGCAGATCCAGTGATCGTTAGGACGGGTTTGGGAAGGCTTTACGGATACGTAGAATGGGAGCCCCGGCTCGAGACATGGATGGACATGTTTTTGGTTCCAGTCTCAAACTCCCGGCAGCATCTTTGAAAGCATTTCCTTCTTAACACACTGTGTTCTTTTGATTTCTATGTCGGTTGTCTCTTTTGGCTTCTCCCTGCTTTCTGGCTCTCCTTCTGTGCCCTATATTAAATATCAGCGTTTCCCCCAAGGACCTCATCCAGTTCTGAACTGTAATGTTCCAACTCTGCTCACCCCCAGGTGTCTACTTCCAGCCCAGACCTCTCAGCTCCCAGCCCTATGTCCTACACGGTGTGTCCTCCTGACTGTCACAGGCATCTCGACCTTGACATGCCCACCCCCCAGCAGTTAACTTCTCATTCATTCCATCCCATTTCAGTAAGCAGGACATCCTTTGCTCAAGCCCAAACATGGAGCCTGTCTTGGTTACTCCATCTATCCCCACATCCAGTCCATCACTGACTTCTGCTCATGTCGACTCTAAAACTTGCCGATTCTTTTCATGTATTTCTCTCTTCATGGCCCCACCCTTGGTCCAAACCACTGCCTTCTCTCACGTGTGCTGCGGCCTCAGCCATGGCCTCTGCCAGGGCTCCTAGGGGTCCTCCTACTACCTCTGGTGCCCCCTTCAAGAAAGCAATCCTCCACCTGGCAGCCAACGTGATCTCTTTATAAGGGAAGTCAGATCATTTTATCTTCACACTTAAAATTGTTCAAAGTCCCCTGTTGTATGTCTCCACACTTTCTCCCTTGGGGTACAGAGCACTGCAGGGAATTGCCCCCCCCCCACGTCTCCAGCCCCCCAGGGACCACGCCACCTCGCTGGCTGGCCTGCCGCCACAGGGGCCTTCTTTCTGTCCATCATCTGTGTCCGGAATGCTCCTGCTTCATGGTCTTAGTTCATGCTGTTCTTCCCCGGACTCCTAGCCTGGCTGACTCATTCCCAAGTTCAATTAACTGTCATCTCCTCAGGGGACGCTCCCCCAGCCATTCTGAATGGCTGAGCATGGGCCCCACCCCAAAATCCCCTTCATCTTAGCATCCTGTTTGTTTCTTCCATGGCACGTAGTGTTTAAAAATTATTAATTTACTTACTGGATGTCTCCCCAGCTCCTCCCCAGCCCAGTCCAGATTATTGGTTGCCCGAGGGCAGGGCCTATGTCTTCCTGCTGACTGCAGTGCTCGTGCTCACACATTTCAGTCAGTATTTGAATGGCAAGAGTGAATCTGAATTCATGGTGGAGGAAAGAGGACAGAGTTAGCTCTATCACATTCCAAGGATCTGAGAGTTTATAAGGAAAAGCAGCGTCAGAAAAGCCCAGTATTTGTGGGGCAGTAAATCTTTGTCCCCTGACCAGGACAGAAGAAAATATGATGTCATCCCATGTGAAGTTCTGCCAGTGTCCTTGTCCCTGTGGTGAGCCACAGCCACCCCTGCCTCTGCAGGAGACCCTCCGACACTAGCAGCCACGTGGCTGACAGGGTCTTTGAATGAAAAGAATTGAGCACAGTCTCAGAGACCTCTGTGACAACATTAAATGCACCAACATTCGAATTATAGGGGTCCCAGAAGAAGAAGAGAAAAAGAAAGGGACTGAGAAAATATTTAAAGAGATTATAGTTGAAAACTTCCCTAATATGGGAAAGGATATAGTCCATCAAGTCCAGGAAGCAGAGAGCCCCATACAGGATGATTCCAAGGAGAAACATGCCAACACGCATATTAAACAAACTATCAAAAATTAAATACAAAGAAAAAATATTAAAAGCAGCAAGGGAAAAGCAACAAATAACATACAAGGGTATCTCCATAAGGTTAACAGCTGATCTTTCAGCAGAAACTCTGCAGGCCAGAAGGGAGTTGCAGGACATATTTAAAGTGATGAAAGGGAAAAACCTAAAACCAAGATTACTCTACCCAACAAGGATCTCATTCAGATTCGACGTAGAAATTAAAACCTTTACAGACAAGCAAAAGCTATGAGAATTCAGCACCACCAAACCAGCTCTACAACAAATGCTAAAGGAACTTCTCTAAGTGGGAAACACAAGAGAAGGAAAACACATACAATAACAAACCCCAAACAATTAAGAAAATGGTAAGAGGAACATACATATCGATAATTACCTTAAATGTAAATGGATTAAATGTTCCAACTAAAAGACACAGACTGGCTGAATGGATACAAAGATAAGACCTGTATATATGCTGTCTACAAGAGACCCACTTCAGACCTAGGAACACATACAGACTGAAAGTGACAGGATGGAAAAAGATATTCCATGCAAATGGAAATCAAAAGAAAGCTGGAGGAGCAATACTCATATCACACAGAATAGACTTTAAAATAAAGACTATTACGAAAGACAAAGAAGGACACTACATAATAATCATGGGATTGATCCAAGAAGAAGATATAACAATTGTAAATATTTATGCACCCAACATAGTAGCAACTCAATACATAAGGCAAATGCTAACAGCCTTAAAGGGGAAATTGACAGTAACACAATAATAGTAGGGGACTTTAACACCCCACTTTCACCAATGGACAGATCATCCAAAATGAAAATAAATAAGGAAACACAAACTTTAAATGACACATTACACAAGATGGACTTAATTGATATTTATAGGACATTCCATCCAAAAACAACACAATACACTTTCTTCTCAAACGCTTATGGAAGATTTTCCAGGATAGATCATATCTTGGGTCACAAATCAAGCCTTGCTAAATTTAAGAAAATTGAAATCGTATCAAGTATCTTTTCTGACCACAGCGCTATACTAGATATCAATTACAAGAAAAACACTGTAAAAAATGCAAACACATGGAGGCTAAACAACACACTACTAAATAACCAAGAGATCACTGAAGAAATCAAAGAGCAAATTTTAAAATACCTAGAAACAAATGATAATGAAAACATGACCACCCAAAACCTGTGGGATGCAGAAAAACAGTTCTAAGAGGAAAGTTTATAGCAATACAATCCTACCTCAAGAAATAAGAAACGTCTCAAATAAATGACCTAACCCTACACCTAAAGCAATTAGAGAAAGAAGAACAAAAGAAACCCAAAGTTAGCAGAAGGAAAGAAATCATAAAGATCAGATCAAATCAGAAATAAATGAAGAGGAAATGAAGGAAAAAATCGCAAAGATCACAAAATCTAAAAGCTGGTTCTTTGAGAAGATAAACAAAATTGATAAACCATTAACCAGAGTCATCAAGAAAAAAAGGGAAAAGACTCAAATCAACAGAATTAGAAATGAAGAAGGAGAAGTAACAACTGACACTTCAGAAATACAAAGGATCATGAGAGATTGCTACAAACAACTATATGCCTATAAAATGGACAACCTGAAAGAAATGGACAAATTCTTAGAAAAGCACAACCTTTTGAGACTGAACCAGGATGAAATAGAAACTATAAACAGACCAATCACAAGCACTAAATTGAAACTGTGATTAAAAATCTTCCAACAAACAAAAGCTCAGGACCAGATGGCTTCACAGGTGAATTCTATCAAACATTTAGAGAAGAGCGAACACTTTTCCTTCTCAAAATCTTCCAAAATATAGCAGAGGGAGGAACACTCCCAAACTCATTCTACGAGGCCACCATCACCCTGATACCAAAACCAGACAAAGATGTCACAAAAAAACAAAACTATAGGCCAGTATCACTGATGAATATAAATGCAAAAATCCTCAACAAAATACTAGCAAACAGAATCCAACAGCACATTTAAAAGGTCATACACATGATCAACTGGGATTTATCCCAGGAATGCAAGGATTCTTCAATATATGCAAATCAATCAATGTGATACAACATATTAACAAATTGAAGGATAAAAACCATATGATTATCTCAATAGATGCAGAAAGAGCTTTCGACAAAATTCAACACCCATTTATGATAAAAACCCTCCAGAAAGTGGGCATAGAGGGAACTTACCTCAACATAATAAAGGCCATATATGACAAATCCCCAGCCAATATTGTTCTCAATGGTGAAAAACTGAAAGCATTTCCTCTAAGACCAGGAACAAGACAAGATTGCCCACTCTCACTACTATTATTCAACATAGTTTTGGAAGTTTTAGCCACAGCAATCAAAAAAGAAAAACAAATAAAAGGAGTCCAAATCAGAAAAGAAGAAGTAAAACTGTCACTATTTGCAGATGACATGAAACTATGCGTAGAGACTCCTAAAGATGCTACCAGAAAACTACTAGAGCTCATCAGTGAATTTGGTAAAGTTGCAAGATGCAAAATTAATGCACAGAAATCTACTGAATTCCTATACACTAATGATGAAGAATTTGAAAGAGAAATTAAGGAAACACTCCCATTTACCACTGCAACAAAAAGAATTAAATACCTAGGAATAAACCTACCTAAGGAGACAAAAGACCTGTATGCAGAAAAGTATGAGACACTGATGACAGAAATTAAAGATGATACAAATAGGTGGAGAGATATACCATATTCTTGGATTGGAAGAGTCAACATTGTGAAAATGACTATACCCCCCAAAGCAATCTACAGATTCAGTGCAATCCCTATCAAACAACCAATGGCATTTTTCACAGAACTAGAACAAAAAATTTCACAATTTGTATGGAAACACAAAAGATCCTGAATAGCTAAAGCAATCTTGAGAAAGAAAAACAGAGCTGGAGGAATCAGGCTCCCGGACTTCAGACTATACTACAAAGCTACAGTTATCAAGACAGTATGCTACTGGCACAAAAACAGAAATATAGATCAATGGAACAGTATAGAAAGCCCAGAGATAAAGCCATGCACCTATGGTCACTTTATCTTTGATAAAGGAGGCAAGAATATACAATGGAGAAAAGACAGCCTCTTCAATAATTGTTTCTGGGAAAACTGGACAGCTACATGTAAAAGAATGAAATTAGAACACTCCCTAACACTGTACACAAAGATAAACTCAAAATGGATTAAAGGCGTAAATGTAAGGCCAGATATTATAAAACTCTTAGAGGAAAACATAGGCAGAACACTCTATGGCATAAATCACAGCAAGATCCTTTTTGACCCACCTCCTAGAGAAATGGAAAGAAAAACAAAAATAAACAAATGGAACATAATGAAACTTAAAAGGTTTTGCACAGCATAAATGAGACAAAAAGGCAACCATCAGAATGGGAGAAAATGTTTGCAAATGAAGCAACTGACGAAGGATTAATCTCCAAAATATACAAGCAGCTCATGCAGCTCAATATCAAAAAAAGAAAAAACCCAATCTACAAATGGGCAGAAGACCTAAATAGACATTTCTCCAAAGACGATATACAAATTGCCAGTAAACACATGAAAGGATGCTCAACATCACTAATCATTAGAGAAATGAAAATCAAAGCTACAATGAGGTATCACCTCACACCAGTCAGAATGGCCATCATCAAAAAGTCTACAAACTGTAAATGCTGGAGAGCGTGTGGAGAAAAGGGAACCCTCTTGCACTGTTGGTGGGACTGTAAATTGATACCCCCACTATGGAGAACAGTATGGAGGTTCCTCAAAAAACTAAAAGTAGAACCACCATATGATCCAGCAATCCTACTACTGGGTATATACCCTGAGAAAACCATAATTCAAAAAGAGTCATGTACCGCAGTGTTCATTGCAGCTCTATTTACAATAGTCAGGACATGAAAGCAACCTAAGTGTCCATTCACAGATGGATAAAGAAGATGTGGCACAAATATACAATGGAATATTACTCTGCCATAAAAAGAAACGAAACTGAGTTATTTGTAGTGAGGTGGATGCACCTAGAGACTGTCATAGAGAGTAAAGTAAGTCAGAAAGAGAAAAACAAATACCGTATGCTAACACATATATATGGAATCTAAAAATAAAAACCAAATAAAAGCAATGGTTCTGAAGAACCTAGGGGCAGGACAGGTATAAAGATGCAGACATAGAGAATGGACTTGAGGGTACGGGGAGCGGGAAGGGTAAGCTGGGACAAAGTGAGAGAGTGGCATGGACATATATACACTACCAAATGTAAAATAGATAGCTAGTGGGAAGCAGCTGCATAGCAGAGGGAGATCAGCTAGGTGCTTTGTGACCACCTAGAGGGGTGGGATAGGGAGGGTGGGAGGGAGACACAAGAGGGAGGAGATATGGAGATATATATATATACGAATAGCTGATTCACTCTGTGATACAGCAAAAACTAGCACACCATTATAAAGCAATTATACTCCAATTAAAATGTTTAAAAAAAAAAAAGAAACAGAAAGAAGTTTAGAGAAGAAAGTGTAGGCAAGTCTTATGCAGGGAACTCAGAAGTTTGAACTTTGTCCCATACGCATTTGTATCCCATTAAAGTTTTTCATAAGGCCAGTCCTTATGCTAATTATACTGCATCCTCACTGCTGGGTTGGGTCTCCCCTTACCACCAGACTGCTACCTTCCCCCCCGGCAGGTACTGTGTTTGAATCACCACATGAGACCCCGGCTAGCCCAGAGTACAGTGCTTGGCACACAAGAGACGTGCAGTGAAGTTGCTGTGAATGAGGGAATTAATAAATTTGGAGGAGCAGTTATGTTGTCACAGCTTAGATCTGCCTTCTCTACCTCTTCTCTGGAGCTCTCAGGATGGAGTTCAAAGTGCGCAGCTAAGCGCAAAGCAGTGACATTGAATTCCCCCGACAGCAGCTGCTGGTGGACGTGGTCTTGTCTCTTGACTCAGAGGAACCTCCTGAGGGAAGCCCATGAGAGGGTTAACAGCAGATCTTCTGCCTGACTCTGATGATGTCATGCACGGCAGTGATTAATATATACAGCAAACATTTTCTTGCCAAAGCATGGTTGACTCAATCTAAATATTCTTTCAGAGAGGTCTCCTTAATTATAATGACATGCTATAAATATAAGAAGAAAGAATGTCAATTATCAGTTGGTGTAATAACAGTGTTAGTGTTCATGCACATAAATTATCAGTAACTTTAACGTATCTAAAAGCAAGAAAAGTGCTCAGTTTTGCAATTTAAAACTTTTGAATATGCCACATTTAAAAAGTATGCCTTTACAAGGAGGAGAAATTAGTAATCACCCCTAAAATGCATGTTCTTGAAAAGTTGATGAACTACTTAGAGTGACTTTTTCTTTTTTCTTTTTTTTTTTTTTTGTGGTACGTGGGCCTCTCACTGTTGTGGCCTCTCCCATTGCAGAGCACAGGCTCCGACGCACAGGCTCAGCAGCCATGGCTCACGGGCCCAGCCGCTCCGCGGCATGTGGGATCTTCCCGGACCGGGGCACGAACCCGTGTCCCCTGCATCGGCAGGCGGACTCTCAACCACTGCGCCACCAAGGGAGCCCTAGAGTGAAATTTTTTAAAACATCATTTGAAAGGACAAAATTTAAAGACACCTATGTTATATTTATTTTCACACAATCCAGACTCATCCAGGGTGATTTGAACACCTGTCACGTGGCAAACATAAAGCTTCCAGAATTGCACTGTGTCCAAAATGGAAACTCCTAGTCATTCAGAGCAATTTAAATTTTAGTTAATTAAAATAAAATGATTCACAGACATAGAAGAGATACTTATGGTTACTGAAGGGGGAAGGGAGGAAGGGATAAATCAGGAGTTTAGGGTGAACATATACACAGTACTATATATAAAATAGATAACCCACGAGGACCTACTGTATAGCACAGGGAAGTATACTCAGTATCTTGTAATAACCTATAATGGAAAAGAATCTGGAACAATATGTATATATGTATGTATAATTATACAATCACTTTGCTGTATACCTGAAACTAACACAACATTGTAAATCAAGTAACTTCAATTTTTTTGAATGATTTTAAAAAATAATAATAAAATGAAGTAAATTTTTCAGTTCTGCCGTCTCACCGGCCATGTTTCTAGTGCTCTGTGGCCACTTGGGGTTAGGGGCCACCACACTGAATAGTGCAGAGTAGAGCATTCCCATCCTGACAGTCCTATTGGACAGCATTGCTCTAAAGAAAAAGTAAATAGGACATATTGCAAACACCACAGTCACAGCATTAAGGGCTACTGACACGCATCTAGGATTTATTTTTGGAGAAGGTATCTTTGCCCACATTAAGGAAAACGCTTAAAAGTGCCCTTTTTACCAGCATACGATAATCCTATTCAGGGCAAAATCAGACTCTGGCCCCTGGATGAGAGATGAGGCCTTCCCCTTGTCAGGTCCTTATCTGTTTGAGCTGGTTGTCTATTTTGTTTTAAGCCAGCTGTAATGTAGTTTTCCAATAAGACACTTTGAAAACAAACAACTTCAACGTATTAGCTTAAACCTGAACTCATTCTTTATGTTCTAATCTACTGGCTTGCAGTTCCTCTGTCTATAAAAGTAATAACTCATCACAGTTTTGGCTGAGTTCCTGTGCCCGTTCACTGGATCCAGGATTTGAAGAGTCTAGGGGAGCAGGACAGCTTATCATAAAGCGTCTGACAGTGCATACATCAGGAGGGCTTATTGGATAAAGATGCAGTCTCGGTCGATCTGCCTCAGGTATTTCATCACATCCGTCTTCTCTTACAGATCACCTACAAGGCAGTCAGTTCCTTTGACCCAGAAATAGATCTATCCAATCAAAGTGGAAGAGTTTCAAAACTGGGAAATGAAACCCACTTTCTGTTTTTCGGACTGTATCCAGGAACCACATACTCCTTCACCATCCGAGCTAGCACAGCTAAGGGTTTTGGACCCCCGGCAACAAATCAGTTCACCACCAAAATATCAGGTATCGTACATTCATGAGCTGTGTCTTATATCAGAAGTAGCATTTGGGTACTTTCTCATTCCCATTGTCAGGTCTGCAGAGCTCACCCAAACGTACACGTAAATTCATGTTTTTGTAAGTATGAAAATCGGACTTATGGAATTCAATGAAACGCTGCAAATGTTTATCATTTGGGAGCTTCGGATCATCATCCTGCGTCAGGAGGTAGGCACTGTTTTAAGAGTGTGTGTCGGAGAACTCAGATATGGGCAGGAGATGCTGTTCCCAGCACTCTCAGCCCTTCGCAGTCCCAAGTTCCCAGAGCAGCAGTGTCGGGAAAGTCTCCATAGCGAGGTCTCTCACAAGGGAGTGCTCAGCAGAAAGGCAGCGTTATGTGGAGTCCCTTCCAGAAGGCTCAGCCTTCTGTGGGACCTTCACTGTTAGCAGTTTCACGTCCTCAAGAGAGAGGCTACTACAGAGGGGGGGCACCAAGCACTTACATCCGCCAGCTTGTTTCTTGTAGAGACTCAATTACACCATCCAACAAAGGACATAATTTGGGAAATATTTCTGGGCATGTGCACCTGTGCAGAAAATGTCTTTGTGCTTCAGACTAGAGGAAATGGAGTTGCCATCTGGTGTGGGATATGCAGCAGCAATAAACACAGTTCCAGGGGACGTCTTTCCTTTTCCACGTTTTCCCCTTTGGATCCGAGTAGGGCAGTATTTGGGTTTGGGCTGTGACTGTTTTGGTTGGGAGTAGAAGAGCAGGAGGCAGGTGATGGAGTAACTTCTCATCAGTCAGGGTCAGCTAAGTAATACTTAGCCTGATTTTTATATCTGTTGTCCCTCATCCCTAGTTCTATGAGAGATTTTCTTTAGGACTGAAGGAAGGGAAGGAAATACAGCACAAGTACTCTAAGCCTTCTACTAGGTTTTGAGGGAGGAGTGAGGTTTGGAATTTTGTTTTTAAGCAATTATAACTTAAGGGATAACTTTGCATTGTGTAAGAGTTAATTTATGAGCACAAACTTAACTTGAAATTTAATAGACACTTGATGTTTGATATAAGACATTAGCTTGTAAAAACAACATGGAGAGTTGGAAAAGAGGAAGGATACTTCAGAGGTTAGGAAAATGACATAAGTTGTACAGATGCCTGAGTAGAAAGACCACTGGGCCTGGAATCAGAAAATATGAGTTCTAGTTATAATTTTTCCCAGTGCTTTTTCTCTGATCTTGATCAAGTGAATTTACCCCTGGATGTAAATTAAGATGATATTATCTGTTTAAAGAGGTAATGTGCGCCAGTGTACATACCTCCAAGCCCCTTTTTTGGTAATTTCTCCCTATGGAAGCCATATTTCAACGATTATTATCTTAAAGAGGCTATTCTTTTAGAAAAAATAATTCACTTTTACCATTTGTATTAGGTAAAAATTCTGGTTGGTGTGAGTCTGGCCGCTCCTAGCCCTCCAAGTTCAACAGTTCTGTCCCGAAGCAAAGCCAGCTGACATTTTAGTTAGCCTGCAAAGGCTCATCAAGAATAACTATTTGATTTTTATGGTTCAAAGAAATTACGGATTCTGGGCCCCTATTTTCTACTTCCATGGACCTCAGAGAACTACTCTGTATCCAAAATGTAGCTCTGTGTTATGAACTGGAGTTAATTTTTAACAGAATTAGAGCTAATTTTAATGCTGAGAAGATCCATTGAATGGACCTGAGCTATAACCCATGTCTTTTACATAAAAGCTTCTTGTATGTAAGAGATTTAAAAAACGATACTCGCCAGACTGGCCTCTACTGTCCTCATCAGGGACCCGACCTGAGGGCCTTACAAAGGCCGGTGCTTCTGCGGCCCACGTCACAGCCTTCGTGCAGCGATGTCTCTTGTGCACCGTGAAGACAGAATTACCGAAGAGCTGTTATCTTCTAGTAACGAGCTGAACAATCTAGAAAGCAAAGACTGCCAGGAAATGGCCTTGGAAATGGGATCCGCCCTGGGAAGAGGGCTGACATTTGTAGAACTAGATTTGCCCGTCTCTCTTTATCTATTATCTCTTTGAATTCCCGTAATAACCCTGGAGGGTAATTTCTCCTATTTTGATAGATGAGTTAACTGAAGCTTCAGAGAGAATTACTGTGCCTAAGCTCTCATGCTGGTCGAAACAAAAGGCAACAGAAAGTCAAACCCAAGCCTTTCTTACTTCAACTCAGTATCTTTTCCTCGGTTGTGCTTTCCCAGAGAGCCCACCGGTGCCTCACTAGGTCCAGCCAGGCCCTCTGACTCCTGAGGACCTCTTCAAATCTCTGGATAGATATTTGGTACACAAGAAACCTTGACTTAGATGGGAGAACTGAAATGATCAGTTTTATGATCCCAGTAATTATTTCTTAAATTTGCATTTAATATTTTAAGAAAAGCATATGTACAGAAAAGTACACAAATTAAATTTATTTTACAATTTACAATTTAATTACAGTGATGTACATGTATGGATGGATGTAATGGCTACACCCATTTAGCGAGAATCTGAATCGAGAAACAGTATTACTAACACCTCCTAAGCCCCCCCTCGTGCCCCCTCCCAGGTTAAACTCAAGACCAAAGTCAACACATGATGGTTTTAACAGCTGTCCCTGATGTTCTGGGTTGGGTAGATATGTAAAGGCTGTTTGTGGTTGGTTCACAGAGGCAATTTAAACTAAGTGTGCTGTGTTTTTAATGCTCATTGTAAATGAAAGTAGAAAGGAAATGGAAAAGACAAACCAGAAATCATGAGTCTCCTATCTCATGCATCTTCCCCAGCACCCTCCATGCCGGCTTATGAACTTGAGACGCCCTTGAATCAAACCGACAACACGGTGACGGTCCTGCTGAAGCCTGCACACAGCCGAGGCGCACCTGTCAGGTACCAAGCGGAGAAGGGGTGGTTTTAGGTGAAAACTGAAGTCATCTCACGTGTGTTTTCTGGGGATTTGCTACACGCCTCAGTCAACATGTAAACCCATATCCCTATGAACTCTAAGTAAAAGATAGGACTGAGGGGAAGGATAGGGTTTTGATGTGGGGTGATCAAGTATTGTGTAAAGAGTTTGATTCTGATGCAAGTGGGTTGTTCTTTGAAGATAAGGAACAAAAACCCCAGTCCTTATACAATTACTCAGCCATAAAAAGAAACGAAATTGAGCTATTTGTAATGAGGTGGATAGACCTAGAGTCTGTCATACAGAGTGAAGTAAATCAGAAAGAGAAAGACAAATACCATATGCTAACACATATATATGGAATTTAAGAAAAAAAATGTCACGAAGAACCTAGGGGTAAGACAGGAATAAAGACACAGACCTACTGGAGAACGGACTTGAGGATATGGAGAGGGGGAAGGGTGAGCTGTGACAAAGTGAGAGAGAGGCATGGACATATATACACTACCAAACGTAAGGTAGATAGCTAGTGGGAAGCAGCCGCATAGCACAGGGAGATCAGATCAGCTCGGTGCTTTGTGACCGCCTGGAGGGGTGGGATAGGGAGGGTGGGAGGGAGGGAGACGCAAGAGGGAAGAGAGATGGGAACATACGTATATGTATAACTGATTCACTTTGTTATAAAGCAGAAACTAACACACCATTGTAAAGCAATTATACTCCAATAAAGATGTAAAAAAAAAAAAAAAAAAAAAAAAAACCCCAGTCCTTTCGGAGGTGGCTTTCCTCCTAAAAGGTAAATTGCTCCCTGTAATTTAGTTACCCAAGGTCAGGTGAGCCCTATTCCTTAAATGGACTTTCATGGAGTGCTTTTGTTTGTTTTGTTTACAGGGAGTTTTAAGTCCTTAACCTTCAGTAAATTGGCTAATCTCTCAATTGAATATGTGGTGTATAACTGTTTTTTTTAAAGAAACAGGTGATTGGAAAGATGATTGTGAAGTCTTTATTTGAACAGATTTAAGTTTATTACCATGATGTAGGCCTCATTTCTCATCGTGTGATGATTTATATAGCTAAGAAATTACAAAGTATAACTTTTACCGTGAATGAATAAAATAAATTTATTCTTCGTAGGAAGGAGCAAAGGAATGCCTGAATAACTCTTGAGTATGAACTTGTCATAAGCTCATTAATCTATATAAATGAAATTTCTACTTGTTTCAGAGGGATTCAGATATTTTGTACTAACAGAGTAGATTCCCTTGAAAATAACCTATTCCTTTGAACAGCGTTCTCCAAGGAAACATTTGCATTCACCATTAAGGCTACAGGGCCGGGGGTGGGGTTCCTTTCCCTGTGCCTTTTGTAGAATTTTATTTCATTAACCTTTTGAAACCTGGCCTCTCTTTGATCGCGTTTTCACTACAGTATCCAAGGCGGATCCATTGGACTTCTTTCTGCCTGATAAGATACGTAAGTTTCAGTTCACAGACTCAAGATGAAAAACAGACAAGCATTAGTTGATAGAGAATTCACATTAGGGTAGAATCACAGAAACTTTTATTTGAAAACCCTGCAAGATGATATGAAACAAGTTTTAGTTTGCTGACTTACTCAAAGTAGTAGCCCATGTAAGGGATTTCAGATCGCCACTCATAGGTGCAGTAAGTGAGAACACTCTGAAATATGTAAAAGCTCTGTTCCAGAGGTAAGATATTATTTCTGCAAGAAAAGCGATGCCACTCACTGCCCAGGCCCTTTGGGTTGATTTGTTTGGCACTGAGGGGTTGCACGAACTGAATGACCCCAGGCTCACCCTCATTGGATGGCTTTCCAAGACCCGAGCATACCTATGGCCGCGGGTCAGACTTTTTCACTCCAGAAAGCTGAATTATTATTAAATGAAAATTGACGCTCTGACTGTGGCCTTGAGAACATCATTTGTTTCTGACCAGTTTGAGTTGCCCAAACTCAGCAAAACAGGCCGTTAGGACAGGAGTCCAGGTTCTACTGCAGAGGCATCTCGATGAAATGAGAGGGTAGAGGTCATTCACTTTCAGAGCCTCCAAACTGAAGGAAGCTGAAACCCTAACCATTTCTCCAACACTCTACTTTATTCTCATAAAAACTCCTTTCACACATTTTCTATTCTTGTTGCTTCTTTCCTTCTAACCCTTTCAGTTGGATTGCCATCCTCATCTTTGTATAGATCTTTCCAAGTCTAAGTTTTCAAATAGCACTTCTTTGGGCAATCCATGTTAGTCCTGTCCCCAGAAACCCTCTTCTTATCTTTTTAAAGTGTCAGTTGTGTCCCAAACGACTACCCATATTTCCCATCATCTGCCTTGCTAAGGCACGGTTTTGTTCTTTTCCTTTACACCTTTCTAGTTGTTTTTGGAGACTTTGAAGCCTTACTACTTAGTTAGTTGTAGACATCCTCGGGCTTTGTATTCTTATGTCTATAAAAATAGAAATTCAGATGCTGGTCAGGGTGTCTGAGACGCAGGTCTCACATCATTTCAGCAGGCCCAGCTCTAACTCTGTGAAGATTTCAGTTTATCATGTCACGTGCTCTTTCACACCTGTCATACTGCCTGATTTTCCAAGTTCAGCACTGCTTTGCTTTTATGAAACATCATCTTGTTACTGGCTAAGCATTCCTGGAATTGACTGGGGTCATTGTGCATTCTGCCTCTATGATGCCCTCTTCTACAGTGTTAGCAGCTTGAAATGAACAAATTTACTATCTATATCCATCGTGGAAATCTACAATGCTAGAATCAAGATCAATTCTTGTGGCAAACAGTTCAATAAGCATTACAGGGAAATCCACTACAGATGCCACCTTTACTGGAAGGATGCTTGTCTTAAAATGGGTAAATTTTATTGGCACAAATTTGAGAGAGGAAATTATCTCAAACTCACCTGTCAAAAATATTTTTTTTTGAGAAAAGTGAATATTCTCTTCAAAGGATTCATTATTATAGTACAGCATAATGCGACTGATTATCTATTGAGTAGATGGAAGACCAATATATCTAGAAAGACTAGTTTGGGAAAAAAATGTCCATAATACTCTCAGTCTAAATGGGGTATATGAAAATTTTCAATTTCATTTAATGTTTAGAGAAATAAGAACTCTGATTAGGGACTCATAGGGACCTAAAATATAAAGCCATAATGTAGATTGAAACATTTGAACACATCTGGAAATTTGCAAAATGCACATGTAATCAACTGCAATACAAGAAAGCTTTTCCCAAATGGTAAGATAAATACTAGAAGAAGAAATGGAAGTGAACATCTGTTGGCTTTCCTGGATTTTGCACAGAATTATGTGTTCAAAAATACTGTCATTGTGTGATTGCAAAAAACCCATTCTTTTGATTGATTTGATTTTTCTTTAATCCATATTCATTGGTGTTGAAAATTCAGTCATACTTCACTGAGGCACTTTACTAAGTGAGGTGCTTGTATACTGATTCCACTACAAACACTCAGCTTGGTTAATGCGGATTCTTGAAATTGCACTAAACTCTCAGTGTAAATGATTGTTGTCTTTTTATCGATCAGCGCATCAGCTCTGTCACATAAAATTATTTAAATCCTGAGATGGCCAGGAAGAACACAAATTCCATCATTCCAGCCAGTAAACTAGCACCTAGGACAGATTTTAATGTCTGTTCATGGATTCAATTTTTTTTCTTTAATAAGACAGGGAAAAGCTTAATTTTCTTTTACTCATTTAGAATCACCTCATTTCTCTCTCTTCTTCTCCCCACTGTTTATTACATGCAGACAGAGTCCAACAGAGAAAACCCTAATAATTTGGCAGTAAAAGAGCAACTCTAAATAAAGAATGAGTTTTACACTAACTGTGGTGCTTTTCTTGCACTAACAAAAGTTCTGTCTGCGATTTTACTCTTGTGATGTATGTCTTTATATATAATCTGCTGTGTGCAGTAACCCTCATTAATGATGTTTTATACCTTCTAATCGGCTGTGGCTTGAGACTCAATCACGTTTTTGTAATTCAAATGACTCTCATTTTTGTTCCTTAGGCATTGTTGCTTTAATTTGTTCATAAATGTTTTGCAGCTCGGTGTCTTCTTAATTAAAACTCAGTGCTTGAATATGTTAACTAATTAAATATTTTGATATTCATTTCAGTGGAATGTTCAAAGATTACCAAATCATTCTTTGATTCATTCATTCAGGAGAAACTGTTGAGTGGGGAAAACATCTATTACAGTCGTGTGCGTACAGGGAGGGATGGAAGGAGGGCAGTAATCACAGCAACAACCAAAACATTAACACCAAGACTGAACCATGTGAATGTAATTTTAATTCATGGCAGCCACTTTGTTCTTCTAATAGTAAAGTAGTCCAGATTATTTCTTTTTAATTTTATTGAAATATGGTTGATTTCCAATATTGTGTTTAATTTCTGCTGTACAGCAAAGTGACTCAGTTATACATGTATATAATTTTTCATATTCTTTTCCATTATGGTTTATCTCAGTATTGAGATATGGTTATAGTATAGTTCCCTGTGCTATACAGTAGGACCTTATTTATTTATCCTATATATAAGAGTTCGCATCTGCTAATCCCAACCTCCCAGTCCTTCCCTCCCCCTTGGCAACCACAAGTCTGTTCTCTATGTCTGTGAGTCTGTTTCTGTTTCATAGATATGTTCATTTGTGTCATATTTTAGATTCCACATATAAGTGATATCATATGGTATTTGTCTTTCTCATTCTGATTTACTTCACGTAGTATGATAATCTCTAGGACCGTCCATATTGCTGCAAATGGCTTTATTTCATTCTTTTTTATGGCTGAGTAATATTCATATATATTATATATATATACACACACACCACATCCTCTTTATCCATTCATCTGTCGATGGACATTTAGGTTGTTTCCATGTCTTTAGCCCCAATTATTTTAATGCTGTGCATTGGCAGTCATTGGTGACTTATACTGTGGCTATCCTCTAAGTTGAATGCTTCCTCAACAGTTATGTTTAAAAAGCAATTTGTGAATAGTTTCCGTTGCTGAGAATTGGGGCCAAAATCTTAAAGTAAATAGGAACTTCACTACCTTATGAATGGGGAAGAGAGGAGGCATAAGGAATGGAAGACATATTTTGCCTAACTTTTTTCAACAATGTGTCCTAGGTAAGTAAGGTTTCAAATGAGATAGGAAATATTTCTTGTTAGTAAAAAGCAATCATAAATGCTTTATTCATCCAAAACACCTCTGATTTAAAAACAAAAAGATTTGTATCATGTAACACCTGCAGTTTCATATATAAGTCAAGAATTTATTTTTATGTACTATGTCCAGATTTTTATTAAACTGATTTTGCCTTGAATTTTTTCTCATGGTAGACTGCAAATGTGTGCTATTCTCATTTACTCCTAACACTTTTTTCCTTATGCTGCTTTGTTTTACGTGGTAAAGTAGGAAACGTTCTGATATTAAAGTGTCATTGTTAACTTCAGTATTTCTTGAGTTACTCAAATTACTCATCAAATATTCTTTTGTAACAAATGAGACAGAAAATGAAAAAGGCATTAAAGGATGCTATTTTTCTCATTGTACAGCTCTCTGTCTTTTGAAAAATCCACTCTTAGTCTTCGAAGAAGGTGAAGGACAAGTTTTCATTCCATTGAGGATAAACAGGCAGTAAAGCAATTGTATTTATTTTAAGAAAATGTGTTATATTTCTCACACACGTTCCATTTGATCCTGGAGCTGTATGGGAAACGAGCTTTATTCTCTTTGTGGGCCTGCACTCATGGCCCCAAGCTGGGTATCACACAGCAGTTTTTGTTAAAGGGACTCAGCGTGAGAGTGCCAGGGAGTCTGTGACACTTGCCACCTCGGATGGGACAGTGAAACTAACTTTTGTCAGTAAAAGAAAGGAAAGAGATCATTATTACTAATGAAAGGTAGGAGATAATCATGCATTTTGTTCTAAGAAGTTTCCTATTTTAGGAATTACAATTGTCGACATATGATTGACTACGGTTTAGAAGTTTGATGTTAGGAAGTATGGAGCAGATCCTTTTTACATTTTTTTTAAAGCAGCAGCAATCTGTATGATTGTCTCCCCTTTCTAAGTCCCAGGAGAGACATTATCACTGCGTTGTCACCACCTTCTTGGACAGCCCTTTCTCTTCTGCTTCATGCAAGGAGCCTTTGAGCATTTCAGCATTATAGGGTTCTTGTGAGGATTAAATGAGGTACCGTATTTCAAATAGTACTTCACACACACTAAATGCTACTGAGTGTTTCTTCTTGCTCTGACACCCTTCAGGCTGTAGCAGTAGGTGGTTCTCATTGTTTCTTTTCACACGACCAGCCCTGGGCCTCTACCTTTTCCTTTGTTTGTCTCATTCTCTTCAAATCTGCTATCACGAAAAATCTAATTTGACATGAAAAATAAATTAAGAATTTAATAAGTGTGTCTATCAATAAAATCCTAAATAGAATTCCTATAAATTCTAATGTCTCTCCTGCATTTTAAATTCTGATTGCCTCTGGTTACCTGTTTGTTTATGCATTTGCAAGTTTTGAGGAGCTGATACTATAGCTAGGTAATGAACCCTCCCCCGACCCCAGTTCTGTACAACAGCTCTTTAAAAAGGTTAGGTGTTTCCATGTTGACCCCTGAGTCGTTAGCTAATTATGGTCTTTATCAGCTCTAAACTTAAGTTTATGAATAAACTTAAGCATAAAACAAAAGGAAACCAATCTTCTGTTTAGAACCACTCTAAAAGTAAAGTTTGCAACGTGCCATACCAACGAAGAGTCCATGAGACAAGTAACTTGCTTGGCTCAATGGGGTCTGTTGTTGTCTCCACTCTCGAAGAATCTGCTCCTCCTTTCACTTTCTTAAAAGAAAGGTATCTGTTATTCAAGTACCATTTTATGGTCATTCAATCATTATGATTATATTAGAATTTATTCTCCAGATTCTAAAAATTGTCCTTTTTTTTGAATTTTATTTTATTTTATTTTTCTGTATAATTACCTGTGTTATACATATTAGTGTATACATGTCAATCCCAGTCTCCCAGTTCATCCCACCACCACCCCACCCCCACTTTCCCCCCTTGGTGTCCATTGGTTTGTTCTCTACATCTGTGTCTCTATAAAAATTGCCCTTTAATCAGAATAGTTTTATCTATTAGTTTGATCTTGGCTCAGAGGAACCAGTTAAATAGCGATTTGCAAATATTTTATTATTTATCCATAAAAAAATTTATCTCTTTATATTACTTTCTTGCTGGATGAAAGAAAAAACTATAGTGTAAAACCTTACAATGCAAAGTCTACCTTAAGATCCAAAGATTCTGTAATTTAAAAGTAGCTTCAGGGACTTCCCTGGTGGCATGGTGGTTAAGAATCCACCTGCCAATGCATGGGACACGAGTTTGAGCCCTGGCCCAGGAAGATACCACATGCCGTGGAGCAACTAAGCCCGTGTGCCACAACTACTGAGCCTGCACTCTAGAGCCAGCGAGCCACAACTGCTGAGCCGGCGCTCCACAACTACTGAAGCCTGCATGCCTAGAGCCCGTGTTCCACAACAGGAGAAGCCACCGCAATGAGAAGCACGTGCACCGCAATGAAGAGTAGCCCCTGCCCACCGCAACTAGAGAAAGCCAGAAAGCCTGCGTGCAGCAACGAAGACCCAACGCAGCCAAAAGAAAAAAAAAAAACTAGCTTCATTTTAAATTAACCTATTATAAATCAATGTATAATGTTCAGATCTACCCAGTACTTTGCTCTAAATTAATTGGAAACTACTGAATCTATCAGTAATGAATAAGCAATATCATTACGGCCTAAAAGATAAGACAGTATCAGGTGTCACGTGTGGTCTTTTGGATGGGCAGAATCAGTCTTCCATCCTTTGACATAGGCAGGAAACTCTTCTGATATTCAAATAATTACTCTGAATATGCATCACATGAATAGCGGACCTAACTTTCTAAAATGACTCCCATGATACAGGGAAAGAACATACTCTTTGGAGTAAATAAACCCAGTTTCAAATCCCAGCTCTCTCAACGACCATCTATGTGATGGTTACAAATCTCGTAACATCTCTGAGCCTCAGGCCACTCATCTTTCCAAAGCAAGGGGTGACGCCACGTCAGCTCACGGAGCTGCTGCTGTGGTTACATTGACGCAGTAGACACTAGGTTCCGAGCACTGTGTGACTCCCTGGGGATCCAGAGGGGCCTGTTGTGGGCTCTGTTCTCCAGGGGGTTGCAGTCTCGACACATGAGCCCAGCATGTGCTCTGGTCCCCTGTCTCGCGTGCTGAGGAGCCTGAGGGCGGGGCTGTACCTGGGGTGGGGGGTGTTGGGTAAGATTCCAGAGAGGAGCTGAGTCTTGACAGCTGGATGTTGCCCACAGGATGTATGTCACATGGAGACAGGAGGTTACGTGTGTGGCAGGGACTAAATACTGAGCAAGACAGATGCATCCCAGGAGGGCGGGGAGGACCAAGTTGGCCTGCTCTGGTGATGAGAAGTGTGATATAATTAGAGAGGGGTGGGATGGCGAGATGGGAGAAGCGGAAGGGAGATCAGGGGTAGATTGATTGATTGGGCGACCTTATGCTCCATACCAGGGGGTGGAGATGTATCCAATGGGCAGTGAGCAGGCATTCCAGGGACTTAGGTAAGGAAAAAATGTAGGGAAGATCAGCTGCAGCCGTGGAGGGTGGGTTACGGGGACGGGGCATAGGGCAGGTGTACAGGTGTTCCTTTTCATCCGCCCAGTTAAGGTATCGCTAACACTTAGGAAAGCGATCTTGTACATGTCAAATGCTAATTTTCATTAGAAACGGGACTTAGGGGAACCAGAAACATTTAGCTCTTTTAGAAGAAAAAAAGAGAATGTATCGCCTAATCAAAGTGATTGGTGATGTTAACCGTTTAAAATATTGTTAAAGTGCATACTAGGACACTCAAAATTGAAAAACTAGCTCAGCCATGACTCTCTGGTAATTTACTGGAAATTACTAATCATGTGAATATTTTTAATTAATTTATTTATTTTTGCTGTGTTGGGTCTTCGTTTCTGTGCGAGGGCTTTCTCTAGTTGTGGCAAGCAGGGGCCACTCTTCATCGCGGTGCGCGGGCCTCTCAGTGTCGCGGCCTCTCTTGTTGCGGAGTACAGGCTCCAGACGCGCAGGCTCAGTAGTTGTGGCTCACGGGCCCAGTTGCTCCGCGGCATGTGGGATCCTCCCAGACCTGGGCTCGAACCCTGTGTCCCCTGCATTAGCAGGCAGATTCTCAACCACTGCGCCACCAGGGACGCCCCATGTGAATATTTGTAAATCCCAGTTTTCATAAGCAGTAAAGAGGTGGCGTTTTTAGTCCTTCTTGCTCAGAAGAACCTTCTGGACCTTTGTCTTTTTGCTTCTCTCTACCTTCCTTTTACTGGATCACCCTAACCCCTTTGCCCTGAGCCTGTGCTAGGCACTTTGGGGACCATTGTGAAACACACTGGGGTGTGTTTGCAATGCCAGTGAATGGATGAGACGGCGTCTTGGCTTACTGAAAGAGCGCCAAAGGAGTGAATGCTCCAGGACGCGTAGTGGATGAGCGTGGCTGACTTTTGGCTAAGGGACAGGGAAGACTCAAGGTTTTGATCACACCGTTTCTCGTTGTTCTCATTCCTGTACCCAAAGGAACCCATGGTTGTCTCTGCAAAGATCAATGTCTGAGGTTGGACTGCAGGCTACACAAAGGCCCTTGAGTGTCATTTATAGTGGAGGCCGTACGTTATCATACGTGACCGCCTCCCTGGAGGTGAGGTCAGTAGCGCTGGGCACAGCCCCCCCACCAGCTGACCAGGAGCCCAGAAGCCACCTGTCAGGATGGGGAGGCAGACATGCAGGTTGAACTCACTGGCCACTGACAATAGAGAAAGTTACCTCCTGCTTCTTCCCCCCACACCGTCTGTCTGGACCATCCATAAATGAAACAGTGGAATCACTTAAAAGCTGTCTCAGTTGTAAACCCAGAGCCCCAGAAGGTTGCTGATACCTTGAATTGAACAACTTATCGCCTGAGTGGCAAATCTCACTGCTGCTCTGCCATTTGCTCTCAGCAGCTGCTGGGTCTTCCTAATCACGATTATTGATTCCACGGAGTTTAAGGGATGAATTTCTAGAGGTGTTCCGAGCTGAGACTGTTAGGCTTTGGGAGACAGGATCTTGGACATTTTGACGAAGACTGACTGATCCGACTATGGGCGCTTCACTTTCATTTTTTTAAGTGTTACAATCACATGAGTACGTGAGAAAAGATGACAAGTTCAAAGAGGCTGATAGTTACGCTTGGGGCAGGCAGTGAAAGCCCATCCAGGGAGCTGCTGAGAGCTGTGGGCTTTGGGAGCCAAGGAGCCCCTCGGAGAGGACCTGACCACGCTCCTCAGGTGTCAGAACCTCGTGATCCTATGGAGGGGGGCGGACATGGCCGTATAATGAACACTGTTTTATGTCATTCTCTTCAGCAGAACGTCTTCTCAACCAGCGCTTCTAAGTCTGGACAGTGTAATCGTTTATGATGAGAACAGCAAAGCACAGGAGAAAGCTGATGTGCCTTCTGTTTCATCAAAAATTAGTTTATTAAGTCTGTTATTACATTATGCTTGTGATGGTTACCTATATTTGGTTTTCAGCTCCTTAATTTAATTAACAGTCAGTTCTTCAATCTGTGAGATAGTAGAACGATTGGGTAGCAATGTTTGTTTTCTCCATATCATCGTATCCATTTTGAGCTGTTCTCTGTGTCCTGTTTTTTTCATTTCTCTATGTTTCCCTAATACTGTTTGCCTGTCCAGTGTCAGTGTATTTCCTGCTCAGTGAGAATTGGTAAGAGCTCTCTGAAGTTATTAGTCTCTAGCTAAAATTCTTGCCCTTTATAATATTGCCAAGTGTTATAGGAAATTTGAGGGTTGACATTTGCCTATTATTCATTCATTTGTGCACCAAATATCTATTGAGCATCTTTATTTTCAAGTCACTGTGCTAGGATGGTGATCAAGCTGTGTAGAGAAGCCCAGAGTACACTGAGAGCATATGACAGAAGGATGAAATCCCAACAAGGAAATCGGGATGTGCTGTTTCAGCTGAAACTCAAAGGAAAAGTAGGAAGTGGCCAATCAGGGGCTGGAAGGCAGGTGTGGGTCCACCAAGGAGAGGAGCAGCCTTTAGAACAGCCTAGGATCAGAGGAAGTAAAGAGATGTAGACAGTGGTCATCCCAGCAAATACAATTAAAACCACATACATAGTAAATGAAGCTTGACCAGCACTCAGGAGTATTAGTTAGATTTATGAATTTAATGTTGGAAGTGAGCCTTTTCCTAGGCTAATTATTATGTAAAATGTATGTAAATATAATAGGAAATGCAAAATGATCACAAAATGATTTTCATAATTTAGTTTCTGAATATCCTTCAGTACCTCAAACCTAATTAAGTGTGCAATAAGTGTTTATTGAATTGAACATCATCTTTTTCTTGTGAGAAGTAATTATCACTGAAACCTTTATAGATAAGAAGCCGAAGGTCTCAAACCTCCTTTTAACTCGTTGGATGTATAAGGAAGAAGAAGCGTTTAAAATTCATATTCTCATCTCTAAATAAAAATTAAATACCATGACCCTTCCATAGAGTGCAGAAGCATAAAAAAATACCCTACCCTTACCCTTGGATCAATCTTATTTTTTTTAATAAGAAGAGAAATTCAGAAGGACTACTTCAGATTTCATCAGGAACATCACTAGAATCTTGCACGCCTATACTGACCCCTTTGAAACTTCTGCTTCTCACCTCTCAGGGTCACTGACACCCTCCTTTCTCCTTTGCTTTCCACCCGCCCCCCATAGGTAGGAAAGGGGGTTGGGAGGTGGGAGAAATGGGCGAAGGGGCATGAACTGTGGGGTGATGGATGGTACCTGGACTTGTCATGGTGGCCCCTCTGTAGTGTATACAGATGTTGAATTATAATGCTACATACCTAAAAAGGTATATTAGAGTTATATTTTTTAAAAAAACTGGGAACCATGGAGAATTATTACAAAGAATTCTCTGAAAACAACTATCATCAAAATCAAATTAAAATGTAATGAAAGCTTAAAATTAATTAGTAATCAATTAAAAGAAAAGAACAATTGCATGGACCAGGCTTTGCATCTGGGCTGAGTTGTTTACACTACTGGGCTGTGTTGTGTACACTACTGTGTGATCTTGGGCATTCTGTGAACTCTGAGTCTTTCTTTAGTTCTGAAATTGGGTCTAACACAAGATATGTCCGTTTCACAGCATCATCATGAGGATTAATACAGGCGAAAGTTCTTTGTAAACTGAAGTGCTAAGAAAGGGTAAAACTATAATATCAGGATTTGCTTAACAAAACACACTGACTAGATTGATGTTCAGTTTTTTTTCCCTTTATTCCTTGTTTTTGGTAAAATGCTTAAAATTTCTAGTCACTACTGCCCTTTAACTTTTATGCCAATATACCGAGACGACTACTACTACTACTACTACTGAAGTAGACGACTACTTCAGTTGTATCTGTGGAGACTTCCCTGGTGGCACAGTGGTTAAGAATCCGCCTGCCAATGCAGGGGACACGGGTTTGAGCACTGGTCCGGGAAGATCCCACATGCCGTGGAGCAGCTAAGCCCATGCACCACAACTACTGAAGCCTGAGCGCTTAGAGCCCATGCTCCGCAGCAAGAGAAGCCACCACAATGAGAAGCCCACACACTGTAACGAAGAGTAGCCCCTGCTCACCACAACTAGAGAAAAGCCCGCGTGCAGCAACGAAGACCCAACGCAGCCATAAATAAATAAATAAAAACAAATAAATTTATATTAAAAAAATAGTATCCGTATTCTAAAGGAAGCCCATACTTTGACAATAAGTTTATGGTCGTTGTAAGAAATATGTGCAGTCATTCTGTAAAATCATCAGTTTTAGAAGACCTACTGTTCCAATCCAAACCCCACAGAGATGAGAAAGCACTGCTGGTTGGAGTAGTTACAAACAAGGGCTCTTTCCTGGGGAAGAAGGTGCAGAGGTGTTCAGAAGCATCAAATATGCAGCCAGTCACAGCATGGAGTTTGGTGACCCTGGGTTTAAATCCTAGTGCTTGTTTGCCCTGTAATCTCGGGCAAGTGATACTTTTCTGTCTCGTTTTCTTCCTCAATTAGTTGTGAGTGATAATATCTACCTCAAAGGGCAGCTAGGAGGTGAATGACAATAAGCAAAGCAGTCAGGACAGCATCTACCACAGACGTTATCAGCTCAATATAGGAAAGCTTTTCTTATTTATTGTTGACTCTATTCTGGTCTGTAAAGACGGCAGTACCGTGTAGATAACTTGGTAGCCTCTTTTCTTATGCCTGTGTCATAGGAAAGTTTCTAAGTCCCAGTATAATACTTCTGAACCTCTGTTATGATCTGACAGGAATAATAATTAGGCTAATAAAAAAATGAAGAATTGTTGTTACTTGGATTGAGTCGCTATAATGTGGCAGTCCCATGCTTGGTCCTTTATGAAGTGATTTCTAATCATCCAGAGCAGAGTTCCTGGTCAAATGCCAGCACTCTGTGTACAGATACAGGAACTGAGGTCTGGGGGGATTAACAGTCAGCCATGCTCTCCCTGTGAACAGTGCATGGCCTGCAAGGCCCCTCCCAGGAGCCATCCCTACCACAGACATCGTCCCTGCAGAATCTCTCTGGAACCAATGTGGTTACACCTTCCTTTGCAGACATGGGCTTTCCTGAAAATTAATATCCTTTCTTTATTGTCTCTTCCAGTGTTAAGAAAGTATATAATGCCTTTGTTTTTAGATTATGATCCTTGTAATCTTTGGGGTTTATCTCTAATACTTCATTCTTAGAAGCAGGGGTTTTTGGTTTTGGTTTTCTTCATTATTTCTTCATTTTTGTTTTTAAGCTAAGACTTCCTTTTTATTTTTTTGGTCAAGCCTAACTCCATCAAAATCTGCTCAGTGTTTACTAGCGAAATTTTGAGTACTTGAAGGACTTGGGTTAAACAGCTTTGTTTTAGCGTATTGGATTGTTTTAATCAAATTCATCAGTCTTTTTTTGTTGATATGTATGTTCTTTTTTCATATTACCGTGTTTAATAGTCTCCGGAGAATAAAGAAAGAAAATACCAATTCTTTTGAAATGCTTATTAATAGTTTTTTTTTTTTTAATTGTTCCCTCTTCTTTATTGAAGAATTGTAAACTGCAAGACCACCTTAAACCTTTGGGGCTAAAAGGTTCTTTTGTCACATTTCTGGAACCTTTTGAAAAGGTTCTATCCATTGCTAAAATTGTTGAAGGAAAGGAGGTCTAATTACCTGACTTCCAACCTAAAATTTTTCCTTTTTTCATTGGTACACATAGTCACAAAAACTAAAATGTCATTTAACAGTAAAACTTCAGTTTTATATTACTATATTGGCTCGGTTTTTTTATGAGTTATTGTAGCTGAATTGCTACAGAGTGTGTTCACAAAAGGTACTAAATCCCTTATTACCACTGCCACCACCCTTCCCCCACCTGATTTTAGGTGACTTTTATTGTATTAAAAAATAATACTCTGCATTCCTTTACCGCCAGGAAACAAAGATCATTTTTATTAAAGTTGCTTTTAGGATGACAGTGTCAGTCATCTCTTTGAAAATTCATTTTGGAAACTAAGTTTGTTCTTCCAGAACCCTTGAAAAGAAGCCTGAAAAATTGCAGGGGAAGATAATAATAATAGAGGAGATGTATTTGAGCAGTTATACTGTGAAACTTAATTTAACTTTCCCTCAAACTCCATTTCAAACTTGCTTTTGTGCATGAAAATATACTGTCTCACTTTCCTTCCCTCATGTCTCAGATTTTCTTTTTCTTCAACATAATCCCCTCCGAAGGATTCTGTGTAGGAGACCAGAGCTCCAGTCTGATGCTCCGGGGCCCTCAGGGCAGGTGCACAGGCCTTGCTCAGGGCCTTCTCTGCAGAAGGCCGGGCCAGGGGCCACTGGCCTGGGAAGGGTGCAAGGGGCTCCCACTGCCAAATTCTACCACCACTGCCCCCAAAACAACCAACACATCTGTAATATTTTGACTTCACCTTGATGATTAAAATGGAGAGCAAATGAAATACTAAAATTGAGAGATGATGGCTCTTGTAACCTGCGGCGTGATTAGAGAAGGCAGAAGAAGGAGTTCCAAGTTTGCCTGGAAGGCACCTGTGGGGAGGTGGAGGGGAGCAGAGACCGAGGCTCTGCGTGTTTGCAGGCTGCTCTCCCTGCCCTCCCCAGAGAGCAATCTACCTGGTTCTTATTCCTCACGTTGGGAATCACAGCGGGATGGGAGTCAGCAACCAGCCCTGGTTGTCATGCCCTGCAGCGTCCTTCTGCCAGGAGCTGGGCAGTATGGAAACTGTGAGGAAAACCCTGCCACTCCTGGGATTCCTCCCTGGGAAACTCGGGCACTCTCGGGACAGGCCTGCTGGGACCCTGGCAGGCATCTGAGCCAGAGCCCGGCCATTACCCTCAGTGTTTGGTCCTATTGATGAAGAATCCTCGTGCCTCTCGGGAGTCTGATGGGAGACTTGTTGAGACTTGGGTGTGTCTTTGTTGGCACAGGTGGTCGTAGTGAATGGAGATTGCATCGGGAATCCAAAGACATGAGCTTTTTGTTTGTTGGCATTCCTTTGTCTCTAATCTGGGGGGAAAGTTGATGGCTGTAGGCAGCACAGGACAGTCTTCAGGCATCACCGGCAGTAGGAGCGTTTGGGCACTAGGTCCAGGCCAGATGTCCTCGGGGAAGCTGATGCCACAAGAGATTTTTTTTTTTTTTCAATAGATCTTTTTTGGAGTATAATTGCTTCACAATACCGTGTTAGTTTCTGTTGTACACCAAAGTGAATCAGCCATATGCATACACAGTCCCCATATCCACTCCCTCTTCAGCCTCCCTCCCACCCTCCCTATCCCACCCCTCTAGGTCATCGCAAAGCACCAAGCTGATCTCCCTGTGCTATGCTGCTGCTTCCCACTAGCTAGCTATTTTACATTGGTAGTGTGTATATGTCGATGCTACTCTCACTTTGCCCCAGCTTCCCCCTCCACGCCCCTGTGTCCTCAAGTCCACTGTAGACACTGACACTCCCCCTCTGTACCCTCTTTCACGCTGTACAAACCTCTGTCAGCATCTTGTCCCAGTTCTTTGTTGGAGGGACCTGTTTCTAACACCCCGAGAACGGGGACAGTGTGGACTTCATTCCTCTCTTTCTTCTTCCCTTGTGCCTGGCACAAGGCTTGATATGTGATAAATATCGTAGAAAATAAGGAAATATGAATAAAATAGTTTTCTTCTCACTTGTTGACGTCACAACTTGCCTGATCTTGTACCAGGGATTATAAAAATATCAAAGCTGGAAAGGACCTTAGTGGTCAGGGGATGATTTGGTGGCAGTGCTGGACCCAGTCACCTGGGCATGGGGATCCCAGTTCACTGTGCTCTCAGCGGCACCCCCTTCGGGACAGTGGCATTTGTATTCTGACTCACCTGGCCTGCACTACTGCTACCTTTAGGGACTGAAAGATCCTGACTTGAGTATAATAATGAAGATATCTAGTATGGCTTTGATAGTATTGGATTTTTCTAGCTTTATTCAAATCCCTAGAGCTATTTAAGAAAAACAAGCTTTAAAAATAGTAGCAGACCTTGAGTTATAATTTTTAGAGTCATGCATTTGTTATGAAATTGTGATGATTAAATTATGACAAACGTAACTGAAATGAAATGTGCAAAGGAAAACGTCTTCACTTGTTAAAAGGAGGAGAAGTCACTCTTAAAGATGTTCCATCTTGGACTAATTTACTTGAAATTTGGTGCCTGTCGTGAAGATTAATAACATGTGGCCTTTTACACAGCTTCTCGGCCCAAGTCTGATGTTCTAGTTGTCCTTTTATTATCCCAAACCTCCATAACTAAAGGATTTTTCCTTCCTGCCCTTTGTTCCCAATATGGAGCTGTAATTGAGTTCATATTTCTCGCCCAGCCTTTCAGCTATAATTAATATTTTATTATATCAGATTTTGTCCCTAACTAGCAGAGCAGCAGGGTGTGGGAGCACGTGCTCAGGCGTGCTTACACATACACACACACACACACATGTGCACACACATGCAGAACAGAAGTAACTTAGGGATGCCAGGCGAGCTCCTGATGATGGATTATGGCCGAGAGAGCATCAATTTTATTTGTAGTACCCTGAAAATATGCCACAGCAATAGATGGCCGATCCTATCTAGAAGAGAGCAGGACAAAGAGAAATTAAAGTGGGCAACATAGAATATTCGACCCCACGGATCAGTTTATGCTGTGCAGTGTGTTACCCAGGGTCCGTTGTTTGTGGAAAACTAGTGATCAGACCTCATTTGTGAGTCAGTGAGCAGGACAGGTTCTGTCAGCTGCTCTCAGCACCAGTGTTATGGGGATCCTAGTCATGATGACAAACACATTGAACTTATTGAACTGACCTTTCTTTTTCCTCATTTTAAACTGGTGACAATACTTTTAAAATGTAGTTCAGTTGTACCAGGTCATTGGGATCTTCAGGGTGTCATTTCAGTAAATGCTGACAGGTTTAGGGAAAGGCTATGACTGAAAAAGAACAGGAAGAAAATACATTCTGTGTTATTGCATAAATAAACCTGAATTACACATTTATTTTACCTGCCTTGAATATAATTTATACTTTCATTTTCCCTCACCCCCCCCCCCGCAAAGAGTTAATCTTCAAGAAGATATTAATACTAGACTCTATTCTTTTTTTCTAGAGAGAGAATAGGTGGCTTTTACCAAAAATTGCAGATCAAGCTGAAAGTCCCTAATAGTGCCATGAAATGAAAAATATTCTAAGTTCTTGAAATGATGAGAAATGACAACTTTAAAGGATTGGCAAAAGCAACAATGAAACGGATCAGTACTTTTCTCCTCCTCACCCCCCACCATCCTGCTATCTGGTTGGATAATCCTTCAATATTTTATGCTGATAAGAAACAGAATAAGTGGGTAGGAAAATGGACTTATGACTAAGGGCTTAATCTGGAAATGAATTAGGACACACATCTTGAAGTCAGTTTCAAATCTGCAGCAGGCTTCCCCTAACACCTTCAAAGTTAGAAAAGACCAAAACCATTTTGTCACATTTGAACTTTCGAGTTTAACAAACTACATGAAAGATGTTCAGATGTTCTTTTCTAGGTTATACTTCATGGGCTAGTCTATATAAATGCAGATTTCTTATTCTCCTTCTAAAAGCCTCAGAGTTTTGTTGTAGAAAAGCCTAGCATCAATTAAGCTTTAAATTAAATTTCATTCTGTAGGAAAGTTCGGATACAGTGATGTCACATCTTTGGCAGATTCATCTTCACGATGGATTGTGCCCTCACGCTGCAAATGCCTTAGGAAAGTTTTATGTGATTTGAAATTCCAGAACAGTGGTGGAGGAAGGCTAGGAATGGTGAGACTTTGATAAACAAAGAGGCCGTGAGTAACACATTAAAAGGATAAAAGGATTTTAATTCAGCTCACTAAGCTAGAAACTTCTGTTTGGTTTTCCATCTGTGAGAATTTGCTTTTTTCAGTCATCCTTTCAGGAAAAACATTCAAACAGTGAGATTTTCAAATGTAGTTTTGAGATGACACTTGTGGTTGGAAATATCTTGTGAAAATCATCAGTGGGATGATGTTATTTGTACAAATGAAAAACGCATCAGTCACCAAGTTCTGTCCAGGTACCGCTGATCTGGATGCCAGTAGTGTGTTTATTTCCATCCAGGAGGCAGCAGTGTGTGGCCACTGGGCAGCAGAACGGATTCAGCCATTTTTCATTAGCACTTGGACTTTGATAAAGGGGAATAGAAAAGAGCTGCTTGACCTTTCAGTGCTTAAATTATTAAAGAGCAAATAGATTTGAGGTCTGGATGCTTGCAAATCTAATTTGTCTTGTGGAGCAAGGATGAAAAGACATTTTGGGTTTGAAATTGCTCTAGTCAACTTAGTTCTTCCTTTAATATATCTGAAGATGAGTAGATGGTAGCTATTTAAAAAGTAATACGTCTGGAGTAGAGTGCATGGCATAACGTACCAACTGGCTGAAATGGAGGCCCACTAAATAATCATTTAATTCTTGAATTTTCATCTGATCCTCATCAACTTGCTACTTGGAAAAATTAATTTTTTTCAGCCGTATTCACTTAGATGGCATTAAAATTACAAAACAATTGTCTTTCTCTAGGGGGTGTAAATATCGTATTGTTCAAGTTAAATCAGGCCAGTGCCTGGCACATACTAGGGGCTCAGAAAGTATGCATTGACTTAATAAATGAGGAAAGCTGGGGAAAGATGGATGGAAAGTGAGGATGGAGATGAGGGGAGAGAGGAAGCAGAGTTGCAGCTTCTGATTCTCTCCATTTCTCCTTATTTGCAGGTTGTACAGGATAAACTTGCAATCTAACCTGCATTATCTTATCGCAAAACCTTTTTCTTGGTAATTCCCTTCTCTCTTACCTCTTGGGTATTCAGGAAATGAATACAAAAGAAACTTAGTATTAAGTTTTAGTAAAGCGAAGCATATTAGTGAATATCAGTATATTTCCTCCCTCCTACTACATATAAGGTATATAAAGTAAAAATTACTTCTGGATTACGTTACGCCTTCAAAAATATGTACTTCGTGGCCCACTTCATTCTGTCTCATGAGATACAGAAGTGACTAACTGTATTGTCGGATGGTCAGGAGACCACATCTACTATTTAATTAACTATGCCCCAGATAGAATGGGCACCTCACCTCTGAACCTCAGTTTTCTCACCAGTAAAACCAGAAAATAAAACCTACATGTGCAAGGCTCCTGGCCTAGCACTTCCTGTATGGAATAACTTCTGCAAATTTTTTTCTTCGCATAAATCTTCATATTTCTACTTTGTCTAGTATACTAGGCTTTCCGGAAGTTGTTTTTAAAGTGGAATTTTGAAAACCATGTCCTATAGCAAGTAAATTGGAAAAGCTTGCTGATAGAAGAAAGCCAGTGTTAAAAATTACTTAATGGAGAATCTCTTTGCAAAGCAATTAATTATTCTTTGATTTATCCATCTTGTGAGAGTAGTTCTTGTATGCTGAATAAAAATTCTGAATAAAAAAAAATATAAAATGTACCTTGGAGACCCATCTAATTCTCTCATTTCATAGGAAAAAAATAAGAACCAAAGATGTTCATTTAAAACCCCAGTTTTAGCAGAATTAGGAGTAGAGTCTAGGGGGATGCACACGCCGGTGTCTGCTACCCTGACAGAAGGCGTTGCAGGAAAACAGTCACACTTTCTTAATGATGTTTGCACTTCTCTAACCGAAGCCTTGAGTGTTACACATTGTCCCTCTGTTACATTCTCTTGGTTGCATGCAATCTTCAAGGTTAGCCAACGCCATACTTGGTGGGAGAAATGCCAAAGAACTTGCAGATATAGTGGAATCGCCACATCTGACTGTAGATGTAAGAGGTCAGGGAGAAGCGGGAGTGAAATCAAAGCCCCCTCTGTCTCTGCCTGTGTTCCTTGTTCCCACCCACCCCCAAAGGAAGGTCCTTCCTAAATTCTTCCTTCCATGTTGGATACACCCTGCAGTGAGAACTCGGCAAGATTTGGTGGAGCATCTTACAGGACCAGTAGAAAGTCTTGATGTTAGGAAGTAAGGGTCATATTTCTCTTCTTTTCTTTAAGTTTGCATCCCTGCTCAGAAGTCCCTTTGTCATTATTTACACTGTAAGCCTGCTGGACTCCCTGCCTACTGAGCAGTCATTCTGATGTTGTACAACCGTCAGTTTTTCTTTGGACAGAATTACAAACTGAACGGCAGCTGCGTTGCATGACTGAAATAGAATGTGCTAAGTGGTTGTACTTCCAGAAACAGGAGATTCACTGGGTGCAGATTCAGAGTTCACACGGACAGGAGCACAGAGAGGGACCTCTCCGGGCCGACCCCAGCTCTTGGCCTTGGTAGGCACCTCCCTTCTATTCTGTTTCCCCGGCTTTAATGAGTGGCT
Source organism: Lagenorhynchus albirostris (assembly GCF_949774975.1). NCBI lineage: Eukaryota > Metazoa > Chordata > Mammalia > Artiodactyla > Delphinidae > Lagenorhynchus > Lagenorhynchus albirostris. The sequence goes on from NC_083108.1 coordinate 57,796,738, forward strand.
GTGCTGAGCAGCCCCAGGGTTACAGTGTTGCTCGGGGAGTCACGGTGCTTTTCTGACAAAGTAAGAAAAAGATATATCTCCTTGTCAGAAGGACTTGCAATCTAGTCTGGATTCAGTTTTTGAAAGCTGTTGTCGAGGTTTGTTTTTTCTCAGTATTAGAAACTTTTCTTTTCCCCAACCAAACTGCACAACAGTTCATCATTCTAGTAAATGTATGTAGCTCAATAAAGAAGTCCATCCCTTCAAAGTTTCTCCTCTTCTCCTAAGGTTAATTCGAAATTCACAGATATTGGAGGAGGGGTGGGGAGGGAAAGGTGAGTCGGGACCAGGAGATCCACTCCTTGGTGGGGACATCTGTCTCACAGGCATCTTCTGAGGATACTCATTCCCATCTTATCTTTATGTAGAATTCAAGTAGCCCTGTTCATGATTTACTCTTAGAAACCACTTGTAACTCCAGGGTGTTGGCTTTTGAAATTCCAGTGCCTTTTCTCTGCTTTTCTGATGTCCTCACTTTCCACTGACCGAATATGGTGAAAGCAAAGGAATAGAAGAAAATATGGGAAGTTACACCTTGGTTAACCCAAATCATCACACATTGTATCTTGTGACTTGATAAAACTTCACACACGATCATGCAGATGTCACCGAAGAAAATATTACGTTGCCTTTTTTAATAAACTTACGGTTAATATTGATTGGTTCATTGACTAGGTAAACTGAGTTCATTTTCTACAAATTCATCTTCGGTTACATGTAAGAAGAATGTTACCTTGGTGTCCTGCTCACATAAACAGCAGAGATTGTTCTATGAAAACGTTTTAACTATGGTAAATTTTCTTTCCCTCCAGAAGTTATCTTATTTGGGGGTGAGAGAGTCCTGTGCAAAGGCATTAAGCACTTTCCCTCTCTGTCATGGAGCAAGTGTTGAATCCGTGTCCATTAGGCACTAAGCACTTATTGTTGGCTCTATCCAGTGTGTTCTTTATTTGGGGTCTCCTGTGGGTCTCCACAGTTGAAGACCATGGGAATCAGCTCTGTTATCCGAAACTATCACTGATAATACTCTCTTTTTTCTAGTGTCTACCAAATAGTTGTCGAGGAAGAGCGCCCTCGAAGAGCTAAAAAGACAACAGAAATCTTAAAATGCTACCCGGTGCCCATCCACTTCCAGAATGCTTCTCTACTGAACTCCCAGTACTACTTCGCTGCTGAATTCCCAGCCAACAGCCTCCAATCGGCTCAGCCTTTTACTATTGGTGATAATAAGACATACAATGGATACTGGAACACCCCTCTCCTTCCCCATAAAAGCTACAGAATTTATTTCCAAGCTGCTAGCAGAGCCAACGGGGTAAGTTATAAATGGCTGTTTACTTAGGCCATTCAGTGTTATCAGTGCGAACACAGATCACATAAGGTAGCAGTAAGAAGGAAAGTCATGCTTTTGTGTGTTTTTACTTGGAATAAATGTGTTTTATTCTGTCTTTTTAAAATTATTTTCACCTGGAGAAATTCATGGGAAGAAATGCATATATTCATATCTGTTTGGGTAGGAAGAAGATATTGTCAACATGATGGTTTTTATTTTCAGTTTTTACTTGTTACCAAAAGTTGGCTAGTGATTCTGCTTAGCCTACTATTTCACAGGGAAATAGTACAGCTCTAACACGTACACTCAGCTCATTTACAGTTTTGTGAGATTCACAACATCTGTCTCTTCAGCATATTCTGTCCCATTTCTTTGGTTCCACGAGAGTTTACGCTTCCTATAGCTGGGACTAAATTAGTTATCTTTCTTTTTTTTCTAAGAGAAAACAGCTTTGGAAAGATGAGATAGAAACAAAATAAAAACTATCAAGTTGTTTTTGAATTTTTTTCCCTTTCCTGTTCAGACCAACCCAGAGCTCTGATGAGATAGGAAAGTCTCCTTAGAAGGAAGGGCGAATTTTCCAGATATGACAGTGGTTTCCTCCTTCACAGCGTGGGTCTTGGTACCATCACTGCCTTTGGCCAGTGAGAAGCGGGGGAAATCAGGGGCACAGGTTTTGCCCACGAGTGTCTGCACAGGGAGCCAGTGAGGGTCCGGAGGAGGAAGCCAGGGGGGCCATCTGGCAGAGGTGTTCTGTGTGTAACTCCAGGCTCGCCATCTGCTCCCAGGGTGTCCACCAGCACCACCGCCAGCACTGGAGCCGGGAAATGTATCAGAGCGCAGTCCAAGTGCTAATCACTGTGTGGTTAATGCCACACTTGGAACAATGAGAACCTCCCTTATCCGTATTTAAAGAGAACTGCAGAGATTTTATTTGTTTCACATAAAACATGAATAGTGATTTTTTTCCCCCTCTTTATTTAACACAGGAAACCAAAATAGACTGTGTCCAAGTGGCCACAAAAGGTAGGTTGAAATTGTGCGAAGCTCTGCTGTCTTCTGTCCTTTACGAGTTTAGATGGCGTTTCAGAACTTCTTGAAATGTTCATGTCATTGAAATCAGTGTGTGCTCCTAGGTGTGTGCTAGGATTGTAGGCCAGTTAAATTTGACTGTGTTTCACACAGGTATTTCTTTTAAATGAGAAGTCACATTTCCGTGTTTCAAAGCAGTTTTCAATGGTTATCTTTTTAAAACTTCTATTAAAATAGAATTAATTTTTATATGATCTCGTTTATACTGTGGTATAAACCACAGTACCCTACATAGTAATACTGTGTCTAATGAATGTTCAGATGCATAATAGTAAATTACCTCCTGCTGTTTTAAAGCAATTATCTAGTTATAATAGATCTGTAGAGTCTAAGTGGGCTTTTTTCACTGGGGATGTGTGTCTCTTTGAACCCAGGAACCAGGTGATGTTATTGTGGACCTTGTGTTTCCCAGGCCTGGTTACAATCCTGAGAAAATGTGATGGAGGTTGAAAGGTAGATTAGGATGAACCAGCATAAGCTCACCACACAGGGCCTCCTAAAGACGAGAGTGCAGGGGGGGGGGTGGGTGTGTGTGTGTGTGTGTGTGTGTGTGTGTGTGTGTGTGTGTGTGTGTGTGTGTGTGTGTGTGTGTGTGTGTGTACACGTACTGTAACATCATCTCGTCAACCTCGCAGTGTGCTCTTACCATCCCATGTGGAAGTATTTGAGAAGATGCCGCGAGAAACATCCGATGCTGCAGGAAAACGAGGCAGTGTACGTTAACACTTGTAGTTAAACGCACTCTTTCAGATCAGTAGAGGAACCATGAGGACAGGGAGGAAGTGCTGGGAGATTGAATCTGGGAAGGACGGCAAGGAGGCAGAAAGCAGCAGATTTTGTCAGCTCATAGGGAGTCACTTGACAAGTTTTGTTGGATGAACGTATCTTGTTTTTGCTGTTTAACGTTCAGGCAGCTTAGTTTGAATATATCATGGGTGCCCATCAGCATTTTCAAAATTCTCATTGAATTCTTATTTCTTGAAGAAACATGACCTTTTTATTCCATTAACTTGGCAAACATTTCTTGGTTTCATGTTACGTGCCAGGCCTTGTGGGAGGTACTCACCTTATTTGTATTTTGTTTGTCCTCATGGGCTCATAGCTCTTATTTCCAAGAATCTCCTTATATTGATTTTAAAACACTCAGTTCTTTATATCATATTGTACCTGATTAAGAGCCTTTATACGTAGGGATAAATTAATTAAAAAATGAGATTACAGATATTGATGTGTTTTCTAAACTGTATTTCGCTGTTGACTATTAATTATCACAGTATTATAAGGCCTTTGAATGAGGTATCGACGTTCTCAGGCCTCCGATCAAGGCCCATGCTCGGATTGCTTTATTGAATTCTGCTGACCCTTGAGGTCTCAACAGAAAACCCAGTTCCAGAGTGCCTGATTCATAATGCCTTGCGTTTCACATCACAGCTGAAAGTTAAAATTACTTTCATATGTATGTTCTCATTTATTTCTTCTAAGTTACTGTGAGAAAGGAGACATGTATTGCTATTTTTATTTTTGAGACAAAGAAAATGCATTATTTGGGGAGATGAATTGACTTGCCAAGGTCACTCAGCTAATAATCTGTGTGTCAAGGCTTGATCCCAAGCGTTTGGCCTCCTACACCAGTGTTTCCCTGTATCTCATGGCTTTTCACCCAGCAGAACCTCTGGCCAATCGTAGTTCTGCAGCATATAAGTATCTGTCCTCCTTTTTATTAGAACTGAGTCACCACCCAGTTGACTCTGGAAACAACAGAATATCTGCCATCCTGTTCATGTGCAGAGTTAAATAATTATATAAACAACACTAGTAAATATGGAAATGTGATGTTTGCTGTTTTCACAATAGATTGAATTAGATGGTGATTTGGATCGTTTTCTTGTATCATCAGCTAGATTTAATCAATATTGTAATTTGTTTTTCAATTCGCCAAAGGATGATTAGGCAGTCAGATGACCTGATTGACTAAATATTTCTCTGCTCATATTTTCTGAGTCATTTGCAAACATTTACACAGCAACAAACTCTATCCAACCAAATAAGCTTTTCGGGGGGAAGAGGGAACCAAATTTTAATTTTCATTGCCTCACTTTGTCATTCCTATTCATAAAATCACAGCACAGGAGGGAACCTCAGGAGATAGTCTCCTGCTGGGTGAAAACTACACTGTTTGGTACCATTTTATTTCATGAATTTCTATATGTACAGGTTCAGCAACCTTCCTTTACAGCACCGTATAATGTTTCATCACCTTTATGATCAGATAATTTTTTGCTTATTCATACTAAAATTGATTTTGCAATGAAGGAAGCCATTCCATCTTGATGACTTCATCAAAACAGAGAAATTGGCAGGTCTGACAGTGTTACTGGTACCATATCATAAAAATGTTTGAAATTGAAAAGAGTTCAAGCATCTTGACTGTTTTTGCCACTTAGCACTGACAATATAGTGGCTTAATTGAATTTGCAGACACTAAACCACTTTCCTGAGCAGCATTTTGAATTTACAGAGATTTCAGTGTTCTCATGAAACAACTGTTGACAAGTATCTTTATAGAGAACGTATGGAGGTGGATTTTTTTCCACAAGGAACTAATTTGTAATTTCAAACACGGATATGTCTCTTAAAGATATATTTCATGCTAGTTATAAATTTAATGTAGTGATTATTTTAATCATATTCCAAGGGTACATTTTGATTCTAATCATCTCAAATATAAAGCCTCATAAAAAATTGGACACCAGGAAATACCTAAGGTGGGTCATTACATATCTCCATATGTTGGGGGATTGCCTGTATTTTTATGTATCCTCCTTTAATTTATATACCTAGATTCATCATAAGTATATGTGGTTAGCTATAGGCAAACTCACCCCAGACTGTTCTATCTCTTGAGTTAAAAAGACACCATACAGGACTTCCCTGGTGGCGCGGTAGTTAAGAATCCGCCTGCCAATGCACGGGACACAGGTTCGAGCCCTGGTCTGGGAAGATCCCACATGCCACGGAGCAACTAAGCCCGTGTGCCACAGCTACTGAGCCTGCACTCTAGGGCCCGTGAGCCACAACTACTGAGCCTGCAAGCCACAATTACCAAAGCCCACGTGCCTAGAGCCCACGCTCTGCAACAAGAGAAGCCACTGCAATGAGAAGCCCATGCACTGCAACAAAGAGCAGCCCCCACTCGCCGCAACTAGAGAAAGCCCGCACGCAGCAATGAAGACCCAATGCAGCCAAAAATAAAATAAATAAATTTATAAAAATTAACTAACTAAATAAATTGTAAAAATAAAAAAAGAAAGACAGCATATGATGACAATATACTTGATGTTTTGGGGTTACCCTCCCAACAGGATTCTTTTTAATCTTTATGGTGGAGTACATAGAATGGCTTTTAGCTATTTTTAGATTCTCCTAATTTTTATTTTGATTTTTAATCACATTCACATTTTTATAGCTGAATTCTGTTTAACACCACTTGATCCAGCTATGTCTTAGCAATGCTTGTATATGTTTTCCTTAACTTCCACATACCTTATGGCTGCCTACGGTAACTAGTAGGGTGGAAACTCTTTTCTGCTAGTTTTGGAAGAATTTGTTAGTGATCAATTCTAAAGAATTTGTTGATGATCAATTCTAAACTGACAGGAAACTTTTACTTTCACTTAAAAGTAAAAATCTGTCTTGTTAGTAAATTAGATTTCTTGTATTAAATGAGGTATAGCCATTCTAATTGATATAATAATTAGTTTAAACTGTATACTTTGCATTAATCTCCCATAAAATAACTTTTTCCATGACATGATGCCAGCTATGTTTCTCCTTGACAATATAGCCATTTGGGAGCTTTCTTGTTATACATTTATTTAAAAAAAATATTTGAGGACACACATAGATCAAAAGTGAGGGGATGGAAAAAGATATTTCATGCAAATGGAAATGACAGTAAAATAAACTAGGGGTCACAATACTCATATCAGACAAAACAGGCTCTAAAACAAAGTCCATAAAGAAAGATAAAGAAGGACACTACATAATGATAAAAGGATCAGTACAAGAAGAGGATATTACACTTGTCAACATACATGTACCCAGTATAGCAGCACCCAAATACATAAAACAAATACTAACAGACATAAATGGAGAAATTGGTGGGAATACATAATAGTAGGAGACTTTAACACCCCACTCACATCAATGGAAAGATCTTCGGGACAGAAAATCAGTAAGGCAACAGAGATCCTAAATGATACAATAGAACAGTTAGAGTTAATTGATATTTTCAGGACATTTCATCCAAAAAAACCCAGAATACACATTCTTTTCAAGTGCACATGGAACATTCTCTAGGATTGACCACATACAAGGGCACAAAACAAGCCTCAACAAATTTAAGAGGATAAAAAAAATTTAAGTGCCTATCACGTTAGGCATAGTGTAATCTTTAAAACTTCCAGACATAGATACATAAATATATCACTTTTTAAATTTTGAGGATTTTGAGTTCATAAAAGTTTTGAGGTTTTTGTTTGTTTCTTTGTTTTTAGTTTATGGGGGGGATGTCATATGTATTAACGTATTCCTCTCCTTGCTATGATTTGACTAACAGCAGTATAGCTAGAAATCAAGACAAAAACTGCATGAAAACCACATGCTAAATTATTTTCAAAAGTATTATAGTAGTCAGATATAAACCTTAAAGAAAAAGAAAACAAAACCATTATTCTAATGTCATATTTTAAGGTGAATTTTCTGTGCAAAAATGCTCCACTGTTTTTAAGTGTAGTCTTTTATTTAACTTACATTTGTATGGCAATGTGCTTTGCTGGGAGACCTTCAGGAAACTTTGAAGGATTTCTATTGTGCTGATACAATTTCTAACTATATTCAGAAATGTGAATGTCTCTTTTTTTAATCACTAGGCTCTTTGAGAAGTTTCTCTACACTGTTTTTCTGTTCATTGTTTTGTTCAAAGAAACGCCATCCTTTCTAGGCCACAGTGGTACAAAATGAAAGTACACTGATAAAAAGAACTGAAAAGAATGTCGAGATGTAAAGCTAATTAAGATTCCTTTTAATTACTCATATTCAACACACAAGCAAACAAATTATATAGTAAGGCCGCTCATATATGCTAATCTGCTATCATTTAGCTATGGGTTTAGAAATAGAAACGTAAATATGATACGCGTCTGTCGCTCTGCATTTTGTAGAGAAAATATTTCCTTTTCTCGACCTGAAAGTCTCCATAATGTATATATGAGTGCATTAAGGCCCCCGAGAAGTTCCCAAGGAAAGGAAACCTGTTTACCTTTGTTCAGCCCTAGAGTTTCTAAATTTATTTGATCCAAACCCATTTTTCAAGGAGCCCTAGAGTCATATAAAACCCAGTTTGGTAAATACTGGGTCTTCAAATTCCAGAAGATACCACCACCTGTAACTGAAACGGCAGGTTAGGAGCCGATACACCAGGTGTGATGTTTACTCTCCCGTGCGCACCTTTGTACCTAAAGGAGACCCTAAGCTTATCAGCGCCAGACGCCATTTTTAAAGCCTAGGAATTCAGCGATATTCTCTTTCATGATGCAGTCTTTTGATATTTTAAGACATAGTGCAGCAAGTTGTTCTGTAAAGGGCAGATGATAAATGTCTTAGGCTTCCCGACCCACACTGTCTCCATCAGAGGCCCTCAGCCCTGCCTTTACTGTGGAAGGGCCACCGTCATCATGGGTGAACAATGAACATGACTCTGCCAATAAAACTTTACTTGCAAAAGCAGGCAGTGGGCCAGCTGACCCCTATTTTACAGTAATTTGTAACAAAATCAAGTTTTTTCCTTGTAACCGAGAATAATTGTCACAAAGGAACACTTTACAAGGCAGAACACAGAGATCAGGTAGAAATCCTTCCTGATCCCTGTTGTGGACTTTTCCATTTGAGTTTTGAGCCTCAGTTTATAACTTGTCTTCTTTTTGAGTTGTGAATACAGGGCTGCCTGACATAGCTCTTTTCAAATATCTTTTTGTTCATATTGTTTACCAATTTCAGTATGGGATAGATGTTCTATTTTTATAGAAACAACGTAACTTTTCTCAGATGTAGAGTAGGTCAAATTTTCCTATAAGTAATGGAAAACTGCACAGGAATGTTGGTTGAACAAGAGTATCTATGACCAAGCAAGTGTTCTGTGCGTAAACTTGGAATTGGTACCAACTTTGTCACGAGTCTTAGAAATAACATTTTACTGTTTACAGTTTATTATGCAATTTTGCATACTGTGTCATACCAAGAAAATTATCTTTGTGATATCTTGGGAGTTCTCCATTCTCTGTCCAAACTGTTAGTTTATTCATCTCACTGAGCAAAACTAAGAAGTTTTCATTAGTAACACATGAAAGATGATGATACCACTTTTAAACCCAGTTGCCTCTGTTGTCTGGTTACAAGGAGCAACACTGTTTGAACAGTGCAAAGGGATATTTCAGACTATTATGTACCAGCAGTTTTGGGTTTATAATTGTCTGCAGATGGGAGATGATCTATTTTCCTTACTTGTTGCCACATTTCTGATAGCACCCAGGCTGTTCCATGTAAATTAGGCATCTTTCATGTAAGCCTGTCCTTAATTTTCCAATAGTTTTTCTTTGCATCATTTTCCAGCTGTATCATGTTAGAACTGACATTTTAATTTTCTCTCTTTTTTTTTTTTTCAATATCTGTGTGTCATGAATGTTAACCATTTAAACTCAACTGCTGAGCTGTTCAGGCAAACCAAGAAGCCCGCCTGGTCTGCTTCAAGAATCTTAATCATTTCTCTGGTCACATGTTAACCATGACAACTATAGCAAAGGCAATGATTAGTCTTTTTTTTTTTAACTGATGTTTTGAGATGCATTTTTTTTTCATTCCCTGAATGTGACAAAATAAAATTCCTAAATGGAAATTCTCTACAGGAAATTTAGTTATCAGAGAAATTTCTCTACATAAAGATGTTTTTAGTGAAGGAAGATAATATTCTTCACAAAGGTGATTTTAGCAAGAAGAGAAAATATTGTGACTTAAGCAGAAGAATTTTAAATAACCTATTACATGTTGAAAGCTTCAAGTTTGGCTCATCAGAATTAGCAATGAATCTTTCTACCCCCTTCTCAGGAGCAGTTGAAGACACTGTTCCATCTAGATCCTTGTTTTTTGCTTTTTTTCCCCCCCTTTAGTCAATCTGTCCACAGTCTCAGCCCAAGCTTGCAACTGTGTCATGGTTAGAAATCCAACTGCCTGATGAAAGCCTGTTTAAGGGAAACAAACTCAGAAAATTCAACGGCTCGCTGTGGTTGTTTTCCTTTTTCCTTCTCTTTTTGTTGTTGCTGGAAGAAAGTTGAGATGATGTGATATGCGGATGGAGATTCTCCTTGCTAGCCTAGCTTCAGTCTGGCTTTTTCTTCCCTCATGCATGCTGACCTGGGAATCTTCCTTTGCCATAGCTGCGATAATCGTGACTCAGCTTACGACACCTCACATTCGCATCGCCCCTGCTGCAGGCGACGACCAGCTGACAGGTCAGACCTTCAAGTATAGATGAGTCATCTTGCCCATTTCCTGCTCATTTTTCTCGGCTTCGTTTCCCCTCTACATCTCCTCCTTCGCTTTAAGGCTTGTTGACGATGTCTCCGACTCTCGGTACAGACCTGTGCCCGCGTTAAATTAAGTGGTGTGCTCGGCCTCTTCTGTGTGCACATGTATACCCCTGCATTCAGCACAGCCCCGCTGCATGATCCCATTGTCTGTGTGTCTGTCGGTATGTTCCTTTCTAGCCTAATGTTATACAGAATGAAATTTGCTGGATTTGCAATGGCAATGCCATCAAAGAGGATTTCAATCAAAACACGTAAAGATGTTTTCCCAGTTATCCACATTAATCCAGAAAGGCGTCGAGATCTGAACGTGAGGGGTTTATTTTCACCTTGTAGGGTCTAGTTTGCACACCCATTTAACAATCCACAGGCTCGTCTGCCAGTGTTGTTAAGTGAAGCCACCCAAAGATGTTTGGGGTGACGCTGTTCAGCTTTTCAAGTTCCTACAACTGGAGCAGAGCTGACTGCATTCCTTATAGATCCTTGTTTCAAAGCACAGTGTTTATAGCAAGCAGAGGCACATCTGCAAGTCAAATGCACTGAATAATTTAGGGAAGTTTTAAAAAAATTGAATGGCTTTGAGTCGTGGAATTGAACTGTGTGCCTCTTTATACCAAGAGAAGTTAGCTTGTCCATTTGAACTGCCTCTAAAGGTATATGGACAAACGTATAAACTTATATAGGAAAAGAATCCAGTACATTACTGCATATCAAAGGTGAGTGGTTAGAGAATGCCAGAAGACCAGCTTTGGTCCTGCAAGAGAAGCAAGCCATTGTCTAGGTTTCTAACACAGTCACAGGAGCAGGACTCAAGTTCTGCTTTCAGAGGCATCCCCAGTATGGTAGTTTGTTGCATGAGTTATAGGCGTGAGGAAGCCAAGTAAGAAACATGCAACTGCATTCCATAGAATTTCCACTCCTGCAACTGTTTTGTGTGTATGAGATTAAGGCATATACCCTAACATTTAAGAAAAAAAAGTAAAGCTTAACTCATAGTAAGAATTCATGAATGTTTAAGTTGTTCCGTGAGCTTATTATTTTAGAATATAAAGCAACTGAGACTCAGGAAAATTATAGACTGCTTTTTCTAAGGTAAAGAACTGTAGGATAATTTTACTTCTTTCTCAGCTGGAATTCCATACATATTTTCAGCCCTCTGTTTCAGGGCCTAAAAGCTATAAACTTATTACTAACAGTTCTGCCTTTGCTTTCAAGTTTCTTTTAAGCATATTTCTTTTACTGGTTGAAGTTCAGTTGTTGCAGACACTCTCTTATCCTGAACTTCTGATGTGTTCCTCCCAACAGTTGAAGTACTTAAGGGATCGTGTCTTTCTTACATAAGTCCTCTCCTCTAAAACCTTTACGTCTCAGGCCTGGCCCATGCACTCTGCGTAGGGTCTGTGTCCACCTTGAAGGTAATCTGGGATCTTCAGCAAGTCTGACCCCTGCCCCATTACGTCTGAGCTGGTACCAGTCTTGTCAGCAAACATTAAAAATAGGTTGGCCTCACTCTCATAAAATGAGTACTTGTAGGGAATATAGTTAAATAGCCCCTTTTGAGACTTTCCCCATAACCCACTGCTTTCAAATTCAGCACGTGGTCTACTAGGAATAAAGTAAGAGAAACTTCTGAATATAGTGTTCTCTCTAAAACTCCCATGATTAAGAAGACACTTCATAAATCAGCCTCCTTCCCAAAGCTTTCAGATCTCTCGTACCTTGCTATTTTGTAACTAGTCTGCGGAGGACGCATACGTAGCTGAAGTATGTGGCAGCTGTCTTTTAAGGGCTGCAGGTGATCACCGCCATTTACTTTGGTTTATTAGGGATGAAAGTGATGGAGTGTTAGAATAAGCCTGAAAAGCCAGTACAGAACTACTCTTGTCCTTTTTTTCAGTATTTCCTGCTGCTGTTAGTGATGGTTACTCTTACCCAGATAAATTCAAGCTCAAGTAATATTTCTTTTGTATTTTCTGTTTGCATCAGCCATCCACTTGGATAGCAGTAACACTGCTTTTTTAAATAGATTTTTTTTTTAAATAGATTTATTCCTGAGTTGTACTGCAAGCATGAGTCTTCATTCATTCAATCGCCGATTGACATGTAGCACCTTCTGATTGAGCACTGATCGAGCACCTTCTGTGTGCCGGGTCAAGGGCTACTAACTCTCATAAATATGTTTACTTTGTGTGGTTGCCCAGACTCTTGGCGTCAGACATATTTGCATGAGTGACACCAAAACCTAAACGCACACATGCTCTTATGAATGAAAAATGACCATCATGCTTGTCATTTCGTAGTTGAGAAGAGACAACGGCTTTGTAACAATGGGGGGAAAGGACGTGTATTTCAAAATCTTTCTCTTCGTGTCGAGTTGCTTAGAAAATGGTCAGTGGGACAGTTCTGAACATTTCACATCTGTGACCCATTGTTTATTAGATCAACACAGGCCCTTCTGGAAGCCAACAGGAAATCACGAGGGATGCATTCTGAATGCCTAGCAATTTTCTGGTCCGTTTTGTTTTAATTGTGCTGACATCTTGCCCCTACAAATGCTATTGGAAGCTGTACTTAGAGGAAACTTTGGTAAGACAGTGAGTTCTCTGCAGCCTAGATCCCGTTGTCCCAGAATGTAATCCATGCTGGTTCGGTTCACCTCGGTGTAGATGGGACCCTCCTCCCTTCTGTAACAGAGAACGCAAGCACCCGGTGACTGACTCCCAGCACCTGGAACGTGTCAGACACAGCAAAAGTGCCCATAAATGTTGGCTAATTTAATTCACTGAATGAATGAATCTCAGATGCAGGATGCTGGTATGTTTGATAAGCAGGCCTGTCATCACACTGGGGCTGTTTCTTAAACGTTTTTGTCCTCAGTCAACAGTAGGAATACATCACCACCCAACATACACACACACACATACACAGATGTTTAACTGAAGCAAAAGATTTAGAAACTGTCCTACCAATGCTGCTCTGTGTGAATAAGCTGCATTCCGACCTGTTCTATTCTGTTGTATCTTATTCTATTTCATTTTTTTTAATTTAGTTGCTACCTACTAAATCAATTTCATTTCCCACTAATGGGTTGTAACGCACAGTTTTAAAAAACAATTTACTAAACCACCATAGTTAGGGGATTATGAAAGGGAACAGAATATATAATTGAATTAATGGTCCAGTCTTACCCCAAAACTCCTACTCTAAAGAGAGCACACAGAAAATTCTAGAAACTGGAAATGCTTCTTTCTACTTCATTCCCTCAGTTTCGTTATTAATTGTCTATAATATAGAACTGCTTTGGGAGGAAAATTAAAAGCTGCACATGCTAGAAATTTCTCTTTAAGATTTTTTTACTTCACTTTATAAATACCTCTAGGCTGTTTATTTTATATTGATATTTCTATTTATGATTTAAAACCCCAGCCAGCTCTGAGATGCTGTGGAGAATGGTTTTCTTCAACAAGTACTTTTTATCATCTGTTTTGGTTAAGACATACATCTAAAATGATAAGATCTGTATTGTAGAGTATTTATAAACAAGGTGACTTCTGGGATTCAGGTACAAATCAGATACATCAGAGCATGTAGAATTACTTGCTAGATATAATTAGTACTAAAAAAATAGAGAACTAGCCAACACTTATTCCCACATAAAGTTTGAAGTTTTGGAAAAGATACGTGTAGGAGATGTGTGTGTGTCGATAAAGATAAACACAGCCCGACATCAGCTAAAGTGGCGAAAACAGATTTTTTCAGTAACTGCTGACCTGTAAGGGTCGCGCTGCACTCCAGTATGATTTGCTGAGAGGTGACTGGGCCTTTACAGGAAGGATGAGGGGGTGGGAAAGGGGTGATGGGGGCTCAGTAGGGTCAGGGAAGTGAAACATTCGTCTATGTAACACCATCTGGTTTGCTGACCGGTGCTTATGGAATAAGTCAGGTCCTCCCGTCCACAGAGGCTGGGAGCCGGGGCCCTGTCCTCAGGTGTCGCTGGGACCAGCATCCGTTCTCCGGGCAGCCTTGAGTTTCGCAGGGGGTCTGGGGTCGCCTAGGGATGCAGCCTCGAGCTGTTAGAAACTATGTCCGTCTTTGTTCAGGTCTCTGTGGGCCCAGGTGGGGGTCTGGTGGAGAGGAGGACCCAGAGGAGCCTGACTGGGGTTTGGTCCCAGAGAGAATCCTGTCCCTTCTCCCTCCTTCCCGTGTGAGCAGCAGGGACTCATTGGACTGGTGGCATCTGGGAAAGGAAGTGAGGACGTTTGACCAGCTTCTGGGCATCGTCCTCAGGACACAAATGTTCTGTTGTGTCAAAGGGGCTCAGAAGAGCCCACCTAGAGTTTGGTCACAGCAAGAATCTTTGTCAGTATATTGGCAAAGTTCTCAGGAAATAAACCCCAAGGAATTTCTTTCGCCCCAACGTGGCTCTTAAAGCAAACAGACTTTTTTTTTTTTTTTAATGTAACATATAACACACGGAAGTCAGTGAACTAGGTCTCCACTGAGGAAGGAAGCGGCTCCATTGTTTACGGACAACCTTCTGTTCGAGACACCCCACTGCATTCCTTCACTGACTCCTGAGGAAGCCCCACAGCCTGCTTTCTCGGCGCCTGTTCCTGTCCTTCCAAGTATCGCTGGAGAAACTGCAGAAACAGGCAGACATTCTCGAGGTCTGCACCTTGGCCACACTGATGTCCCCTGCCTGAGTGGTGACAGAGGCTGCGTCCACCCAGCCGGCCACTGCAGGGCTTGTTCTGCCTGAGAAGGTCTCCTCATCCCTCAGATTATCCAGCCAGGACCCTGAATTTGGGGTGTTTTCTCTCTTTGACTCTTGAATCCATCTAGAAGTTACCACTGAGATGGCCTGAAGTGTTTCCAGGGCAGAGGTCCAGCTTCTTCCCAGAGAAACAACCAGTTAGGCTGGTCTCATCATTAAATAAGCAACTACTTTCCCACAGGAATGAAAAGCCATGATGTCATGTATTCAGATCTCACATGTAGATTGCGCGAAGGGCCTCTTTGTCTCTTCCTACAGTGTTATCATCACCTTTTGATGACACTGGCTTTTAAGACATTTTCTGATGAAACTAGAATTCTCTCCTTTTCTCTGTCAGAAATCCCCCAGCCCTCATCCTTCTCCGTCTACTTACCAGCCCTCCCAGCAGCCCAGAAGCCCTGGAATGACCGGCTTCCCTCCCCTCCCTGACCCCCTCCTCCCTCTGCCTCCGTCCACACCAGTCCCCGCTGTTGTCCTTCAGACACACCAGCCAAGCTCCCACCTTCAGGCTCTCGCTCCAGCTTCCCCTGCTTGGGAACATTTCTCCCCAGATCCCCGCTTGCCTGACCCCCTCACCCCCTACAGCCTTTGCTCAAACCCCACCTTCTCAGGGAGGTCTGCCTTGAGCACTTGGCCTTCCTAAGGGTGCAGCCCCCCGATGCCTCTCTCCCTGTGTCTCCCTGACACAGTGTGTCCCTTTCCACTACCACGTCCTTGTTCTTCACAGCACTTATCACCTTTGTGCCTATTAGTTCTGTTTCTACTGTCTTTGTCCCCCTCCTGGAACAGAAGCTCCCTGAGGGCAGGAATCTGTCTGCCGAGCTCTGATAAATCCTAGACATCAAGAAGGTCCAGTGCCCACAAGGTAGCCAGGTCCCCAAAATGCCACCGAGATTCTCTTTGGAATCTTATTAAATTTATGCATCATCATCACTGTGGGAAATACGATAGATTCCTCCATTTATTCGGATCTTGTCGTACGACTTTTAATACAATTCTGGAGGGTTTTTTTTTTAATATATAAGTCATATGTCTCCCCCCAAAAGATATTCCAAGTTCAGCCACATCTCACCTTCCCACGGTCACCACCCCCCAGGCATTTGACGGGTCCCCGACTCACTTCTACAACTCCCTACTCATTGATTGTCCACGTCGCAGATGACCTGGCATGTGAAATCGAAGCCTGGCCCCGTCACTCCTCTTCAGAAGCCGTCGAAGAGCTTCCCATGGCACACAGAATAAAATTCCGAGCTTGGCATCAACAGTGCAGGGGCTGCACCCTCCAGCCCGGCCTCACAGATCCTCATCTCACATCCCTCTCTCAGTGCCCACCTTCCTTCTGTTTCTCCACATCACCAAGCTGATCCTGCGCCGGCTGTTTGCACTTGCTCTGTCCCCCGCCTTCCCATCACCAGCTGCTCCTCAGCACCAAGGTTCAGCACAAGTGTCACTTCCTCGGGAGACCTCCCTAGACCGTGGTCCCTGAAGTCCATGGCCTGGTGGCCCCCTGGCCACCGGCCAGCCCGTCACTCTGCCTCTCTTGGAAGTTCCCTGATGCCTCTGTATCTCCCTCCTAGGATATGATGGGAGCAGGGCTTTGTCTGTCTCTCCTGTTCTACCAGAGGGTGTTCAAAATTATTTACTAAGTGACTGCACAGTTGATGCTTTTCCTTGTTAAATTTATTCCTAGGTATTTTATAGCTTTCCTCACTATGATAGGTAGATTTTGAACAAATTTTGAATGAAGGTGAGAATCTTTTGACATTGGTTTATTGTGCCTACTTTTGACTGATTTTATGTTAATTGCCAAATATGTCTCTTCTTTATAGTATATATTTCTAATTCAGTCGACCTTTCCATTGCAAATAAAATAGACTCATGGTTTTGCAACCCATTTACAAAAGCACAGTTTTAATAAGCCGTTTCTTTTGGCCAGAGCCATAGAAAAGCTTCCTTTTCACTGAATTGTTTGGAGAGAGGCCCACCCACTCACAGCAACGTTATCTGTTTTACTCCCAGTCCCAGACTGCGTCTGTCCACTTCTCCACCTCCGCCTGTCAGACCCAGCCAGTGGGTCCTTGGTGCTGTTTGTGAGCAGTAATCTGGGGCAGGGTAAATGCAGAGAGGCAGAGTTTGTCCTTCTGTGGACCCAAGGTTCTCTTGTAAGATGAAGACATAACTGAAAGCAGGTCTTAGCCACATTGTGTAACTCCAAGGACTGGCTACAGCGTGAAGGTGGTAGGATTATTCACTGACCTGTAGCTCAGTCAGTGGCAGGAACAGCATGTGCAAAGGCCCCAGGCTGGGAAGTAGCTTGAGCAAGAATGAAGGAAGGCTGGAAGGATGCGTGAGCACTCAGGTTGTACAGGTGAAAGGAGGTCGACCGTGACCCTGTAAATTACAGTACGGGCTTTGATCAAGAACAGTAGGAAGCACTGAGGTGTTTGCAAGAGGGGCAGACAGGTTCACGTCTACACTAGACACCCCAGATGCACTGGAAGCATCGGAGGAGAGGTGAAAAAGGGCAAGAGACTGAAATAAAACCCTAAGAAATGGAAGATCATCCACCAGCCTGGAGGAAAAGAACAGAGTGAGTGGATACAAATAGAAGAGCTAAATTCCAGGGAGTTGATACAGAATGAGTCCCTGCCCTGGGTTATTGATCATCTACAATCAGCATGAAAGAACACATGATAGGAAACTAAAGGGACAGGTTCCAACACATCTTAGCAACACGTTGAGTACCTTGGAGGTGGGATGGTTTCTTTCAGCCTCTTGCCCGAGATCACCACTGCATTTATTTTGAGCGCTATTCACCGGGGTATGCGTATGAATCAAAACTGGCAAAGAACATAAAGGATAATAAAACTCAGCAATCCTGCTTGAATATATGCTCACTGAGATAAAGTCCCACCACCTTTAGCTGCAGACAGTTATATTTTGCCCTTTCAAGAATTCAGTCGTCCATCGACAAATGAATGGATAAAGAAGATGCAGCACATATATACGATGGAATATTACTCAGCCATAAAAAGAAACGAAATTGAGCTATTTGTAGTGAGGCGGATGGACCTAGAGTCTGTCATCCAGAATGAAGTAAGTCGGAAAGAAAAACAAATACCATATGCTAACACATATATATGGAATCTAAAAAGAAAAAAAAATTGGTTCTGAAGAACCTAGGGGCAGGACAGGAATAAAGATGCAGACGTAGAGAATGGACTTGAGGACACAGGGAGGGGGAAGGGTAAGCTGGGACGAAGTGAGAGAGTGGCATGGATTTATAAATACTACCAAATGTAAAATAGATAGCTAGTGGGAAGCAGCCACGTAGCACAGGGAGATCAGCTGGGTGCTTTATGACCACCTAGAGGGGTGGGATAGGGAGGGTGGGAGGGAGACACAAGAGGGAGGAGATATGGGGATATACGCATATGTATAGGTGATTCACTTTGTTATACAGCAGAAACTAACACACCATTGTAAAGCAATTATACTCCAATACAGATGTTTAAAAAAAAAAGAATTCAGTCATTAGGCTCATAAAGTGTTGTACTGGAGATAGTTGCTTGTGTCTACTATGAAATATGTGTGGAAATAGGTGGGGTTTTTTAAAATTAATTAATTATATTTATTCTGGGTGCACTGGCTCTTAGTTGCAGCGTGCGGGATCTTTTAGTTGTAGCATTCAGACTCTTCGTTGCTGTGTGGAAATAGTTTTATCTACTACTCCAGGGGCCGTATTGTATGTCTCTTTATACTTTCCACAACCTGCCCCTCAGAGCTGGGCACGTGAAAGGTACTCAGAGACCAGCTCTCATTTTCCGATGGAATGAATTCACTTCTAAAAGGTAAAATGGTCTTAAAGGTGTGAACTAATTTCCACACCACTTTTTTAAAATAACATCCCCCCGAGAGGGTCTCCTGACTGTCACGCCGTCAGGACTGGGTCTCCAGGAGGTACAGAGTGTCACGTGACCAAGTGTCCCGTGGGCCTCCGATGGCTAGCCTCCTGTCCGGCACTTCCAGGAAGGGCGTACAGTTCAGTTGTGATTAAAATAAGTCGCAGCATTTCAGTCCCTGAAGCCCTTAGCTGTTGTGGCTGTGCTCTGTGCTGCTCCACGAGCATCCACTGTCCGTACTTTAGGAGGCAAGCTTCCCTCGTTCATCCTTCACATTGAAGACCCTCTCATCTCCTTGGAGAGCTTGATGGGTAATGAGCTCTGCGTTAAGAGATGAGGATTCAAGGAAGTGTAACTTCTGTCTACCATCTTTGTTAGGACCAACATAAAACAGTTCGATAAATAACCCACTTCAACAAATTTACCAGTTTCTTGAACTCTTTGTAATACGTTAAGTGCATAATGAAATAAGTTAACTTATAATCAGTTGGGCTCTAAACGTACTATCCTATTATTCCCCAGTCATGGAGTCATAGAGCTTCGATTGGACCTTTTGAGAGAATTTTGGGTGAAAATTAAGCAAAGAAAATGCCTCCTTTAGGCTTCCTTGTCAATTAAAATGCCAAACTCTTCATTGAAGCTGATAATCAATATATTGGAAATAGTGGCTGAGTAAGACCTACCATTTTCCAACTAGTTAGGTGTCCTGGCTTTTTTCAAATGCAGTATCCTATCAGTACAGAGGATTAGCAATTCACATGCCCCGTCTTGGGCCTTTCTTAGTAAAGAGGGAACGGGGTATCACTGCTATACATTTCAGAGGCCAACATGGGCAGTTAATGTGAGGAGAATTTGGTTGGAATTTCAGCATCTCTTATAAGGGTTGGTTGAGGATTCTAAAATTTCCTTTTCATCTAGAAGAATATAAAGTGAGGGGAAGTTTTTCTTCTTCCTGCAACAGCGGCTGAATGCATTTTAATGGGCTGCAGTGTCACTGGTAATTTATTGCCCTTTTTTGTTCTTTTATGTGTTGTATTTGTCATTTTGCTATGGCAGTTTCATCTATAAAATGGTACAGTTGCAAGACAATGGTGAGAGGATACAGGACTGCCAGGGAAGATTCTGTTCCTTTTTCCTTGTCATTTTTGGAAGGAAACACTGAGTCAAATGTCAAGCATTTGGTTTCAGAAGTAATATATTTTAAAAGATATATATTACCCTGAAATAGTGTTGTTTTCCATTTTTACTACATAAACTTTAGAATTTCTATGTAAAAGATTTTCAGTGTAAGAGAGCAATTTAATTTTTCAGTATCCTTTTGTGTTTTCTCTTTCTATCAGCAGTGTGATAAAGGAAGATAAAACAATATGTTTAACTGTCTTTTATTTGTGTAAGGCATAGAGCTTCCTGACTTGAAAAGCATAAATTGAGATTTTATATTTTAGGAAATCTACCTTATAATTTTGTTATTAATCTAGTGCATTGTGCATATCCAAAAGGAATGCTGAGGGTAAAGTTTTGAGCTTAAACTAAAATTTGGGTAAAAGGTGCAAAATACTGGGAAAAAGAATGCCTGCAGTTTTAAAAAATAGAGATTTTGCACAGAAGATTTTATGTCACTGAGTTAAATTATTCTTGCCTTTTCTGTAAGGAATATATAGTATCAATTTTATAGTGAAATTATATTAATTCATACTTGATATCAGTTAACATGGAAAAGGCCTGGATATTTTTTTAAATATTTATTAAAGCTGTTTTACTAGGTGTTTCTTTTTACCTCAATGGCTAGCATGGAACTAGACAACATTGTAGCCATTCACTGACTATTGTTGATAGATACCAATTGTGATACTTTGGTTTTCAGCACTTTACTTGCTTTAGAAAAACGTGACTACCATTTAGAACATAAGGCATCAACATGAATTCCAACAGCTTAATGTCTAAGAAGCCAGTGAATTCCACTGAGAATTTGTAGGCAAAGGGCCATGTCTTACTGCTGTGCATTTTTGGTTGACTTTGAACTAGTTTCTCCTATAAATAAGTATTTTTAGAATACTGTAAAATGCTTAGTATTTGTGAGAGGTTGTTGTTTTGTTTTGTTTTATAAATTTATTAATTTATTTATTTTCGGCTGCGTTGGGTCTTCATTGCTGCGCGCGGGCTTTCTGTAGTTGTGGCGAGTGGGGGCTACTCTTTGTTGTGGTGCACGGGCTTCTCATTGCAGTGGCTTCTCTTGTTGCAGAGCACAGGCTCTAGGCACGCGGGCTTTGGTAGTTGTGGCTTTCAGGCTCAGTAGTTGTGGCTCGTGGGCTCTAGAGTGCAGGCTCAGTAGCTGTGGCACACGGGCTTAGTTGCTCCGTGGCATGTGGGATCTTCCCGGACCAGGGCTTGAACCTGTGTCCCCTGCATTGGCAGGTGGATTCTTAACCACTGCGCCACCAGGGAAGTCCCTGTGAGAGGTTTTTAAAGTGTTTATGGGTGTGAGCCAGTGTACTGAGTCAGAACGGAAAAGAAGTCAGGACTTCCTCCAGCATCTGAACAGGGCAAGATGTTGAGGAAGCAAATCAAGAGAACTTCAAGGATAGATGTAGCGTAGACAAAACTCTTTTCTGGAGAAAGAATTCTTATTTTAAATACTCTACTGACCTTATATGAGAATCAAGGGAAAGGTCCAGGACCAAAACAGAAAGTTGAAAAAGCACAGTCCTTTCAACCCAGGTGCCTCATCTTATTTGCCCTTTTGACACTATCAGTGTCAAAACTTGTTCATCAGTGTCTCCAGAGGGCTGACGGGGAGGCCCAAAGTCTTTAAAAAGATTGACTTCTGAAGTTCTAGCATATTCAAATCCCCCCACCCAGGCACACGCAGGCACGCATGTACTGCTTGTAGAGTTGTCATTGTTTTCATGTGATAGAATCTTGGGTTTGGCTTTGAATGTCTGATTCGTTCTCAGGCCATGGTTTTTCTAGCTTAGGGACCATATATTCTTAATCAAATAACCTGTCTCTCTCTCTCTCTGGAAAGGTTGCCCCAAGGGGAAGGGGGAAAGAGGGGTCGCTCTCCTTTGTGGAACTGTAGCCCTTGTCTAGCTGCCTTCCCATCTCATATGCTTGTCAGACTGGAATCCAGGGCTTCCAGAAGGGAGTATCACTTTCCTTGGTGGTGAATCATTTAAAACATTATTTGCATTAAAAATCAGTATATCACAGAGCAAAAGGCAACATTTACATGCTCCATTCAAAAAAATAGAGCTACGGACTTCAAAGAAATTTGAAGCCAGTGGTGGGCCACTCAGGATAAAGCCCAGATTCAAGCTTCTGCCTGTCTTCTCCCGCCTGCCTTATAGGGACAAATAATGGGAAAGTGCTGAGAGTCGCAGCTACCCTTGATCAGCTCAGAGGGAACAGTGAAAGCCCTCCAGTTTAGACTCCGGATCATCTTCAAAGCCACACTTCCTAGGGGCCATTTGCAAACATGTCAGACAGGAATCTGGGCCTGGATTTAACAGGGCAGTTCTCAGGGAACCTCTGGGTCCCAGCGTACAATTCAGAAAGTATTTGCTTTAGATAAAAGGTAGTGAGCTCAGGTCCAGACTTCTTGGGCAAATCTCTTAAACTCCAGAAGTCAGCTTCCATATCTGTAAAACGTGAGAATCTATTTCTTAACCTCACAGGGGGCGGTGGGAGAATTAATACAGTAACATGTGTAAAGGACTCTCACAAAGCTGGCTGCGGGTCAAGGCAGAGGAGTTGGCAGTTGCTGGTAACTTCTTTTGTGGCTTTGTTGTTTGTTGTTGTCCTGATAGAGGATTGTTTATGGCTGTTAGGGCTTTCAAGCGAACAACGAACAACGTAATCAATGCAGGCCACCGACCCTCCCAAGCTTGAATGTTGACCCTGCCCTTCCTAGAGGTTCAAACGTGAACTTCCCAGAAAATGAATGGATTTCTTGATGCTAAGTAGGGTTTTATCTACACGAACAGCACGTGGCTACTGGGGTCTCCAGGAGCACTGGAGCGTGAGAGCAATGTGATTATTTTATTATATGTCAGGACCTGTGATGAATCTCCCACAGATGATATTTCCCACTTACCTGCGTTTGGGATATAAACAGCCTCAGCAGGACCCAGCCTGTTCTCTTGCCACCGGCAACAATGGTGATGATGCTACTGATGGGAAAAAAAAAAAAAAAACCCGCTGCATTTTCAAAGACAGCTGCTTTATTTGAAGCAGTAATAGCCCAAAGCAATGCCTAACCTAGTGTGCACTTCGCTGTAGCCCAGCGCACGGAATAAAACGCCAGGCTTTCTTTTGTGGTCCTGGCCATTTGGGGGTTCGTTCGTTCCTTCCTCACTGTCGTTGGTTTAGATGTGGACACCTCTCTTTGTGTTTGTCCCTCAATTACACTGGTTCTCAAGGGAGCACGAGACGATGTGCTTTAATAGAACTCTGTGGAGAGGGATGATAGATTATCTCATTGAGGACCTTTTTCAGACACTGGGTATGAAGTTGGAAAAATATAGAGTGGTTTGTAAGGGAAGGAGAAGCAACATAAGTTTTCTTCAACATGTTGTTTTCATTCAGAAGAGTGAATAACTATCTCTGAGAAACAGTCTTTGAAAATCAGCCTGGCACCTGCCCGGGAATTAATAAATGGCATGTGTTCGGCACATCTATGAGAATCTCTGATGAGTTTTCCCATCTCCTCCAGTAAATATCCAAGCAATACATCACTCTAGCCATGTAATTGATGTTCAGTTTAATCTGTATAATGTACTTATTGGTATTGCTAATGATGCAGTTATTAATTATGGTTTATTATTAATTACAACAGTTTACTCAAGTTAGAGTTCTTGGTCAAAACACATTATCAGCATACCAGTTTTTTTCTGGGATTTTTGCCTAGGTGCTGTCCTTGCAGTCGTTTAATTTTGTTCATTTTTACTCAAGATTATATCTAACTTCACAGTAAACGTGACAAAAAAAAACATTGTGGGGTATTACCAATTTGGTTGGTACTTCGTGTATGTCTTTGAATAATCTCTTTAGACATTGGCATATATTTATATATAAATATGCGTGTGCACACACACACACACCCCCCACACCAGAGTGATTTACATGTGTCTTTTAGCCAGTTTAAAGGCTTAATAAAGGGAATTTTCAGATTTCTATCTTATTTCTTCTCTGAGTAACAAGGAAGTTAGAAAATGCTTCTAAAGTAAGGTCATAGGAATGATATAACCATTTTATTAAACAAAATTACTCATAATAATTGTAATCATATTAGCATTATCTTACAAGTTTCTCCTTTTTTTTTTTTTTTTGCTTTCTAAAAAGTCCCAGACCATTGTAATTATTCTCCAGCAGAAATTTTGACTCGTTTAAAGACTTCTAAAACAAATTCGACCTAGGATCATGAAGAATGGTCTACAGCTACCTAATCATTACAAGTATTGAGTTCATAACACTTTATTCTTGACAGATACTCATTTCCTGTCTCTCTGATATGTACCCAGTTAACTTTCTCATCATTGATGGATATATATCTCACTGTTTTGGTGCTGGAAATATAATATTTTGCCACTAGTATTTATTTCCATGCTCTTTCTTCCTAGTAATCCCATTTTATCATTGATGAAAGTTTGGTCAGTAAATCTACTGGCAAAGACTTTTATCTGTCATCAACATACTGAGGAAAGCCCTCTGTGCCCTGGCTAATCTCCGGCATGGTCCCTGGAGCCAAGGCTCAGATGGTCCTTCTTTCTCAGCATGTTGTCTTGATGGCCATGGAAGATCATCAGAAGGCAGCCGCAGACCCCACTCGTCTTAGTAACCCCCCGCTAAATGCCAGGGATCGGTGGAGGAAAGACCACAAAATTGGACTTGTCTTTACACTTCTACTTTTTCCTCTTTTTTCTTTCCTTTTATACCCATCACCCTATGTCAGAGAACTTTAACGCAAATGGAAAAAGAATAGGTCGGCTGTGAAGAGAGTACAGATGAGAAAGACAGAAAAATTAAAGTGAGACTTATTGGGAGAGAGCTTTGATTCAGCGTGAACTGCGGGCACATAATAAGATGCTGGGCCGGGTCATGTGAGGGCCGAAAAGTAAAACCACCTTTGTCCCAAGGAGCGCATATTAGCATGTAATATAAAGGACTTACCAAAATAACTGAAGTCAAGGTTGAAAATAGTCAAGAGGGGTGAAAAGAAGGTGCTATAGCAGTTCAGTAGGAGAGAGAATACTTCCTTCAAAGGCACAGGAACAGCGCTGGGCTAGGTGGCCTTTGAAGGACGGGTAGGATTGAACCTATGAAATGTGAGTAGGGATGGGTCCATGGAGAAGGAGTGGCAGGACCAAAGGGGAGATGCTGCATGTAGGGGGCTGGGGGAGACTGAGCATCTCCGTTTGGTTGGAACCCAGGTAGATGCAGGAAGGTAGAGAGAGAAGAGGCATGAAGTTAAGAAAGGGGCTGGGAGCCGGTTCATAGGAGGCCTGGCTGCCTTTTGTAATAAGCATTAGGAGGCTTTTGGGTTTTTTGTTTTGCTTTTTAAATGAAAGAATGGCATGATTAGGGCTCTTCTTTAGGAAGATCAGTATGGCTGGACTGTCTAAGCGGCTGGCTGGGATGTCTTCTTAGGAGTCAAGAGCAAAATCCAGAAGAGAAATGAACCAGGTCCATGGCAGTGGGAAAGGAGATGAAGAAAGTATAGCGTTTTTTGAATTTTTAGACATTGGGCAGGGAAGTAAACTGACCTAATGTCAGGTGACTGTTCTTCAACCTGAGGGTAGAGTAAATAAATCTCCTTTGTAATATATTTCTTTTTTATGTGCTGAGGGTCAAAATTTCCTTTCTGGACAACCAAATTCATTTCCTTGCTCGGAATTTTATTAAGTACATGCTACGTTCTAGGCACCAAGGATACAGAGAGGAAAAAGGGGCAGCTTTTCTCTGCAGGAACATGGACTCCTGCCTTTGTTTAAGCCTATACATTCAAAAATATTCCATTCACGTACACAGATGGCACATGGTCAACGTTCTCTTTTAAAACTCCCCCTCTGGGGCTTCCCTGGTGGCACAGTGGTTGAGAGTTCACCTGCTGATGCAGGGGACACGGATTCAAGCCCTGGTCCGAGGGGACCCCACGTGCCGCGGAGCAGCTAAGCCCGTGGGATCCTCCCGGACCAGGGCTTGAATCCGTGTCCCCTGCATCAGCAGGTGAACTCTCAACCACTGTGCCACCACGGAAGCCCAAGCCTTATTTCTTAAATAACTTCATTGTTTGAGGAAAATTATATGCTTAGTAAATGAGAGTCAGGAGATGATGTGACCCCACTTTCTGCTGAGACCCCAGGAATCCTCACTACGTCTCTGAGGGTCACTTTTTGTGTGTGTGGCTCATTGGCCTGTAAAAAGACACGTCACACCTCTGCAGGCAGTTTGCTATACCCTGTATACTTTTTGAACCTCAGAAATACGGATTTTTCTAGCAAGCACATAGAATTTATTAGGTACACTTACTTTTTGATAAGAGAGTGAATGACCAATTTCAAGCAGCAGAAAAAGCTGCAAGGGTCTTTTGCAAACAGTTACTGCTTTGTGCAGGATGCCGTGTGATCCTTTCTCCCACATAAATGATTTCTGAGAGCTAAACATAAGCATGACCCAAGACACAAAGTATGGAAAAAATGTCAGGGACAGTTGATTTTTATTTTAACGCCTTCAAAGTTTAGTTTTAAAGAAACTGTTGGAAATGTCCACTCTTAACTGATAACATCCTCAAAATCACCCACTCACATTTCCTTTATTGATTATTCAGTTCATATGAAAGGTGAACACAGTTGATGGCTTCTTATTGACAAGCTGTTCACTCATTTTATTACTTGATGGTGATTTGAGAAATGCAGATGGAAAAAATAAAGCCATTTCATCAGACCAGTAACGGCACTAATAATTCTCTGGAAACTTCCAGAAAGTAAGTTATAAGGGTTTGATCATCTTACCCACAGGCTGTAGGCCCCATCAATAAATGAGATCAGTAACTGTCATGAAATTAGAACAAAAATTAAAAAGTAGATTAATTTTTTAGAGATGGTATATATCAAACAATCTAGCATCTCAGTTTTATATGAAAAATTATGTTTCTGATTATTAGTTGTACGTCATACATGCCCTGCATGCCCTACGGTGGAAATGAGGTACAAAGGAAGAATGATAAATTCAAAAGCATAATCAGGTTACAAATAATACATAAAGTGTGAACGGAGATTATTCCAGGGGTACTGACTGATTTTGCATTCCCAGAGGGAGAAACAATGATGTACAATTTAAATGAAAAATCTTGGAGATGTTTCGTGATTATATGTAATGTTAAGGTACAGCTGGAAAAAGCAAACATAGATAGCAAGGAATTCTAATTTTTCTGAGCAGCAAGACATGAAAGAACTGACAATAATCTTTAAAACCAGGGTGTTGCTATTTTTAAGAAAAAGAAAAGACCTCTGCAAAAGGTGAAAAATAACTATGAAAATTATTTGAAATAGATTCTCTATTCCATAAAGTCATAAAAATGCTAGTCCAGAGTGGCTGAGGCGTCCCCGATGGATACTTCAGAATATCTCTGGGGACCAGTGCTCTGAAACACACTCGGAGAAACAGTATTCTTACATGTTTCCACACCTTCCATTTTGTTTTTTCTCATAAGGTTTCTCAACCTCCTGTTTCTCTTTTCAGCAACTTCCCACGGTTGCTGTCCCCCGACTCTTTTCTCTCTTTCCCCCCTCAAATACGAGAAGTGGAGTTTTGGTATTTGATTTTGCATGTTGTGAGAATGAAGTATTTTGTTGTTTGAATTCAGTGCAAACGTTGAACCCAAACACCAGGTCCGCCATCAGGAAGCGGGCCAGGTATTTCCATGAGTGGCACCGACATCCGCCCAGTGCCTGGTGCTCTTAGACCGGAGGGCACTATGTGCGGCCAGTGGGGTGCCCTCCGTGAGCTCCTGCATCCTTGCAGTTCCCATCACCCACTTGGACCAGACATTGGAGGCCCCTGGCCTGGGTGAGGCAGTAGCCTTCATTGCTCTCCAAAGGGAACGTCCTTCTTTCCTCCAGTTGGGTTTTGAAGCTCACCCGTGGCACCTCTCGTGGCCTCTTGCAGCGGGCACGGAAGGCTGAGGTGTCACTCGTCTTGCTCACCTCGAGTCCCCTGCAGAGCCTCTTTACAGGACCTGGAGCATAAAAGGAGCTGTTTATTTGAAGACTGTGAAAACCAAGATCGGCCGCATCACAGGGATGGGCATAGGATGGCTCGGGCAAGGGGTCCATCCTGTGTCCATCCCAGGGATGTCACTATCGGTGTCCATCCCATCTGCTCACTGGGATGGAACTCGGAGAAGAGGCCCTCTCTGCCTTTTCTCCTCCTCCCCCCCTTCCTCATCTAGTTGTGAGCAGGGAGGAGGGGCCCCAGCTCTGTGTTCCTGGATAAACCTGCAACCCCACCGAACCCACACATGTCCGTCACCATCTGCCTTGAGATCATCCGGATTCATCGCATGAGGCCCTTTTTCTCAAGGAGCCTGGGTGTCCACCTCCCCCTTCTTCCCCTAGACCTTCGCCCCCTTATCTCTCTGTACGACTCTCTCCAGGTCCATCCCTTCCGGCCCCTTCAAGGTCACTGCTCCAGCAGCCATCTCCTTTCCCTCCTGCGTCATCAACTTTTCCCTCTCTCGGGGACCGTGCGCATCACCATTCAGAATGCCCTAATTTCTCGCGTCTTAAGGAAAAGAGCTTCCCTGGATCCCCACACTCCTCCCTGGCTCTGTGGCGACACTCCCTCTCTGCCTGTATCACACTGACTTCCTCCCTCTCCTCACCGATTTCCCTCCTCCCCCCTCCCTCAATCTGCCATTCCTTTTCG
This sequence comes from Lagenorhynchus albirostris, assembly GCF_949774975.1. Lineage (NCBI taxonomy): Eukaryota > Metazoa > Chordata > Mammalia > Artiodactyla > Delphinidae > Lagenorhynchus > Lagenorhynchus albirostris. Next base: position 57,825,442 of record NC_083108.1, read on the forward strand.
TCTCCATTACTGGTCCCTCCTCGTGACGCACCCTCTCTCTTCACCTCCCAGGTGCCCTCCTGAGTCTCGTGGCTTTAAAGACCATCGTTTTGCTGGCAACGCCCCAAATGTTCACCCCAAGTCTAGACCTCTCCCCTTTATGCCCCACAGCCTACTTGAGATCCCTTTGGGTGTCTAGTATCTCAAAACTAACTTGTCCAAAACCAAATTCCTGATTTCCCCACCTACCCTTCCACACCTGCCCCTCCAAGTCCTCTGCATCCCAGGACATGGTAACCCCATCTTTCCAGTCACTCCTCCCAGAAACCTGGATGTTGTATCAACACGTCCTCCATCCAATTCATGGACAAATACTGATGGCTGGACCGTCAAAATAGATCTCGCGTGTGACCATGTCTCACAACCTCCACTGCCATCTTATTCCAGACCATCCTAATCTCTTGTGTGGACTATTGCAATAGCCTCGTAACTGACATACCTGTTTTCACTGTTGACCCCCGACGGTCTGTTCTAAACACTGTCACCAGTGACCCTGGTGATCCTACGTGATCCTGTTGAAAGCTAAGCCAGATCACATCCCTCCTCCGCTCCTAATACCCCCGTGGCTCCCATCTCGTGCAGAGGAAAAGCAAAGTCCTTCCAGGATCTCTTGAGGTGCCCCCAAGTCTGTCCTTATGCCCCCCACTTTCCCCGGCATATCCACTCCAGTCACACCTCAGTGTTTCACAGTCTCGTCTTGTAGCTTTAAACATTTTCTTTCCACTGTCCTCCCTGGGTGTCAGCATACCTCACACCCCTTCCTCTTTCTGGTCTCTGCTCACATGTTATTTCTCAGTAATTCTTCTCTGATAGCCCATCTTGGAGCTCAGCGGCAACCGCCCTGCCCTGCCATCCCCACCCAACACGGGTTTCTCTGTAGCACGAGCACCGATTGACAACCTGCACAGTATCGTTTACCTCTGGGTCTGCGTCCCACAGGAATCTAATTTCCACAAGGAGAGAGGCTTTTGTTTTACCCACGTGCTCACTGCTGTGTTTCTAGAACAGCACACGGCACATCGTTGGATGTGCAATAAACTCTTGATGTATAAATGGAGAATATTACTGATTTCCCCCACAGTCAAGGGCAGCCAGCCCTAGTCACCATCGTGCAGAGGTTCTGGGTAGCCACGCCCCCCTCCCTTCCCTCTAGAAAGGCTTTCTGTTTGCTCAGGAGAGGAAGACCTTGCCCTGGGGGCTCAGCCGCTCCAGGCAGCGGTGATGCCTCCGTGTCCTTCTGGGCTGGTGTCCGTGGGTCTTCGGGGGAAATTTATGCAGCCTGTTCAGTGGTCAGAACTGGGCCCAGACCCTCGAGCCAGTGGCTGAGTACATCCAGTTCTCAGCCTGAGAGCTGCTGTTACTGAATTTAACGTCCAACACTGGACCAAGACGGACTGTTTCCTGCCAAGTTGAAAACCAGCCAAACACTGCATTGGCTAATCGCTCCCTTTCTTTTGAGAGTTTTCACGTTAGACATTATATCTGAAACCTTAAATAATGCAGGCTCACTGGAATACCATCCTTTTTTTAAAAAAACTTTTTTTGGTCATCGAAACAAAACAACACACCCGGAGCTGTCACTGGGAGTCAGCAGCGTGGGCATCTGCGGAGATGATGTTCATTCTCCTTCCCCCTGAACATTTAGCTTATTTATCATTTTAATGAATACGTCCAAGCCTAGATAATGCCCACTGTGAAATGCATACATTTGAATTTATTCTCTTTAAAAGGAGCTACATGTGCAGTAACCTCTAAGCAGGATGCACAGTAGAAGAGAATAAAAACACCTTTCCATGAAGAATTAGAATTTATACCAAGAAAAAAAGAATAAAAGTTTATACCGTTAGAAACCCGTCAAGAAGATAAAACGGAAGGGGAAATATTATAACAACTCTCTTGCCAAGCAGTTTGTAAATTACACTCTTACGGGCATAGATTTGGGTAAAGGGGGAAAAAAACCAAGCTATCAGTTGCAACCACATTCTGTCACAAATTATCCTCTGTCTGAGGCTGACTGACAGCTCACAAGCACGTGTTTCCAAAGCAAGAAACGGGGAGAGAAGAGCATCCTGTGGGGGAAGGATGGAAGGATCTCAGGCCGGGATGGAGGGCAGAGCTCACGGAGAAGGCAGGGATGGTGTGTCCCTGAGGGAACCTGCAGTGAATGACACACCTTAGCGAGATTTTCCCGGGGTCGTGACTCATTTCAGCCCAACTTGTGTTTCCCCAGAGTAGTCCTAAACCCAGACACCTGAACGAGCCCCTTCACCCAGGCCCCACCACGGTGAGCTGGTGGCCGTACCTTTCAGGCAAAGGGAGGGTCGCGCACAGACCTGCAGGGCAGCCCTCCTCACGTTTTATCAGTTGCTCCCCCATTTTGCATGACTGCTGCCATGGTTACCTTGCACCTGTGTCCCACAGAGATTGAACATTTCATTTTCTTGACCTGCAACGTGAAATGAGTTAAAAGTAGGTGCTAAAGAATGATGATCCTGACCTTCGCTGGCTGCATAGCAATGTGCTTCCTGCAGGGAATGAGGGGCCGCAGGGCTGATCTCTTTCCCTGACCCAAGGATAGGTAGGGTCACTCCTCACTTCTCACAGAGCTTAGGAAAAAGGCTAAAGCACAACGTAACTAGTCACTTAGGTAACAGAAGCAAACACGTGACCATTAACAGGACGCTCTTCTCTTATGGAGTGTTTACAGTGTATGAGTTGAATCCTTGTAATTTTTTAAATTTAAATTTTTAAGCCGAATCCAGTTTTTCTAAATAATTTCTTCCCTGTGTGTTGTATTTACTGGAATAACTTAGTTACAAAAAACTTAGAGAATCATTTATTTAGAAAACGTATCTGGAGAACTTGCATTCTGTCCCTAGTGAGGTAAATGGAATGGTCCCCAGTGTGCCAGCATTTGGAAGAATAAAACCAATTAGATTTTATTTTTTTAAGTTAAGTTTTCAAACTGGATAAAAAAAAAATCAGAATTGAAAACCATTGGACTTTTTGTCAGTTTTGTGAATTTGAAATATGTTATTTTTACATGAATGGCTTTTTTCACCTTTTATTCATCTTTTAAAACATACACAATGAATCTTTAAATTTTTCTTAGCAGTTTATTCAAAGTAACAGTATCCTCCAAATCTACCACTTGGCTGTATGTTCCAGTGGCCTGTTGTAGTGGTATACTTCAGATGCTATTATAATAAAAAACAGTAAATATTTCCAGGGTTCATTTGGACAACTGTTTGAGGGATATTCTTTCAAACAAAACAACAGAACATCCTCCTGAAGTGGTCAGAAATAAAAATGGCCTGTAAAGAGTCATTATATCCGTCAGGGTTTGTATTTAATAAGGTGTGATTTTTCACATCACCACTGCTCTCCTTGCAACCGTTGCTTTGATTGGAAAGTACACGTGGGGTGGAAACTCGGGTGATCGTGGCCCTCCGTCTTCTGCCTTGTGTTTCTCCCCGATCTTGAGCAGCTCCGTCTGTCTGATGGCCACGGCCATGTTCAGGGTGCAGAGTCTCATATAAAATCTTAATATGAATAACTTTTGAAAGAAACATTTATATGTTCCAAGTGGAAACAGATGGAAAGTTACAGCTTGACACCCTGCTTCTCTGCGATGACTCATCTTAGACTAAGCCCGGCCCGGAGTGCACAGGAGACAGTGATGGTTAAGTTTTTCAAGAATCAGATGAAGCGTGAATGCAAAACCCAGTGGAAGAGTAGAAAGGGCTGGTACCATAGCCAGTGTTGATTTCATTTTTACCAACAAAAGCAAGAAGAAAATTCTAACATGAGAAATTTGGGCATAAAATTCCTACTTTCCCAATGACCTGTCTCCCTAGGGAGGGGACGTGATGGCTCAGATGCCAAGGGCTGTCGTGCTCTGATTAAAAAGGGAGAAGCCCTTCAAAAGTGGATTCTGTTTAGTGAATTGAACATTTCAGTCCTAATATTTTTCATCCTGAACTCATTTAGCAGAGGAAATGGATATTTCATCAGACATAGACTTGACATTCCATCACATTATACTGTAAACAGGACAGATAGTGTTTTGAAACTGGGAAAGCAGGAGAGCTAAGACAGTGGCCACTGGAAGGCCCTGGTTATCTCATTTAAACAGATACGAAATGTGGGTGCCAGTAGTGTGATCATCGTCCGCTTCCCACTTTGTGAATAAATTGCTTAGAAGGAGTCTTTTGCCTACCAGATGTGACCTAGATTTAGATTTTCAAAGGCAAGGGGGAGAAAAATCTCTATTGTGTTAAAAAGACAATTGCTGGTAAAATGCACAGTAAGTGAGCTTATCTCTCTTCTCCAGGTGTTTGGGCTAATATTGTTATGGAATTACTGCTTCATTTATGAAAAATAATTGGGGGAAATGTTCCAGCAAATCAACTTTGGATAAAGGCTGAGGATGTCTATTGTGTTGGTAGCAAGTTTCTAAAAGGCAGAAAGATCAGGGAGCCCATAGAGATAATAAAAATATTTTAAAAACTGTGTTTGAGAAGAGACTCTTATAAAAGGGTCAGTCGTGGGTGTGCTTTCCAACTTGTGTTGGGGTTTAGTGAAATAGGGAAGAACAATGCGAACAATTACATTCCTTTCAGCGCCTGTGAAAGCCGTTGAAAAAAAATCAAAGCTCGTCTGTCTGCTAACTCTGATAAGTCCTATGACTCTGTTAAATGCAGCAAAATTTTAAAAAGCTAACATTTTTATTCTCCCTTACCCACCGTGTCTTCTTTCTCGTTTCCTCTCCCCTTCAGGAGCTGCCACTCCAAAACCAGTCCCAGAACCCGAGAAACAAACAGACCACACAGTCAAGATCGCAGGAGTCATCGCTGGCATCTTGCTGTTCGTGATTATATTTCTTGGAGTCGTGTTGGTCATGAAGAAAAGGTGAGCTCCCGGCCGTTGCCACCCATATGCTTCTTGGCCCGCTGTTTGCCAAGAGGCTTCTTGTGTGTGAAAATACTCAGTTACTCATTTGGCTTTGATGACCAAGATACATCTGTGGCTCTGGTTGTTCCTATTTTGCATCATAAAGCATTCAAGGTTATGGGACAGAATTTAGGGTACATGGCTGTGATTTTGTGTAAATATGCAGTTTCTCATGCCGGGTCAACATAAGGATCATGTGTCTTCCCACAAGTTGGTTGGTACATAAAACTTGGCAGAATGAGTAAAATCATTTATTCACCAGGAAATGTTTAGTATTTACTAGCAACGGACTAGGTCTTGAGGATATGAGAAAAAGACCTTTCCTTCTCATTATATTGAAGATTATGGCGGTGACAGAATTTACTGGGCCCATGTTATGTGCGGGCACCATGTTCATATCCCATGAGAAAGGGACTCTCAGAAAGCAGCTGGACAGCAACGCAGGGCATGAGGACAAGAATGGTAGCATGTTGGATGTTATAAGGTTGCCCTGTTTGGCCAGGGGTGGTCAGAGGAGGAGAAAAACAGATATGGCTATAATAAGCAATCTTCACCTCTAATACGTGAAAAATAGGCAGTGTCTTTTGTCTTGTGGAAATGAGTGAAAACTTGCTTAATAATACAATGTTCAGTTTATATAGAAATGGTCAACATAAAATATAGACAGCAAGAAGTGAAAAGACAGATTGTCCCTTTTTTATGTAGTTTAAAAACAATTATAAACAACAGGGTCCTATGTGTAGCACAGGGAACTGTATTCAATATCCTGTGATAAACCATAATGGAAAAGGATATGAGAAAGAATATGTATATACATGTATAATCGAATCACTGTGCTGTACACCTGAAACTAACACAACATTGTACATCAACTAGACTTCAAGTTAAAGAAAAGATTTTTAAAAATGATGGAGTGTGAGTAAGGTTACGGAGGATAGGAGGTGAGGACAGAGGGGTCGGCAAAACCAGGTCTTGGAGGTCTTGTCTGGTCATCTAAGGAGCTGGACCAGGTCGTAAAATCCACTGGTGGCATTTAAGCAGGTAGTAATGTGACGTGCTTTTGCTCGCAGAAAGATCACTCTGATGTTAGGGTTGAGGCCAGCAAGGAGAGAAGAAGGCTGGAGTTAGGAAGACCAGCAACTTCAGAAACATAAGGAGCTACGTTGTAGTAGCCGTTTGCAGGCCGATCTGAGGGAGATGACGCAAAATAGAAAGAACCTCCTTGCTGCCGTGGCAGTCCGTGGGGGTATCGTCACTCCCCAGATGTGGAATGTGTAGGAGGTGGGACATGTGGGGCGTGAAGACGGGGAGCTCAGCTCTGCACTTTTTTAAGTTCACTTTTCCTGTAACGTGGAGTAGACATGACCACTGAGCAGTCAGATATGCTGGTGTGGGCCAGGAAGAGTACTTTCCACCGTCAGAGTCATCCATCCACATATGGCCGGCTGAAGCTGGGGCTGGGACGAGGGCACTTAGAGCTACTGTTGAGTCAGAAGGAGGTCAGGGATGAAGGTAAACCCTTGGGTCACAGCAATATTTACGGGGGGAGTTAATATCCAAATGTGTATACATACATATACATCTTTCCTTGCTTCTTCCTTCGTTTTCTGGTAACTGGTCTAGTTACGCCTTAGGACAACCAGCTGCTCTGTCCCAGCTCATATGTGACTAATGGGTCCCCATCATTTCAGCTACTCCTCCCCACTTGTCATCCATCCTCTCTTCCTTTCTCTTTGCTCACACATCGTTTAATTTCTCTCCATTTTTAAAATCTTTTTTCTTGTGTTGAGAACTTTCACGATCTACTCTCTTAGCAATTTTCAAATATACAGTGCTATAGTGTGGTGTATATATAGTGTTACTAGTATAGTGATATTAACTGTAGTCCCTGAGCTGTACATCCCATCCCCAGGACTTGTTTATCTTGTAGCTGGGAGCTTCCTCCTCCTTTTTCATTTCTCATCTCTCTAGCTTTCTTTTCTTTACCCTTCTCTGCTTCTCTAGCTGTCAGTCTCTTTATTTCTTTCTCCCTTCACATCTCTGTCTTTTTTCTTCCTTCTTCTCCGTCTTCTCTCATACACTTTTTCCTGGATGTGCTTTTTCTCTCCCCACCTTGGTGTTTATGTAGAAAGCTTAGCTGTAGTACCAGTGGTTGGTACTTTTTTTTTTTTTTAATTTTATTTATTTATTTTTGCTGTGTTGGGTCTTCGTTTCTGTGCGAGGGCTTTCTCCAGTTGTGGCAAGCGGTGGGCCTCTCTTCATTGCGGTGTGCGGGCCTCTCACTATCGTGGCCTCTCTTGTTGCGGAGCACAGGCTCCAGACGCGCAGGCTCAGTAGTTGTGGCTCACGGGCCTAGTTGCTCTGCGGCATGTGGGATCCTCCCAGACCAGGGCTCGAACCCATGTCCCCTGCATTAGCAGGCAGATTCTCAACCACTGCGCCACCAGGGAAGCCCGGTACTTTTTTTTTTAAATATGATCCAGTATAAATTCTAAGTAGCACTAGGCCCTTGTACGCCTGGATATTCAAACTAAACATTTTGGAGAGTTGATTTTTAGCTGTGGGAATGTGTTGGATTTTTGTGTCATCTGGCAAGTTCTCTGTGAGGAATAGCCTGAAACTACAAATCCAGTTGCCCTCGTGACCTTAGCTAAATATTAATTCATCCTCCAAGGGTCTGTTTCTGCAGGATTAATTCATTATTCCACCTTGGACTCTCAGGCAGTCATGGAGGTTGTGTTATAAATTATGCATTTGAAGAAACTGCCCATGGTAACATGTGGCCTTGATACAACTTTAGACTAAATTCCAATAACTCATATCAAATTTACATGATTATTTACTAGATAATAACCCTAAAAGGGTTATTTTCACAGCATGTGCCACTTGTGTATTTGCTTTTTCTGAAATATAGAATATGCTCCCTTGTAAGGCAAATTTTCCAATATACTATGCCTCTAAGTACAAAACGTATAAGATTTTGACCTGAACAGTCATGTGGTCCAAACTGTCCTATTTAATAGAAATTCCAAAAACTTCTAATTGTTCAGGGTTTTCTCCCAAAATTTCAGTCTAAATTTTAAAAGTTGTATTTTTAAACAGAACCGTTAAAATATGATAGTAATCATGAATAAGTGGCTGGAGAGTTACTGATACATAACAAGCTACAGTGTTTGGTTAGCAACAGGGAGTTTAGATTTGGAATTCCTAGACCTGTGTTTTAACTAATTTTGTGATTCTGACTTTCTCTGGGCCTTAGTTCCTTTCTCTTTAAGTTGAGCAAATTGCACTCCCCGATCTCTGAAATCCCCCCCAAACTCTCCGGTTTTCTGTTACGCGGCAGCCAATGGTGACACAACTATGCAGTTGCTGTCCTGCAAGTGCAGTGGGGGCTCCTTACTCTATCTCACGCTGTAAACATACACAGTTGCTTCTCCAAAGCTTGCTTTGTGCAGCAGATTCAGGTCTCCGTGTGTTGGCCAGTGAGGGGTTCATCTTTTAGCCATGCATTTCCCATTGTCACACAGGAGGCACTCAGTGGGGAGATGTAATGAGAGAAGGAGGGTGGGCAGGAAAGAGCTGGCTTTCAGTGTAGTGCTAGTCGTGTTTGCTTGTTCGAGCCTGTGCTAATCAAACTTGCAGGCCCACTCCTACCCGGGCCAGACTCTGGGTCGCCAATGCGAGCACATGCCATTGGTCATAAGGACATCCTGGGCCCAGGAGAAAGTGTGGGTGAAGCAAATGCATCAGTACTTCTGGAAATACAATTGGAAGTCTGTCTTGCTGGGGAAAAGTCAGTAGTGACCGTCTGGGTGGGTCAGCATGCCAGGCCACGTGGGCCTGAGCTCTTAGGAGGAGGGCCAGCAAATTTCACTGGGAGACATTGCCAGTTATTAGCTTAACTAAGATCATGTGGGTGTCTGAAGGCTCAGCCTTCTCTAAAAATTAATTGCTGGAATAGAACCTGTAAAATCTGTTCAACTCATACTAACTCATGGAATCCTTTCACACCTAGGCCATAATGACTGAAAACTGAGATGACCTTCAGTCTTATTTGGCTATAATATTTTACAAACCTATCACAAATTAGACTAGTTGTTACCTGTTTGTGAATATTAATACATTCAAGCCTTGCCTAGACTAATACAATACAAAACCTGCTTTTCCTTAAAACCTTTTACAAAACCTTTCCGTGTATTTTTATTTTATTCTTTAAGAAAGCAATTTCTTATTACTTTCCCCTTCCCAGAAGTATGTGTTCTTCTGAGGGTGCAGTGTTTTGACGCAGCAAATGTTAAGAAAGGGTGTTGAGATGAACAGCTATGAAATAAGTTTCATGCAGAGTCACATGACAACACACTCTCAAAATTAATATAAAATAAGTTGAGTAGCAGATACTTAGTTTTTATCATTTTCATCCCTGTATAATTAAATTTATTTGTATAAATGAAAATGCCTGCATTTTCAACATTTTTCGTAAGGAATAATTTATCTCAATAACATGTTTGACAGAATTTAGTATACCAGCACCATCTATTTTACCCTGATTAATTATATTTACTGTTGTTTCTAAAATTGCTGTAGATCTTTTAGAAATTTGAGAACATTTGTATCAATTACAGTAATACTTCTGTCTCGGTCATTGTGGTAAATAGAAATTACAGAAGTTGTGACTAAATGGAAATCATTAAAGAGATACACATTCTTGCTGAAAATAGCAAATGTTAGTTACTCTACTTCGTGAACATCTGTTATAGGTAAATGTGACCACTTTCATCCTCCAGCACCATACCTCTATCTCCTTCCCATAAAGCATTTTAACAGATGTACATTTTGCAAAAGCAGCCTATATCATTAAATATTTAGCACCTTTCTGTTATATTTTAAAAATACTGGAACTACCAAGATAAAAAAGTTCAATAACATAGGAAGAGTATCTGGAAACATGAAACAGAAAAGATAAGGGAAAAAGTCTGATGAAAGCCCTCTTTTCAAAGAGACGCCTACAGCATGTGAGTGCAGGTAAGTCGACATTAACTATAGTTTCCACCACTAGAACTGTTGACACTTGACATGGGAAAATTTTTTCCACTGCAGTTAAGTGTGAGTTACATGTGAAAAATGCCTTAAGTCTGGATGCTTTATTCGAAGTCCTATTTCAAAATCACATTTTCTGAAAGTGCATTGAGAAAGTCACCTCTAGACATGTCTTTTTGGTTATTTAGAATATGTGTACTTGATATGTAGCTGTGTAAATAATACTCAGTAGCTGAGACTTTTCTCCTCGAGCACATGCTTTTGGCATATGTGAAACAGGATACGTGTGTTCACAAATAGGTCCAGAAATGCCCTCCTAATCAATGAATCAGCTAGTGTCCTTCAGTTTCCTAGGTGATAACTGAGTGGGCTCCTTGTTCAGCGGTAAATTAAATTGACCTTTTTACGGGCTCTTCTAACCTGGACTTCATATGGTTACTCTAATAGCTCCCATATTCTGACTATTTCTGGACTCAATCTAATGGTTTATTTAACTATGTTCTATTCGGGGCTCTCTGGGCCCTCTTTATAAAGAAGATTTTAAAAGGAAGGTGGGGAACATAGGCACCAGTTTTTTTAGTTTATAGGAGGAGGGGGTCAGAGGATGATAAGGGCAGCCAACAGGCTTTAGAATCTCACAGACCTGTGTTCACACCCCAGCTCCTACCTGGTGGCAGCATAGATTTAGGGAAGTCACTTAACCTCCCTGAACTCAGTCTGCAAATGTGAAACGTGACGATAATGATGATGATGATAATGTGTGCGGGGGAAGTATGAAAATCAAGTATGGACATAGCTGGTGCTTGATAAATGATAGCCCAGAAGTTCAGAAAGCTGTTCAAGGTCCCGTGGGTATACGCGGCAGAGCCGGGGGTCAATCCAGGAGTGTCTGAGCGTTACCACCCCACTGGTCACAGCAGTAAAGCTCAGAGGTGCCTCTCACTCTGTAAGCCTCAGCTGCTCTTGCTAACCAGTAGCTGGAAACACCAAATAGTCGTCGGCTTGTTGCTGTTTACCCTTGCTGGAAGTCTACAGATATTTCAGACTGCCAGCCTGTTTTAATCTCCTTTTTGAGCTATCATTGGAGAATAGCTAAAAGAAAGCTTTTTCCTCCTCCTCCTTTACAGAAGCGTTTTGTCAATCCTTTCGAATACATGTGTTCCACGGCATTCTTGGAGCCGGTGGTTTACTTCTGATAATTCGCAGCGGTGAGGATGCTGTGTCCTCGTCTGGTTTAGTGAGTGAGAGAACTTTGTTGAGTTTTATGGTTAAGCCTTCAGCAAGCGAGCTTCTCTCCTTCCTCCTCAGAGACAAACCGTAGATTCAGGGGGCTGTGGAGTGGGCAGCGGCCCCTGGAGACAGAGGCTGACACGGGCTCTGCTGAGCTGTGTGACCCTGGCACGTGGCTGGCTTTCTGTCCCCCAGCTTCCCCAGTAAAATGCCCCGAAGGCATCATAATAGGACTTTCCCATGAGTGTTAGGAGAAGGAAATGAGTGACGACCGTTACAGTGCTGGCCCCAATGAATATTAACTGTCAGTACGCATGCTATGCTGCTTTGCCTGGGAGCTGTAGCTGAGGCTAGTCTCAGGTCCATTGCCCACCTTAAAGGCTTTGTTTCCACCCTCAGAGGCCAGGTGGGACCAGGAGCTGATCCTCCTTTGGAGGGGGTCCGACTCTCCGTGAGGAGTCCACGTGGAGAGCATGGGTCTTAGTTGTGAAGGTGGCTGGGAGCACAGCCGCCCGGAGGAGGACAGCTCACAGTCCCCGCAGCCTGAAGCCAGGCCTGGGTAGAGATGCTAGAGCTGAAAGCGCGAAGGAAACGCTCTTGGGCCAAAGTGGCCCAGCGGTATTCCTTGTGCAGAGGCCCCTGCTCCATCTGAGGGTTTTACTCCCTACACAGAAGGAAGCCAAGTGCTGGGGCACCAATACCACCTCCCTCGCAGACTTCCCGCTAAGCCCCAAGTTCATCTGAGTAAGCATGGCCTTGGCACTCAGTGCAGATTCTTTGGGTACCCGAACCTGTCAGACCCAGACCCGGGCTGGGGCCGGTGGTCTGCCTCCCGGGTCAGAACAGAGGACAGCATCAGTCTTTCCCAGGTCCTTAAGAGCATCCTGCATCTATAGGGACTCCCCGAGCCTGCTCTAGCACCTCTCAAGAGGTGTGGACCCTCTTGCCATGTGACCAGACCTGAGCCTGCACACACTGAGCTGGGCTCTCTCCAGCCATCTCAGGGCACAGCTGTCCTACTGATTCCTATTGGAATGACCTGTAACTTTCCAGTACAGCTCGTTTGTATCCTGTATCCGTTAGCACAGCTTATTAAAACGTGTTCTTTCACTGTATCATCCCTCTGAAGTTCAAGTCTAACGGTACCTATAAGGGGCTCAGAGGGGGTTACATATCTACCACTGAGATTGATGGTTCTCCGTGGTTGCTGTCCCGAGATGCTGTGCTGATGTCCTCAGCTCTGTCCCAGGCAGGCTCTTCATGTTGTAGAGGGTGTCTGTCTCATTCATGTTGACATGACCTCACGTTCTAGTTTGTAGGGTAGGAAACACCCAGAACATAAAAACCGAGGATGTTTTACGTAGGATGATTGTTTAAACCTGTCGTCTTGGTCAGTGAATCCGAGAATTCAAACTTAACATTCTCACTCTTTCTAGTTTTGTATTAATGAGTAAAACAGTAATGAAAAATACTTAGACTATAGAAAATATATATATGTTAAAAAAAAAAAAGTAGGCCAATATCTAACCTGACTTCTTTGGGCAAAATTCATGGTCCCTCTTCTTCTAACATAAATCTAAATTTCTTTTTAACAAGGAAAGGAGTTATATCTGGAATCTTCAACTTAGGTTCATTTATAGAAAGTTACATAAAATTAATTTTCAAAGTAGAGAAAGAGGAGCTACTGTGTTAGTAGAGGAATGCTATTTTCTTTTCTTTTCTTTTCTTTTCTTTTTGGCATAGCTCAGCATTGTAAGATGTGATGCCGTGTTAAATAATATATTGACTAATAGGAAAGGCATGTTTTTGCCCAGTGTCCTCACAGACTGTGCCTTTCAAAGGGCATAATGCTTCACTGGAAGGAGTTTTTGTTCTTATTTTCACGTGTACTGTTTTCCTCTTGGCCCTGCTGTGGTGGAACTAAAGTAAAGCTATTTTTATGGGTTTTACAGCAACAAGTAAAAATTGACTCATTTATTAAATCCAACATCCTTCTATTTGTTTGTAAAAACAACACAAAACCAAAAATTGGCAAAAATGTAGCGCAGGTTATCCTATCTACGAATGGCCGATTTTCTCTCTCCTGCACACGCAGGCATGAACACAGCTTTCTAAAGTTAATTATGTTCCTGAGATGACTTGGAGCACCAGTAACCTGATAGCAGAATTCCAGGGTGGACCTGGGATGTGTTTCTTCCCTGACTCACCTCATCACAGCGCTCAGGCTGCACCTTCCATGCATTCAGCCTCCTGAATTATTCGGGTACCATCTGCCTCTTCTGTTAGATTCTAACATGTTACAGGCTGTGGTGTGATCCTTTCGAATTATCTCTGACACCCCAGCACAGTCTTTGCGCCTAGTAGACATGGAGTATATTTAGTATTTAAAGGCAAAAAGCACTCCTTTCATGCAAGCCCTTCAGTACCGCCCTGGACTTTGAATCGCTGTGGCTTTTTATTATTAGGGATATATAAGTTTTATAATATAAGATGCTTTATTAATTTTTCTGTACTGTAGGTTTTCTGGTGGACAGATTCCCTCTTTTGAATAGTATGATTTTTAAAGGTCTGAATAACAATTATTTAAGTTTTTTATTTGATATATTAAAATCATTTAAATGAATAGGAATATATTTAAATTCAGATCTGGCTTAATTAAAAGAAAAATGGGCTCATATCTATCATTTACTTAAATTATCACTTATTCCCAAACCACCTTTGAAACATTTTTTATAATAGTGTACTGCCTTGCATATTTTTCACAAGCAACATCAATCTAGATAGAAATTATTATATTCAAAAAAAGAATAAGAGCCTCAGGATGAAGTTTTCTCTATACAATGAGCATCTGCCCTAAATAAATTAAAATATCCAGTTATTCAGGTCTTCATTTCAGTGGGTTCACAATGGAAATGCTCAGACTTAACGTCTTGGTAATTCATGTGGGTCTTCTCATCTCCAGCCCTTCAGCTGCTAATAGCGCTCCCACTGCATCCGTGCACAGCATTGTTCCTCCAAGTGTGCTTGATGAGAATTTATGGTAAACATTGGCTCACTGGCCTTCTGTCAGAAGGAAAACATTAATAGAAACAAAATCAGGAAAAAGCCGTTTCCTGAACAGCTTAATGTAAGTGTGGAGTTATCCAGAGCTATCAAAATGTCCTTCATCCTTTTCCCTGATTTATCTAAAAGCCTGGGTTGAGGGTTTGGAGTCAGAAGTCAGTTGTGGAAGAATTGGCTGCTCCGCAAAGCAAATTGCTGCATGATTCCTAGGAATGGTTCTTATCTTTACTAAAAGGGAAGGAGGAAAATCCCAGAAATACATTAAGACGGTGGAAACAAAGTGGGACATAGCATTAACTGAAATTCTTCACTCAGTGGCTGTCATCTGGGAGTGGTATTGTCCCCTTAGGGGACACTGGACATGCATGAGGGTGTCTGCACGGAGAATGGCTTAGTTGTATACATCTGTCAGCTGTATAGGTTCATAGTTACAATTGTCAAGGTTTTTCTTTTATAATTTATCCAGGTAGGGTTGACTCAGCATTCTGGTCTTAAAGTCACAGGAGGTCTAGATTAAGGTCTCAATCAGAACTGCCTACAAGGAGGCCCAGGAGGGCTGACCCCGGGGGGCCTGGTGAAGAGCGTGTCTGGAGAAGGTTGGGATGCTCAGGCCCGTTAGGTGTGCCACTATGTCACAGATATTACTGTCCCCTCCCACCCCTGGGGAAGTGAGAAATCTTGATTTCTTTTGTTAAATATTCTAAATTTTTTTAACACTGGCAACTAACCATTTTTTAATGCTTTGTTGGCCAGATGAAATGGGCATCCAGTTGCCAGTTGGTGATTCCTAATTCTATTTTAAGATAAGCCAAGCGGGAGACATGAAAATAACCCCATTTTAAAATTCCCTTACACGTTTCTGGCTATAGATGATGCTTATGCCAGAAAAAGACAATAGACTCTTTCCTTACCCACGTCTTCAGTACCTGAGATGCCCTCAAAATGATGAATAAATGGCTCCTACTTGGAAATACACGAAATTTAAGCTTCGTTTATGTTGTCCGTGATGCCGACAGGTGGTTTGGATCGTGTGCCTCCAGTTTATGACAAGAGCCCATCCCATCTCTCCCCGCTCAGAATCGCTGTTGACTTCTGTGTCGCTAGAGGAGCCTCAGATTGTAACATCTGTTAGAGCGCTTTCACTCAGAAGATTAACATTAAATTTATTAAATTCTATTTCTATTCTAATCATCTTCCTGGTCTTTCGAAACAGTTTCCCTAGCATGAGAGAGCCCTAGGCTGCCCCTGAAGTTGAATCCGGCCTCTGTACCCAACACCGAATTAAATCTTGGAGACAGAGTTTTGGTTGAAGTAGAAAACAAAAGTTTTATTGCCTTGCCAGGCAAAGGGGGCCACAGCAGGCTAGTACCCTCAGAACTGTGTGTCCCAGCTTGGAGGGGGTAGTGAGGAGTTTTATAGTAATGGTTCAAAGAGGGCATGGTCAGCTCGTGGACATGCTCCTGATTGGTTAGTGGGGAGATAGGAGTCAGCATCATCAACCTTCTGGTTCCAACCGGTCTGGGGTCTAGTGCTTGTGGACAGTACACCGTTAACTTCTCCCACCTGGTGGGGGTTTCAGTATCTGCAAAAGAGCTCAGAGATGTTGTGTTTCCCTTGCTGGAACCAGGACCCTTCCCCAAGGCTGCACTATTGTTTCCTGACCGCTCCTCCCTTGTCGCTGCATCCCCTCCCTTCCCTGATTAGCAGCTGTTTGAACTGCCCCTTGGAACTCAAGGAAGGTCATGGGGGCTGAATAAAGCCTATTTCCTATAATCAAGAAATAGGGGACACAGAAAGGCTTTTGTGCCCAGGGTCCTGTTCGGTTTCACCGCTGACCATGCTTATCATGGTGGATGGGGTCTCGGGAGGGAAGCCAGGCTCTCCTTCCTAAGGCGGCCTCCTGATGGACTGTGCCCAGCTGACCAAGTCAGAGCCCGGGGGGCTATGGGTTCTCCCGCTGCATAGCCCAGCCGAGGTAAGAGAGCCAGAAAACCTGGGGATCCTGTGAGAACAGGCTCCCTGCTAGCACCATGGCTGTTGATTTTGTTATGCTGAGTTTGAGAAGCAGTAGGACTTATGTATCTGCCATCATCTGAGAATAAAACGGTAGTGTATTTCCCTGTATACCCTTTACCTCCCACCCCAATACACATACACCTTTACGGCCTGTCTTTAAGAAGGAGAATCCAAATTTAAATAATCTCTGGTGCCCTGAAGTTTTGGAGCTGCGCCAGTGTCCAATCCAAGATCCCACTTGGCCTTGACATCAGACTGCAGTTATGAGACTCTTCCGCTGCCTTTGGCTGCAGTGAATCCTGGGGCCTTCACAGCACATCCAGAGACCTGATGCCGCAGCCCCGCCCCTCTGCTCAGCGGGCATCTAGCACTTTCCAAGGAGCCCCCAGGAGCCTCAGAGCCACTCCACGGCTGTGCCACACTCGCTCTGGGGCCAGGAACACCCACTTGCATTCCCTGGCAGGAAATTCCTCAATGCCTGAGCTCTACGGCCTTCACTCCCAGAGCAATTTAATTTCCTACTGCCCTAATTGCTGTGCTGGTGCCTGGACTTAAATGGCCCATCCATTTGGATCTCCAAACAGCCTCTGACTCACCCAGAAACTCCTCCCTAAGTTCTAAAATGGCTATTTTTTTAACCTGGAACTTTGGGGTGCCAGCCTGATTCTGTAAACCTTGCATAACTCTAGATCAAGTCTGGTTCATTGAACGCCCCTCACGTGGTGACATGCCCATCATTGTGTCAGCATGAGGTCCAGGCTCTGTCTGTCACCCCATCCTGAGCCCCTGCCATCCCCGGCTGATACCCAGGTTGGTAGTGATAAGTGTCCAGGGAAGCCTTCCAAGCACAGAGCTGCTGACAGTATTTTAACGAAGGAAAGCAACAGAAATAAATGGTTCATTCCCATTCTGCATACATTTTTACTTTTATGATCTACACTGATAGAAAGAACAACAATGACAACAAAATTTAACTGAAGTTGTAAGTCGCAGAGTTAGAATGATGATTCACTATATGAACAGAGAAACCGACTCTAGGAAGAATGTGGTTGATTAATGAGCTTTGTTAACAAGTTCACAGTTTCAAAGGTCAAAATTATAGCCCTGATGATGTACAGCGCGACACTCTTCACTGATGTTCAGGTCCTTTTCCTAACACAGAGCATCAGAGGGCATCCCCAACAATTATTTTAATACCATGTGTTCTATGACTTATAAAATTTTGGATTCTTAAAATATCTTCTAATTACTCTCCTGACTAGTGCATTAGCCTCAGCGTTTTTTAGTTTAGACTTAGGGCACTCGGCAATCATTTCCCTTTCACTGTGACACTGCTAATTTTGATGATAGTATGTGAAGAACCTACAACAATTAAGCTGGAGCTCTGAACAAATAACAAATCTTGTTAAGCTAAGGAAAAGGAAATAACCATAATGAGAGATCCATAAGCTACAAGAGAAACTGAGTTGGTTATAGAAAGACAAATTAAAGTAGATTTTTGGATTCTAAATTATTGTTGATTATGATAGCTTGAGGGACTCCCTGGAAGAGAATGGATTAGTCCACAAGTCTCTCCCAAGTTAATTTCGTGATTTGGCAAAACACAGCTTGTGAAATTTATTTCTCTGGCCACATGCAATCCCTTTTTAAATATGCATGAAAGGAGAAGCATACTGAACCGGGACCCAGAGATGCAGCCTTACTGTTTTTATTGACAAAAATGTCTTTCTACGTATATACCACAAAGAATTGAAAGCAGGGACTTGAACAGATGTTTATGCACCCTCATTCATAGCAGCATTATTCACAATAACCAAAAGGTGGAAACAATCCAAATGTCCATCAACAGATGAATGGACAAACAAAATCTGGTGCGTCCATACAATGGAATAGTATTCGGCCTTAAAAAAGGAAGGACCGTCTGGCACCTGCTACAGCATGGATAAACCTTGAGGCCATTATGCCAAGCGAGCTAAGCCAGACAGAAAATCACAAGTATTGTATGATTCTACCTCTGTGAGGTACCTAGGGTCGTCAAATTCATAGATACACAAGTAAACTAATG
The DNA here is from genome assembly GCF_949774975.1 of Lagenorhynchus albirostris. NCBI lineage: Eukaryota > Metazoa > Chordata > Mammalia > Artiodactyla > Delphinidae > Lagenorhynchus > Lagenorhynchus albirostris. The sequence goes on from NC_083108.1 coordinate 57,843,845, forward strand.
GTGAGCAGGAACTGGGGAGAGGAAAGAATGAGGATAGTGTGTAATGGGTGCCAGTGTTTCAGTTTAGGAAGATGAAAAAGTTCTAGAAATGGATGGTGGTGACGGTTGCCCACAATGTGAATGTACTTGTTGATGAAAACTTAATTAACTATCAAGTTAAGAAGAAAAAAGGGAATTTTATTCGAGCCAAACTGAGGATTATAACCTGGGAAGCAGATTCTCAGAAAGCTGAGAGCTGTTCCACCTGTTAGAAGTCAAAAGCGCAGTCATATACGTTTTTGAGACAAAGGATCGTCCATCTAAGTGACATCCTGATATATTACACAAAGTTCACCAAGGATACGTAGTCCAGGTAGGCACGGGCAAAGCGAGCAGCAAGTCGCCATGACCCCCTACGGAGCTGGGAAAGCACACAATGCTTTTAAGTTACATTTGCTACCGTGAGAAGAAAGAAAAAAAAATTGGTATTGACTGTTGAGCAGGTCTTCCCATCTTTGAGGAGCTCTGATTAATGTGTATGAGAGATGCACATTGCACATTAGGAAGGGAGAAGGCGCAAAACAAACACAGAGAGAGAATTTTATGTTTAATTTTTTTCTTGTCTTGCCTTAAAATATAAATTTTATTTCATCATACTTAATGCCACTGAGCTCTACACTTAAAAATGGTTGTTAGTAAATTCTGTGTTATGTAGATTTCACTACAATTTTTTTAATGGTTTAATATTGGTAGACAACGGATGTTTAGACAGGTTTTGAAGTACTGCCCTCACCATTCTAACCAGCAGTCAGCCCCGGAGCATTAGGCCAGCCTTGGTACGGGGGGCCGGGTGTATGAGGGAGCGTCTGCCTTTTGAACTCTCAGGCCTGGGCTGCTGGGAGGGTTGCTTTGCCGAGCTCACAGCAGGAGAAAACTGATGCAATTGTGCGTGTTTACCTGGGGTTAGGAAAGCTCCAGAAAGACATCCAGCCACATTCAGAGCACGCAGCCTGGAGTATTCCTGCATCGTTACTGACAACGGTGAAAGGAAGCCAAATTGCCTTCGAAAAGCACCTCCTGAATTGTCACCTTAATACCCCCCAAAGCCAAGCAGGACGGCCATCAACCTGGAACCAGCCGGAACACATGTGCCCAGATTCCTGGGGAGGCACAGGGTATTTCAGTCATAAGTGAAGAAAACAATGTGCCCTGTGCCTTATTTTAAGCCACCAGAGCGTGGAATGTGGGTAGTGCTGGCGGAGGCTCTCAACAGCTGTCAGTTTTTTATTTTCTTTACTAGTAACAGCAACTCTGCACAGATCACCTACAAACAGAATATGAGTATGTCTAGCATTTTAGAAGCTCACAGCACTTCAGATCCAATCCACATCACTCCCTAGTGCAGGCCTCAGAATTTGTGCACTTTCAGCCTTACGGCTTTGATTAAAAAGCAGAAAACAAATAGAAAATAAATCCCATACGTGCTGCCTAGAACGTAGGGCTGGGGCTCCTCTCATTCCATGGGTGAGTCCTGAGTCGGTCTCTGGTTTCCTGTTTCTAAGCAGACTTGCTGTCTCTGAGTTGATTGGAAGCCCTCTGAGGGCAGGATCGCTGAGTGAGTGAATAGACAGCAGGTCCTGCCAACATGACCCCTGGGCACTCTTCCCACCGCGTGGCCCCCTGCCCCCTGCCGGCTCCTCACAGAGGCGTTGCTGACTCCAGACTACCTGCTTCAGGTCATGACCAGGCAAGGAACAAGTCCTGGTCTTGCGCTCCTCTTCCTGCAAAACCCTGTCCCTGAACTGCAGCCTCCTTTTTGTGACTGGAGTCACGTGAAGACAACGGTACCCCCAGAATGGAATTCTGTGTGACTACCCTACCTTGAGGCACCACATTTTTGTATATATTATCTATGTCATCTGTAGGAGACTTCTTACAGGGCCCATCCTTCCTCCAAACAAGTTTATTGACCCAGTGAGTTGATAATGACCCAAAAAAGGATACAAGGGGCTTCCCTGGTGGCGCAGTGGATGGGAGTCCGCCTGCCGATGCAGGGGACACAGGTTCGTGCCCCGGTCCAAGAAGATCCCACATGCCGCGGAGCAGCTGGGCCCGTGAGCCATGGCCGCTGAGCCTGTGCGTCCGGAGCCTGTGCTCCGCAACGGGAGAGGCCACAACAGTGAGAGGCCCACGTACCGCAAAAAAAAAAAAAAAAGGATACAAGCAAGATTTACCTTGAGAAATCTGAGTTACTAAACATCCACAAGTGAACATGAGTTGGCTTTTCTCAATAGTCATTCCATCTGTGTTAGTTGTTACTTATTTAATAGTGATGGTGATGATGATGTTGATAGCCAATAAAAATTCAGCATCTGCTTCAGACTAGGCACCATTACAAGTTTTTATGAGTGTTATCACAGTTAGGCCTTGTAGCAACACAGAGACAAGTAAATTGTTTAAAGTCACACAGACCGTAAGCGACAGAAGCAGAGGTAAAGCCACGCCACCTGTCTCCAGAGCTCCATTCTGAGCAGTTCTGGCCCTTTAGTTGAAATGAAACAGACATAGAAAAAAGACGGACACAATACCTACCCGTGGAAAAGAAGCCACAGGAAAGTCCCATGACCTATATTGTAACCAGCATTCCCATATTTCTCATCCCAGTCATTTGGTGAGAGAAGAAAATTGTGCCCCGTGTGAGAGAGGAGCCCTGCAGGGCCAGGTGGACAGGCTCGGAGCTGCCCCTGGAACCCAGCTCTGCCGCTTACGCTCAGGAAGCAGAGGGGGGACCTGGGTGACTCAGGCTCTTTTCGAAGCCTTTGACAAACCGAGCATCTCAGTAGGCTTGAAATAGGCCACAGAAAAGGGCCACGTTCATGCCTAAATAATGTTCAAGCATCACGGTCCACACACTGTAAAACTCCACGTTGGTCCTGCAGCCCCGTCACCCAAATGCAGCGAATACTTGGCTTGGGAATCCTGCCACTGCCCCCACTTCTGGCACACGCGGTATTCGGCCCATGAGTCCACCCGAAGCCTGTCGTTGCCGTGTGTGCATCACCCTGAGGGCCAGGCCCAGCTCCTCGGCGCCGCCCTCATCAGCTGGGCTCACCTTTCCAGTGCCGAAGTCCATCATTTAGATCCTGTTTCCAACCCACAGGAAAGACTGGACCTTGACACTCCAGCTGTGTTCTCGTTTCTCATATCCTCACTTGTTAGATCCTCAGAGGAGCCGCAAGGCCGCCGGGCTATGGGGGAACAGGGTCCAGCCCTGCGTTTCAGCACTGCCAGGCCTCTCCTGAGGACGAGTCACTGGCTGGTGCTGGTGGAGGCGTCTGGAGTTCAAAGGCAAGGAGTCTAGTGTCCTGAGTGAAGAAATTCCATGCAGCGTGAGGTGTGAACCTTAGCCAGCCAGGCACAGGCTCTCCAAGTGGGCTTGTGAATCCTCCCTTCAGAAACAGGCAGGGGTGCCCTGTGGTCCTGATGTGTGGAAGGTTGGGTAAGATGAATGTGATAGAGCAGCTCTTATTTTGGTCTCTGCTGACATAGCGTAGCATCAGATGCTGAGACAAATATTACCTCCCAACGATGCAGGGAGATGGGATGGTGCGTCTAACATCTTACCATTTGGGCTGGCATCGGGGCTCTAAAATGATTTTCATACCAGCTTTCCGCGCTTGCTTGCTTTCTTATTCCCAGTTGTAGTTCCCATTCGTACTCTCTTCTGCTAGGCAGAGAGCCATCCAGCCTCCCAGCTCTGGACAGCCCTGAGGATGTTTCTAGCACTCAGCTAAAAGCATTTACTGACGTCTATATCTATTCCTACATTATTTTACAGTATTAATTTTAATCTGAAAGGTATTTCCTGAGAGCTATTACGTATTTTAAATGAATTTAACCAGGACATATTTTCATTTTTGATCACGTCTAATCTGATTTTGATGCCAAACTGTTTGGTTTTCACGTTAAACCTGGCAGCCCCAGACCACTTTATAGCCAAACTGAAGTAATAGGAGACTTATGGCAAGGTCTTTATAACATCTTTTGTAATTCTTACAAAATATGCTTTGAAGTAGCATCATAAATATCTTAAATTAAACTTAGAAAAAACAAACGCTTAAGCTACAGTTAGTGCCTGCGGTACTCTTGGTTTTAATTTTTTTTCCTCCCTCTCGCTAACAGATTTGCTAAATTTGGTAATCTGCAGATTGTTTCTTCTATATTAGTGAGAAAAATAAGTTAGTTCCATATTCATTTTTCTTAAAATAACTATTTTCTCAAGTTCCCTGTATAAGAATCAGCACCCAATTATTTGTGTTAATGGAGGAGAGAAAAGAGTCAGATAGAACAATGGATAATCACACATTGTTTACATAGGGGAAAAGTGCTGAATTTTGTGAAACAAAGCTGACTTACGGACCGTTCACCCCTCTCTTACTAACTTGCATGGAACAGGATTTAACCAGTGCAAATCTACATAAAAACAAATTTCACTGCTTTGGAATTCCCCTCAGTAGGACCTTCCAGTTGTGTGCCCAACCTCACGATAGCACAGACACCCTGTCGCCATAGGTAGGTAGTAAACAGGAACCTTTGTTCACCCGTGATCCAGATTCATCTAGTATCACACAAGTTAGCCCTGCCGGACTCAGTGGAAGAAGTTAAATAAAACACATCGCGTTCCTGTTTGACTTTGGAATTAAACTTCTCTATAAACATCCTATCAACACCCTTAGAGCAAGCTTCCTTAAAGAAATATTGTGAGTGTGTGGAAGGAAAATGCAGACTGAAAAGGATAAAGGTCGACGACACATCACAGTGAGAAACGCAAGACCATGGTCAAGAGTCCTATCCTCCCCTACCTTTCTGTGTTCATTATTTTCTTTTCCTTCCCCCAGAAAAGTTAGCTGAGAAAGGCCTGTTGCAGTGTATGACAGATACACGTTAGCAATGGCCGCCCCCAAAGCCACGCCTCCAAAAATACCATGTTGACAAAGGCAAGTATTGCTTATCAGATGAATGAGACAAAAACTTTTTGTTTGTTCTTCCAGGGCATGAGGGAAGAGGGAAAGTCATAGATTTAAATGGATTTCTTTAAAACTACCCCTCCCCACTGCTTAGTGCATTCTCTGAACACTTCATAAAGCGTCCTCCATGCAACGTTTCCAGATAGCAGTGCTTTAGACATAGAAACAACATTCTCAATGACAAAGGAGAAAAAAAGCGTACCTCACTCATTGATAGCCATCGTGAGATTCTTCCAATTCATGGGATTGGTAAGAATCTCGCCCAAGGCAGGAATTCAGTGTGGTGTATGTGTGTACTTTTATTCAGTCTAGAGGAATCACAGGGACTGATTACGAATTTTTTTTTTTTTCTGCAAAGCGTATATATTCATATAGGCTGAATGGATGCTAATTCCCTGAAATGTGATTTTCCTTTTAATGCTGGGTGCATTTTTGTTTTCTGTAAGTACTTATTCCTGACACAACTGTGTAAGTAATTTGAAAACATGATTTAGTATGCAAGGATTCACTTTCCACTTCTATCATTTGGAATGCGTTTAATGCACGAGATTGTTCAAACTAAATGATGCATAGAATTTCAAGAGCTGCAAGGAGCCTTGGAGTTCATCTCTTCCTAACCTCTCATTTTATAGATGAAACAGACCGAAGCCCAGATAAGCTAAATGCTTTGGTGGTGGTGTTGGGGGGCGGAGGAGGGGACCCACAGCTGTGAAGCCCAATGTGCAACTTCTGCACAGATTGCTTTAATGCGACTTTTCTGGTGACTGCCTAGCTGAGTGATGTCAGCCGAGCTGACTTCGGGACGTGTCACTGACAATGCAAGGGCCAGGCGATTAATTTGAGAACGTCTGTATTTTTCTAGTGCAGCTAGGTGAGCTCCACTAAGCAAGAAGTCTTAATCTGTGACAGGCCCCAAACGTGGGGACAAAGTGCCCGGCCCGGAACAGGCCGGATGTGACTGATCACCGTGCCAGCTACACAGTTACAGTCGTCACAGTCTTTGCTCCCTCAGACTACCAAGCAGTAAATTTTTACATGAGCTGAGCACTTGTTGTTATTAAAGCTTCATTTTACTGTTTTCTGTATGCAACAAACATTTAGCACTAAATTCACTCAAGAAAAAAAAAGCTCTCAAAATTATATATAGGCAGTCTTAGGCCTATAGCTACTTTATTTAGGGCCTTTAAAAGTAATATTCAAAGATTTGCCTACCTTTCTGTTTGTTATTAGAAATAAAAGTTTAGACTCATGGCCTTGGCTAGGAGGAGAAACTCATTAAAGGAGCAAAACACAGGAAGATTCCTGAAGGATCAATCTCTGGACCAGTCCAGGCAACATTACAGTCACTGGAGCAGAAGGTCTTTTCTTTCCCTCCCTCCTGGTGGCCAACACAGAGGTCCAGGCTTCTGCTGCTTGTGAAGTGACAAGCACATTTAAAGGTGGTGTGGAGTCACCACCGATTGTCAAAACGAGTCCAGGATGAAACCGTTCATCCCTCTTTACTTCTGAGTTGCATAATTTGCAGATGTCCTGCAGCAAAAATAAATTAGCTCTACATTTTCTATTGAGCAGAGCCTTCCGACAGGATGTCTTATGAATATTCTTCAGTCTGTTTGCTGAGGGGGAAGAGAGGCTCAGAAGATCCCCAGGCTACAAGAGTGGCAAGAAACTCATACTCCCAAGAAAAGATGCTACGTTAAAATTAAATACCTGGATAATTAATGCAAAGCACAAAAGTCATGCATTGTAGACTTAAGTAAACTTTTCTTGCTAAAAACTTTTTTCTTTTAAGTTCCAGTGTTGACTCTCTGAGGAAGGCTTATAGTAAAGGTTACGCTTCTTGCATCCAGAATGTGCAGGAAGTCTGCAGCTATAGATGTCTCTGTGGCAAATGGGCCGCATGGTGTCACCACCGCGGCCCGTAATTTATGTTGCTTAGGGACTGTAGTTTTCTAACAGATTGAACTGTTAGTTTTCAGGAGGATTTAATGAGATATTGGACCACATGCCACTGGTCTGCCATGGATGCGGGATTGTGGGAAACGAGGAAATGTTGCTTTGTAAACAGCTCGGACCTCTGTGAGGGGAAGCAGGCTGGGGCCTTGGTGAGAGAGAACCACGGCAGGAGAAAACATGGCAGGTTTCAAGTCCTGTGTTTGCATCTCTGTCCTGTGCTCATTTAGAACAGGAGGCTGTGTCTAGCTTGGGACCCTGTTGACTGCCCAGAAAAAATGGTCCATATCTGGAGGTAGGCAATAAGGGGCTGAGGTTCTTCTGTGTCGTTGTTGTTGTCTGCGTGTTCGTCGTCTGCATGGCCTTATAATTCCCCCAGATATGCTTGTGCTGTATTCCCATTTTCAATAATATTATCAGATAATTGACATCAATACTGAACTGAAAGATTTTTTGCCAAGAAAACAGTCTCTTCAGAATGAAATTCTTACACATCATTTTGAGAGCCTTGACAATTAGACTCTTCCCCTAACATTTTAGGACTATTTCTTTCTTTCCTTCTTCTTCTTTTTTTTTTTTTTTTAAATGACCATGGTCAGGACAAGAGGTCATTTCTCAAAAAAAAAAAAATTATTCAACTCATGAGTTCAAATTTTGGTTTGTCTCTTTAGGACAGGCAGGTGTTGTTAGATATTTCCTCTTCTCTGTAAGCGCTCATTCCAGCGTAAAACACTTTTTGAGCATCACCCGGGATATTTTACTTAAGATTTTTAAAGTTGGCATTTAAAATATATCTCTAGTTGTCTTATTTTAAAAAGCCTTCTTGATTCTGCACGACCCATCCTAACCAGCACCTAAGAGCACTTGCAGAGGGCCACAGGCAGTGAGAAAGGTCTGGCATAGGTCTGGGTTAAACATGAAAATATACCTGCCAATTAAAGGAAAATTTGTGAGTTTGAAAATGAATAATCAAGTCCACAAGGCTTCATGTCCATGGAGAGATTGTCTGTAGATAATCAAATACCCTATATAACCTGGATTAGCTTTTAATGGGAAACTGAAAGTCATCAGTTTTCTCTAACTACTGTTAGATAGAAGTAGACAACATAGTTGGAAACATTGCTTATGTAATTCCTTCGGTCCTGGGCCAATCCTGAGCAGCTGATCCTAGAAAAGAGGTGGGAAGCTAAATGAAAAAAGACACCTCCCCTTGTCAAGTTCCCCATAAAAACCACGGTGCCTGCTCTGTACATATTTATTTGTACCCATTTGATAGTATAATATAGCAGTTACTTCTTACAGATCATTCAAGGGAAACCTAGTGGAGTAAAAACACTAAAGTTCTCCTGAAAAAGGTTAAGTGCATCCTGGTTTGGAAGCCTAGGCAACGGGCCCTGTCCGGGGGCCTGGATCGTGACCCCAGCAGAGCCATGAAGTCGTCTGTGACCTTTGGCAAGTCTTGGGACCTTACCTGGCCTCTCCTGTTTGTCAGTTTAAGAACTGCCAGATAGGGGCTTCCCTGGTGGCGCAGTGGTTAAGAATCCTTCTGCCAATGTAGGGGACATGGGTTCGAGCCCTGGTCCAGGAAGATCCCACATGCTACGGAGCAGCTAAGCCCATGCGCCACAACTACTGAGCATGCGCTCTAGAGCCCACAAGCCACAACTACTGAAGCCCGCGTGCCTAGAGCCCGTGCTTCACAACAAGAGAAGCCATGACGATGAGAAGGCCGTGCACCGCAACGAAGAGTAGGCCCAGCTCGCTGCAACTAGAAAAAGCCCATGGGGCTTCCCTGGTGGCACAGTGGTCGAGAGTCCGCCTGCCGATGCAGGGGACATGGGTTCGTGCCCCGGTCCGGGAGGATCCCACATGCCGCGGAGCGGCTGGGCCCGTGAGCCATGGCCGCTGAGCCTGCGCGTCTGGAGCCTGTGCTCCGCAACGGGAGAGGCCACAGCAGTGAGAGGCCCGCGTACCGCAAAAAAAAAAAAAAAAAAAAAAAGCCCATGTGCAGTAACGAAGACCCAAAGCAGCCAAAAATAAATAAATAAAATAAATAATTTTTTTTAAAAAAATTAAAAAAAAAAAAAGAACTGCCGGATAATCCTCAGGGTTCCTTAGCACTACTGGTGTCTGATTCTAATAGTACCAGCTCTGATCTTGCCAACAGAAATAAATGGGATAAACTAATACCCAAGTAGCCTCTAAGAGAACCCTAGTCCACTTATTTGCTTTGTCCATTTCTATGAGGCTCACTCCAGTCCGGCAGATCTGTAGACTTAAATGTACAGGGCAACCTGTTTCCTGTAGCATTTTTTATTGGCAATGGCTACCAACGAAGTTTGAAACTTGTTCCTTGGGTTCTCCCATGCCCCTGATTTTGCCCTCAGCCTCTCCCTGTAGAATAATAAGGACTTGCTGTTGCCTCAGCCACACGCCCATCACTCCATTGGCCAAAAGGGGAACCAGGAATTAAGCAACAAAGGATTGACAGGTACATTTCAGACATTTGCCCTCAACGTCCCCCAGATTTATATGATGGATGGCAAGTGGTGCAGATAAACCTGACTGTTCCTATGTAACGTTTTGAGTTTGACCCTTTCTCACTTTCTGGATTACTCCATCCCTACAGCACATGCAGCGTGGTCACCATCCCAGCCTGTCTTCTGGGCTTGCTGCAGTTCATAGCCAGTTGTAGCTGGTCTTCAGGGCACTGGGGGGTTCAGTGTTGGGCAGGTTGGAGCTGTTCCCAGACACATGACTGTGTTCCTCAGTGTTTAGTCCGAGGACCCTCTGCCTCAAAGTCACCGGGGGTGCATGTGATAGTGGACACTTCAGGGCCACATCCCCAGGCACAGTGGGAGGAGGGAGGAATGTGTGTAACAAATTTCCAGGTGAGACAGTGATGCTGTCTGATGTTTAAAGCCACCGCCCTAGATGCTTGGACCAGCTGTTGACACTCCTTGCATATGTGAGGAAGGTTCTCAACCCTAGAAGGTTAACTTAAACACCACAAGAACAAGCTGCTCAATCCCACGAGAGCCCACTGAAGAAGAAAGAACATTTCAAGGAAAACTAATTCTGTGGTCCTCATTCTGCTGGTACCGTGTGACCATCCTACAGCAAACACCTTTTAGTATGAAGGCAGCTGGTCTCGTGTGGTCCCAGATGGACTCACCTGGCACCATAATTAATTGGGTGTGATGTCTATAAAACAGAGCTGTGTGTATGCGTGCGCATGAATGTATACACACAAATTCAAGTACTTGTGTCTTAATTTCTGGGGTAGTTAAGATTTCATCCTTCTTTTTTTTAATTTTTTTTAATTAATTCTTTTTTTTTTTTTTTTTTGTGGCTGCGTTGAGTCTTCATTGCTGCACGCGGGCTTTCTCTAGTTGCAGTGAGCAGGGGCTACTCTTCATTGCGGTGCCTGGGCTTCTCACTGCGGTGGCTTCTGTTGTTGAGGAGCACAGGCTCTAGGCGTGCAGGCTTCAGTAGTTGTGGCACGCGGGTTCAGTAGCTGTGGCTTGTGGGCTCTAGAGCACAGGTTCAGTAGTTGTGGCACACAGGCTTAGTTGCTCCACCGCATGTGGGATCTTCCCCAACCAGGGCTCGAACCCGTGTCCCCTGCATTGGCAGGTGGATTCTTAACCACTGCGCCACCAGGAAAGCCCAAGATTTCATCCTTCTTAATGAAATATTGTGCTCAGTTCAGGGGTTCGGAGTGGTAGAGACACATGGATTCATTCAGTGAGTACCTGAGTGCCCCCTTATTCAAGGCACTAAGCCAGGTGTCATGGGGATAGCACACATCAGACTAACCCAAGGACCTCAAGATCATGATAGCCTAGCAGGAAAGAGAAGCCACATTAAAAACAAAAAAAGAGAGGAGCCACAGACGTAAAGACAACACTGGGTTGAAAATGATAAAACACCATGGAATGTATAAGTAAAGGCTCTGCCAGTTTGGGGGGAAAACTTGCTTTCAGCTGGAGGAACCAGGAGAACTTCAGGGAGGAGGTGGCACTTATGTTGAAATTTTCAGGGAGGAGAAAGGAGAAACAGGTGGCAGCATGTGTTATGGGAGTGAAGTGCTGTCCTTATCAAGAATTGTTGTGCTCAGAATACTTCATGGCATTTGCTCTGACAGAGCACCTAGCCTGCTCATTTCACGTCAGCGCCCATGCCAAGGTCGGGTCTACTTTCCAACAAAGTATTGGTCCCCTTACAAAAGCAAACGAAGTAAGTTTACTCTGGAAGTAAACTAAAAGATCAAAGCAAAGACAGATGGGATGGGGAGTTTCACAGCATAAGAACAGGAAAGGTACTCTCGTTAATTTGATGAAAGAAGTTAACAACCTAATGGTAAGAAGTATAATGCAGATGGAGTGTGGAAAAGTACTTAGCTCAGAGATGGTAAAGCAGGAAGCAGAGGGGGAAATACCTACCGAGAAAGTACAGTTTGCTGTCTCTTATTAAATTAAAAACTGCATTGCTGCCTGAGTCAGAATGAGACTGTCTTCTCTTCTTAAAAAGTATCTTTGGCTGAGGATTGCCTGTTACTGTCTGAATCATAACTTCCACTGCTGCTTTCATTCAAAAGGAGCCATTAAACTCACATACTTCCTGAATATGCCCAGTGTATGAAAGCTTTCATTAAATCTACAAGCAGAGCCTTAAAAGAACAAGGACCAAATTAATTGCAACATGGGCCATGCATTTGTTTCTCTGACAGTCCCCGTGCTTTGGAGAAAAGGCGATCTGTGTGCCCTTATCTGAATTAGTAAACTCAATATCACTTTCCACTAGCATAGCCAAGTCAGCACCGTACGTGCTGCTCTGACACTGCTTACATGTTAATGCTCCCACAAACAGAGTCTGTTTCAACTGGTTTCCTGTCAGGTTCCCAAGCAGTAAATCCACAAATTGGAATAAGGGGTCTTCTGCTGTCTGCAGAGCTGGCTCGTGTGAGTTCTTCTCCAGACCGAGTTTCATAATTAGACTGTGGAGTAATTAAGAAAAATTCAGCACATGCAAATAGGGCAAAAGGATTTGCTATTTATGGTTGTTATACCACCATCAAGAAAATTTAATTTATAATATTATTATTCGGCTTCTCAATGACCTGCAGAACTCTAAAATGAGGACGTGGTGTTTTGTGCTCTGGAAAGACTTCTACCGCCAGAGTTTATAAATATTTGCCCCATGAGGAAATTAGAGTAAAAGTGATATATTTGAAATTTTAGCCAAAAAAAAAAAAAAAGACTCCAAAAATTCCTGTGCTCCAAAAGCTTTAACGTTTATTTACTTTGCTTTTACTGGGGGTTTGTTTTTAGAAGGTGGGGGTTTTTAATATGCCCATCTTATAGTATCATCCCACTAGTAATCTATAAATACCCACTTTCCCTACCAACTTTCAGCACTTGCAACTGGGAATTTAATCAGACAGTATATAATTTTCCTGTTTTAAGATCTTCACCTTTTAATACCTTCACCAAGGCCAAATGTTGAAAGCCAGTGGCCCCTGACTGGTTATACTCAGCTCCTAAGAAGGAGGTAGGCTTGAACAAGGTGGCCTGGCTGAGCCCCCAAGTCAAATAGGTATCTTCAAGGTAACTTTGTTGGTTGCACATTGTTTAGAATTAGAATTGCAAAGATGTCTACTTTGACACATTCCATGTTTGAGCATCAGGATTGTTTCCCGGGCAGAGATTTACATTCTCTCACTGGAAATGGAAAGATTTATTTGTGAGCTGTACACCTCCTCCTTGCTACATGTTTTCTTCCTTTGTTTCTCATTTCCTTGAAGCTGAAGATGAAAACACGAGCATGCATTCTTAGGACTAAAACAGGGGAAAACAGCATTTTTAAGAGTAAGGGCTTTGCATGTTAATTAACAGAAGCAATATTCACTAAGTATTAAAAATTCAAGGTTTAGTCCATCCAGGGTCAAATTGGGAAATTTAAAAATTGATGAGCTTATATTGTTAATAGTTTCCTGAGGGCAAGTCCATCCAGTATTTTGAGCTACTAATGAATTGCGTTTTGTATGGCAGTATAATAGAGAGAAAGCGTGCAGTCAGACATCATCTAGAAGTTCTTTTTGGAAACAGGCTAACAAGGGAGGCTGTGTGATCTCTAGCCACTGCAATCTCTAAAAATAGGCTGGATAACCATCTATCTCCAGAGATTTCAGAGTGATGTGCCCGGAGGCTGGGAGTTGGATCTGGTGACTTCTGAAGTCCCTTCCAGTTTTTTAGTTCCCATAATTATTCCTGCAAATATAAATACAGACAACATGGTTTTCATCATGCCAGTTTTCACTGTGTGAAAAAAAAAATGTCTAGAATTCAGCACTCCCATCATAGAACATTGCTGGCAACTATTCAGCTTCACCCCAAAGAGCTGTCTGTGTTCATAAAGGGAACCAGAATGCACATCGTCACCAACAGGATGGTCATTTGTGATGTCTTTTAAGTGGCTGGATGACCATGGCATGAAGGGCTGAGAGAAAGGTCATGCAGATTAGCTCCAGACATACCCAGTTGTTACTCAAGAAGGATTTTGCTCTGATGAGCAAAACACCAAAGGCCAGTCAGGGAAAAAAGGTCAAGGCCAGGAACCTTCTGGAAAAGAAGTCGACTTAGTAATAAACAAAGGCTGCCACCGTCTATCAGGCCTCCACGCCCACACAGGATTGATAATAATATCCTCCACTGTGGCTCGAAAGCCTTGTCCACAGTTCCATTTCTAATTATGTGTGGCTCAGATGGGACTGAAATACATCTATTTCTTTTCCACCTTTTCTTTTTTAGCCTTTTTTTCTGCCCTTTGTTTGTATATACCTTAAATTTCTCAATAATTTTGTACTTCTTTTTATATCTTTTCTATCAACTCCATCTTCTCTTGCCTTTCTGAGGAGATGTGGTTTCTTAGGACTCATTCAAATACTGATAGCCTTTGGAACAAGTGACATAATTTTTAAGCTTTTTTTTTTTAACCTTTTTAGAAATACAGAAGCTTTTCTTAGATTCGCGGTGTATATTTTCTCAGCCCATTATCCAGCCAATGAAATAGCTTCTTTAGTAATTCTTTACAAAGTCTTCCCTGCCTCCTTCTTTGTTTATTTATTCATTCAGCAAATTTTTGAGAACCTATTCCATGCCAGACACTCTTCTGGACATTGTGAATATAGTAGTGGACAAAATAGACAGAAATCTCGATCTCTCTGGAGACCCGAAAATGACTTCAGAAATTTTGCTCTGTGAGCAGTAATCAAGGACGAAAAGGTGAGAGTTGGAAGTACTTTTGTCTTTCTCCAAGTGCACCCCAATCTTCTTCATTTTCATAAATGTTGGCTAAATGACCACAGTCCACTAAGACTAGCCCAGAGGAGACATGCAATCGCTAGGGGCAAGGATGAATCAGAGCTTCTGCCGGGCTGGGAAGGGATGCAGGAAAGGAGGGGAAGGTGAGGAGCAGGTCCTGTGGCCGAGGGGCTTCCCCCACCTCCAGCCAATCACGGGAAGACAGCGACCTCTGCGGGACGGATACAGGATGCAGGAGCCATGCTGGGCCTCGCCAGAGGATGGGGTCCTCGCAGAGGATGGGAGCTGCCAGCACAGCACTTGTCCTCCCCAAGGGCACCAGAGCCTGGACGAGGGGGTGGAGAGAGACGAGGCCAGGCCCGGCTAAGCAGAGAGGACAGCAACCCGTGTGCAGGCAAGGCAACTGCCTCGGGCAGCGGGTGTTCCCCCTGGGTTCGTGTTATTTTCTCCTGCTTGTGCATCTTAGAAGAGTGAAATTGTGTGCTGAAATCTCTCCATCGGCTACTTCTCCTGACCCTTCAGTTGAAGCAGACAAACGGAGAACAGCTGAGGGCACATGAACCTGCACCAGGTCCTCCCCAAGTTAACCCACTCCCTCCCTCAGTGCTGGCCACACGGCAAAGATCCTTTTCTGTTGCTGGGCATCCCCAAAGCAGGTTAGCCTCTTATTATCTCTTGACAAAGAAAAACTGGACATCAAAGGGAGCTTGTCCTTCTAAATGTTTTGCTTACACTTGCACATGGAGTTGAGTAGCGTTAGTTGGGGGCTTTACTTATACTGGGCCTCTGGCTCACCTTCTGAGCCAACTTTGATGTTTTCAGTTCTTACTCTAATTGAATTGTCTTTCCTGTGTCGTGATTACGTCATGAAAGGCAGTCCCTCAGCTTGTTCACTGTAAAGCAGAACCACACAGAAGTGGGACTATGTTTATAGGTGCCGAGCACGTTGAAGAGTCTCATTATTTTAGAGAAGTCTCACCTCCAAGGCGGGGCTAAGGCTCTAAGATATTGTTTTAGCTAATCTTTAGTGCATTTTTAAGTATTTTAAAGTGAGCTGTTATGAATGCCTTATAAGTTATAGTACCTTTTCTCTTGAACTTCCTTGTTGCTAAACTTACTTCCAAAACAGAATCAATGAAGGGACTTTTTAGATACACAGATATCTCGTGCCCACCCACCCTGTGTGACCCCACAGAGAGAATAATCAAAGAGCTCTGTTTTTAAAAACGCACCACAGGTGACCCTATTTGGAAATGACTATTATACTGTACTCAAAATTACATACTATAGCTGCAAAATAACTGATTAAATGATAGTTTTGATAGCTTTCTTATCCTTGGAAAGCTAATACATGTTTATTATAAAATATTCCATCATAGCAGAAAAGTGCCAAGAGAAAAGGAAAATCATCTAATATATTCCCCTGCCCCCAATTCTGTGATTGTTCTGGTGACGATGTGTGCACACATGTATCCATGTGTGTATGTGCATGTGTGTGTGTGTGTGTGTGTGTGGTGTGTGAAGGCAATGGATGCTGTCTGTGTGGTTCTCCAGCTCATTTTTTTTACACAGTGTGCCACAAACATCTTGCCCTGCCAGGAATTATATTTAACAATTTAATGTCAGTCAATAATCTCCGAACACTCTGCTTTAACAGGAAATTAACTTTGTGGTCACACAGTCCTGACGATTAGATACGTTTACATTTCTTTCCAGAAGTTCATTTTTCTTGGAGTTTAGACCACCCCCTGTAGACCGCTGAAAACATTTGGGAAAAGCTCCTCATGTCGACATAAACTCTTTATTCTAAGAGTGAGTCACCAGCTTTCTTATTTCTGAAACATAAACAAAATACACTTAGCTTCTAAGTGGTTTTCAGTGTTAAACTGTCCTAAAAATAAATAGCTTTTCTTCTTGATTTAGAAGGAAAACCCCACAACGAGTTCTTTAAATATGACTAAATTCTGCTGTGGTTCAAACCCTACTTTTAATATTACTTCTAAAGATGTGATGTGGAGACTTTGTTATCAGAGTCCCCATTGTAGTCCATGATATAATCACGACACAGAAAAACAGGGAGGGAGAGACTTCCCTGGTGGTGCAGTGGCTGGGGCTCCGTGCTCCCAGTGCGGGGCACCTGGGTTCAATCCCTGATCCAGGAACTAGATCCCATATGCATGCCACAACTAAGGAGCCCTCAAGCCGCAACTAAGGAGCCTGCCTGCTGCAACTAAGACCCAACGCAACCAAATAAATAAATAAATAAATATTTTTTAAAAAGAAAAACCGGGAGGGAAATAATCCAGCTGTGGTTCTATAAGGGCAGTAGCTGAGACCTTTTGTCATTTGCCCCAGATAAGACTCTCCCATTTGCTTTTATTTTTTTTAACATCTTTATTGGAGTATAATTGCTTTACAATGTTGTGTTAGTTACTGCTGTATGACAGTGAATCAGCTATATGTATACGTATATCCCCATATCCCCTCCCTCTTGCGTCTCCCTCCCACCCTCTATACGCCTCCCCTCTAGGTGGTCACAAAGCACCGAGCTGATCTCCCTGTGCTATGCAGCTGCTTCCCACTAGCTATAGATTTTACATTTGGTAGTGTATATATGTCAATTCTACTCTCTCACTTCATCACAGCTTACCCTCCCCATGTCCTCAAGTCCATTCTCTACGTCTGCATCTTTATTCCTGTCATTCCCCTAGGTTCTACAGAACCATTTTTTTTTTTCGATTCCATATATATGTATTAGAATATGGTGTTTGTTTTTCTCTTTCTGACTGACTTCACTCTGTATGACAGACTCTAGATCCATCCACCTCACTACAAATAACTCAATTTCGTTTCTTTTTATGGCTGAGTAATATTCCATTGTATATATGTGCCACATCTTCTTTATCCATTCATCTGTTGATGGACACTTAGGTTGCTTCCATGTCCTGGCTATTCTAAATAGTTCTGCAATGAACATTGTGGTACATGTCTCTTTTTGAATTATGGTTTTCTCAGGGTATATGCCCAGTAATGGGATTGCTGAGTCATATGGTAGTTCTGTTTTTTGTTTTTTAAGGAACCTCCATACTGTTCTCCATAGTGGCTGTATCAATTTACATTCCTACCAGCAGTGCAAGAGGGTTCCCTTTTCTCCACACCCTCTCCAGCATTTATTTATTTTTTATTTTTTTTTATTTTTTTTAAGAAGATGTTGGGGGTAGGAGTTTATTTATTTATTTTATTTATTTTTGCTGTGTTGGGTCTTCGTTTCTGTACGAGGGCTTTCTCTAGTTGTGGCAAGTGGGGGCCACTCTTCATCATGGTGCGTGGGTCTCTCACTATCGCAGCCTCTCCTGTTGCGGAGCACAGGCTCCAGACATGCAGGCTCAGTAGGTGTGACTCACAGGCCTAATTGCTCCACAGCACGTGGGATCCTCCCAGACCAGGGCTCGAACCCGTGTCCCCTGCATTAGCAGGCAGATTCTCAACCACTGCGCCACCAGGGAAGCCCCAGCATTTATTGTTTGTAGATTTTTTGATGATGGCCAATCTGACCGGTGTGAGGTGATACCTCATTGTAGTTTTGATTTGCATTTCTCTAATGATTAGTGACGTTGAGCATCCTTTAATGTGTTTGTTGGCAATCTGTATATCTTCTTTGGAGAAATGTCTGTTTAGGTCTTCTGCCCATTTTTGGATTGGGTTGTTTTTTTTTTTGTTATTGAGCTGCATGAACTGCTTGTGTATTTTGGAGATTAACCCTTTGTCAGTTGCTTCGTTTGCAAATATTTTCTCCCACTCTGAGGGTTGTCTTTTCGTCTTATTTATGGTTTCCTTTGCTGTGCAAAAGCTTTTGTTTCATTAGGTCCCATTTGTTTAGGTCCCATTTTTTGTTTTTATTTCCATTTCTCTAGGAGGTGGGTCAGAAAGGATCTTGCTGTGATTTATGTAATAGAGTGTCCTGCCTATGTTTTCCTCTGAGAGTTTTATAGTGTCTGGCCTACATTTAATCCATTTTGACTTTATTTTTCTTTACGGTATTAGGGAGTGTTCTAATTTCATTCTTTTACATGTATCTATCCAGTTTTCCCAGCACCACTTATTGAAGAGGCTGTCTTTTCTCCATTGTATATTCTTACCTCCTTTATCAAAGATAACGTGACCATATGTGTGTGGGTTTATCTCTGGGCTTTCTATCCTGTTCCATCGATCTATATTTCTGTTTTTGTGCCAGTAGCATACTGTCTTGATTACTGTAGCTTTGTAGTATAGTCTGAAGTCAGGGAGCCTGATTCCTCCAGCTCCGTTTTTCTTTCTCAAGATTGCTTTAGCTATTCGGGGTCTTTTGTATTCCCATACAAATTGTGAAATTTTTTGTTCTAGTTCTGTGGGAAAATGCCATTGGTAGTTTGACAGGGATTGCACTGAATCTGTAGATTGCCTTGGGTAGTATAGCTGTTTTCACAATGTTGATTCTTCCAATCCAAGAACATGGTATATCTCTCCATCTGACGTATCATCTTTGATTTCTTTCATCAATGTCTTATAGTTTTCTGCATACAGGTCTTTTGTCTCCTTAGGTAAGTTTATTCCTAGGTATTTTATTCTTTTTGTTGCAATCGTAAATGGGAGTGTTTCCTTAATTTCTCTTTCAGATATTTCATCATTAGTGTATAGGAATACAAGAGATTTCTGTGCATTAATTTTGGATCCTGCTACTTTACCAGATTCATCGATTAGCTCTAGTAGTTTTCTGGTAGCATCTTTAGGATTCTCTATGTATAGTGTTATGTCATCTGCGAAAGGTGACAGTTTTACTTCTTCTCTTCTGATTTGGATTCCTTTTATTCCTTTTTCTTCTCTGATTGCTGTGGCTAAAACTTCCAAAACTATGTTGAATAATAGTAGTGAGAGTGGACAACCTTGTCTTGTTCCTGATCTTAGAGGAAATGCTTTCAGTTTTTCACCATTGAGAACAATGTTGGCTGTGGGTTTGTCATATATGGCCTTTATTATGTTGAGGTAGGTTCCCTCTATGCCTACTTTCTGGAGAGTTTTTATAATAAATGGGTGTTGAATTTTGTCGAAAGCTTTTTCTGCATCTATTGAGATGGTCATATGGTTTTTATCCTTCAATTTGTTAATATGGTGTATCACATTGATTGATTTGCGTGTATTGAAGAATATTTGTATTCCTGAGATAAACCCCACTTGATCATGGTGTATGATCCTTTTCATATGCTGTTGGATTCTGTTTGCTAGTATTTTGTTGAGGATTTTTGCATCTATATTCACCAGTGATATTGGCCTGTAGTTTTTTGGTGACATCTTTGTCTGGTTTTGGTATCAGGGTGATTGTGGCCTCGTAGAGTGAGTTTGGGAGTGTTCCTCCCTCTGCTATATTTTGGAAGAGTTTGAGAAGGATAGGTGTTAGCTCTTCTCTAAATATTTGATAGAATTCACCTGTGAAGCCATCTGGTCCTGGGCTTTTGCTTGTTGGAAGATTTTTAATCACAGTCTCAATTTCCGTGCTTGTGATTGGTCTGTTTATATTTTCTGTTTCTTCCTGGTTCAGTCTCAGAAGGTTGTGCTTTGCTAAGAATTTGTCCATTTCTTCCAGGTTGTCCATTTTATTGGCATAGGGTTGCTTGTAGTAATCTCTCATGATCCTTTGTATTTCTGAAGTGCGAGTTGTTACTTCTCCTTTTTCATTTCTAAATCTGTTGATTTGAGTCTTCTCCCTTTTTTTCTTGATGAGTCTGGCTAATGGTTTATCAATTTTGTTTATCTTCTCAAAGAACCAGCTTTTAGTTTTATTGATCTTTGCTATTGTTTCCTTCATTTCTTTTTCATTTATTTCTGATCTGATCTTTATGATTTCTTTTCTTCTGCTAACTTTGGGGGTTTTTTTGTTCTTCTTTTTGTAATTGCTTTAGGTGTAAGGTTAGATTGTTTATTTGATATTTTTCTTCTTTCTTGAGGTAGGATTGTATTAGTATATACTTCCCTCTTAGAACTGCTTTTGCTGCATCCCATATGTTTTGGGTTGTTGTGTTTTCATTGTCATTTGTTTCTAGGTATTTTTTGATTTCCTCTTTGATTTCTTCAGTGATCTCTTGGTTATTTAGTAGTGGATTGTTTAGTCTCCGTGTGTTTGTATCTTTTACAGTTTTTTTCCCTGTAATTGATATCTAGTCTCATAGAGTTGTGATCGGAAAAGATACTTGATATGATTTTAATTTTCTTAAATTTACCAAGGCTTGATTTGTGACCCAAGATATGATCTATCCTGGAGAATGTTCCATGAGCACTTGAGAAGAAAGTGTATTGTGTTGTTTTTGGTTGGAATGTCCTATAAATATCAATTAAGTCCATCTTGTTTAATGTATCATTTAAAGGTTGTGTTTCCTTATTTATTTTCATTTTGGATGATCTGTCCATTGGTGAAAGTGTAGTGTTAAAGTTACTGTGTTTGTGTTACTGTCAATTTTCCCTTTTACGGCTGTTAATAGCATTTGCCTTATGTATTGAGGTACTCCTATGTTGGGTGCATAAATATTTACAGTTGTTATATCTTCTTCTTGGATTGATCCCTTGATTATTATGTAGTGTCCTTCTTTGTCTCTTGTAATAGTCTTCATTTTAAAGTCTGTTTTGTCTGATATGAGAATTGCTACTCAAGCTTTCTTTTGATTTCCATTTGCATGGAATATCTTTTTCCATCCCCTCATTTTCAGTCTGTATGTGACCCGAGGTCTGAAGTGGGTCTCTTGCAGACAGTATATACACAGGTCTTGTTTTTGTATCCATTCAGCCAGTCTGTGTTTTTTGGTTGGAGCATTTAATCCATTTACATTTAAGGTAATTATCGATATGTATGTGCCTATTACCATTTTCTTAATTGTTTTGGGTGCTGAATTCTGTTAACTTTTGCTCATCTGTAAAGTTTTTGATTTCTCTGTCGAATTTGAATGAGATCCTTGCTGGGTAGAGTAATCTTGGTTGTAGGTTTTTCCCTTTCATCACTTTAAATATGTCCTGCAGCTCCCTTCTGGCTTGCAGAGTTTCTGCTGAAAGATCAGCTGTTAACCTTATGGGGGTTCCCTTGTATGTTATTTGTTGCTTTTCCCTTGCTGCTTTTAATATTTTTTCTTTGTATTTAATTTTTGATAGTTTGATTAATATGTGTCTTGGCATGCTTCCTCCTTGGATTTATCCTGTATGGGATTCTCTGGGCTTCCTGGGCTTGACTGACTAATTCTTTTCCCATATTACGGAAGTTTTCAACTTTAATCTCTTCAAATATTTTCTCAGGCCCTTTCTTTTTCTCTTCTTCTGGGACCCCTATAATTCGAATGTTGATGCATTTAATGTTGTCCCAGAGGTCTCTGAGACTGTCCTCAATTCTTTTCAGTCTTTTTTCTTTATTCCTCTCTGTGGTAGTTACTTCCACTATTTTATCTTCCAGGTCACTTATCCGTTCTTCTGCCTCAGTTATTCTGCTATTGATTCCTTCTAGAGAATGTATCATTTCATTTATTGTGTTGTCCATCATTATTTCCTCTTCAGTTCTTCTAAGTCCTTGTTAAACATTTTTTGTATTTTCTCCATTCTAGTTTTTTGTATTCTCTTCATTCTATTTCCAAGATTCTGGATCATCTTTACTGTCATTACTCTGAATTCTTTCTCGGGTAGACTGCCTATTTCCTCTTCATTTGTTTGGTCTGGTGGGTTTTTACCTTGCTCCTTCATCTGCTGCATATTTCTCTGTCTTCTCATTTTGTTTAGCTTACTTTGTTTGGGGTCTCCTTTTTACAGGCTGCAGGTTTGTAGTTCCTATTGTTTTTGGTGTCTGCCCTCAGTGGGTGAGGTTGGTTCAGTAGCTTGTGTAGTCTTCGTGGTAGAGGAGACTGGTGCCTGTGTTCTGGTGGGTGGGGCTGGATCTTGTCTTTCTCGTGAGCAGAGCCACATCTGATGGTGAGTTTTGGGGTGTCTGTGAACTTAGTATGATTTTAGGCAGCCTCTCTGAGAATGGGTAGGTTTGTGTTCCTGTCTTGCTAGTTGATTGGCATGGGGTGTTCAGAACTGGAGCTTGCTGGCCGTTGGGTGGAGCTGGGTCTTAGTGTTGAGTGGAGATCTCTGGGAGAGCTCACGCCGATTGATATTACATGGGCCGGGGAGGTCTCTGGTGGTCCAATGTCCTGAACTCGGCTCTTCACCTCAGAGGCTCAGGCCTGACACCAGGCCGGTGCACCATGACCCTGTCAGCCACACAGTATGAGCCAGGAACTAGTCTAGGTCCGTGGATTTCAGTAGTAAAAAGCAGTCAAAAAAGTCTGGCTTCATGGAGTTTGTACTGCTCGTTACAGGAATTCCAGTGTCTCCTTTCTCTTTCTTCACCTTGCAAATAACAGTCATTTTCTCGCAAGCTAAAAGGGAAGATCCTTGAGGACAGGGAATATCCGTCTTTCTCTAGTGCCTATTCTAATGCCTGGTCCATTGCAGAAACTCAACGTGTAATCAGGAAGAACAAATCTGGCTCCATACTGGATCAGTTTCTTTTACTTTAACCTTTGTATTTGATTGCTTTTGCTTAGTCATACTAGCTCAAGCAGGCATGAAACCCCCATTTCCTTTTTTTTTTTTTAATAAATTTAGTTATTTTTGGCTGTGTTGGGCCTTTGCTGCTGTGCACGGGCTTTCTCTAGTTGCAGCAAGCGGGGGCTACTCTTTGTTGCAGCGCGCAGGCTTCTCATCGCAGTGGCTTCTCTTGTGGCAGAGTTCAGGGTCTGGGTGCGCAGGCTTCAGTAGTTGTGGCATGTGGGCTCAGCAGTTGTGGCTCGCAGGCTCTAGAGTGCAGGCTCAGTAGTTGTGGAGCACGGGCTTAGTTGCTCCACGGCATGTGGGATCTTCCCAGACCAGGGCTCAAACCCGTTTCCCCTGCATTGTGCCAACACTCCCCCCCATATGCTTTTAGTAAAGGTTTCTGGGCATCTTTGTCCTTACTTCTTCACCCCCCCCATGACTCCCTCAGGAGCTGCCCCAGAGTCCCCTTCATCCGGTTACAGGAAGGCCAGCATCCAGGGCACCAAGGATGCTGCAGGCGTCCTGAGAGGAATAAGACAGACGTGGTTGCCACCCTCATGGTGCTTGAGGTCTGGGGAGGCGACTGAAAATAAACAAGGCAACAAAGGGAATCAGGACAAACAGACCCCTCTTTCCATCATGTTTACCTCCTCATACTCAGAGGTGACCTGTCCCAGGATTTTGTGAAAGTTTCTCTGGGTGGGTTTGACCATCTGGGGTCCAGGACTCTCACCTGAAGAGAGGATTCGTGGGTAGCACAGACCAGAAAAAATAAAGTAAAATACTTAGGGACCATGTTCACATATAAATCAAATGATTATTAGCTTCTTTATTTGTTTTCCTCAGCCCAGGAAAATGAGGCACAGAATTTTGGGGGAAACAGACTAACATTAAAAAGTAGCTAAATTATCTGACAATTGTAGCCAATGTATGGATATAGGGTATTTGTAAAAATAATAATAACAGTATAATTTAATCAATGTATAAGCATAAATAACGTAAAAAATAAAGGTTCTCCCCCGGCTGCCCACTTGCCCCCTCCATACACAACCCCACCCCTCGGACAGGGAATCTGACTCCTAAAAATCTGAAAAAACATACTAACTTATAAAAAGAAAAATAACTCAGAAGCTTATAAGAGAGTTTGATATTCATTCTAGTCCTTCTATGTATTTCCCCACATATTTATATGAAAAGATGAAGTATTTTGTGTTTTGTTTGTTTTTATATAAATTGAATCATTCCTTACTGCTAGTCTGTGACTTTTTATTTAGCTTCATGTGCCTTAGGGCTCTCTCCTATCACCCAGGATATTTGATCTATGTTATTCTTTTAACACTTAGTGTTTTCACATCCCTTTATTGATGAAAATGCAGGTGATTTCCAGGATTTTTTTTTTTTTTTTGCTTTCTTTTTACTTTCACAGCAATAGCTGCACTGACCACTCTCGTGGGGGCCCCTGAAAGCCTCTCTCATCTCTATTTCCACATCAGTGACATTCATCCACCTCCACAGGAGTAGGGACTGAAGTATATTCTCTGGTCTTTTAGAATTCCCTAGGAAACCATTCAGCCATTTGGTATTTTTGGTGCCTTTAACAATAATAATAGCGGTAGTAGATATTGGTAGTGACCTAACAGCAAACACACATAGAGAGACTGCGTGCCAATCACCCAACTCGTTTCAACCTCACAACAACTCTACTTTTATTCCATTTTACAGATGGGGAAACGCAGGTCAAGGAGGGTAAGTGACTTTCCAAAGTCACACAGTTAACCAGTGGTGCTGCTAAGGTTTGAACTGAGGTCAGCGGCTACAGAGTGTGTGTTTAGTTACCATGATACCCTCAACGGGCTAGGCCCAGTGTTGATGAAATACGGTGAGTAGTAGCCTTATACCTGCCTTCATGGGCCTTTCACTAGTTGAGAAATAGGTACTGGTAATCACACAGAGAATGTGCAAATGCTCTGTGGCAGGTGTAACCGAAGGTGGGGCACATGGTGGTCTGTTTACAAGCCCACAGTCAGGGGAGAGACTTAGCGTGGTCCAGGAAGGCTGCCCTTGGGCAGAGGCTCCAGTGAGATCTACAGGTGGGAGGAGTTAATGAGATGACCTTGAAGCTGGAGCCTCCCAGGCAGCAGAAGCAGCATCTGCAAAATGCCCTGTGCCAGGAGGGCCGTGGCAAGTATGAGTGACTAGAAAAGGCCGGGGAGAGAGGGTTTGGGGGTTCTCCTTGCAGGGGGCGGGGGTGCAGAGCCTATTGGGTGAGGAGGCTGCAGATGCAGACTGGAGTCGGACCCCAGGGTGCCTTCGAGGTCAGGGGAGGAGTTTTGGCCTCATCTGGAAAGTAGAAACCACGGCTGTGCTTTAAGGAAGAGGTGATGTGATCAGATTTGTGTGTTCAAAGCTCTCTCCGGGGAGTGTGGAAAAAAGCAGATGGAATGGGGCCAGTCTGGCTTCCAGAGACCTGCAGGGAGGCAATCACGAGAGAAGATGGAAGCCTAGACCAGTTGGCAACGAGGACATGGAGAAAAGGGGACAGATTTAAGAGGCGAGTTAACAGGACGTGGATCCTAGGGCTTCGGGTGAGGCAGACGTGCAGGAGGCATGGCAGTGCTGCTCACCAAGTTGGCCAAAACACAGCGTGAAGGGAAACGCCAGGTGTGGGACCTGCACCCACCTGGAGAGCGTGTGGACTTCACGAGATCCGCACGCGATTCCCTGTGAGCTGCTTTACCCTTGAAGGGCAGCCTCCAGTGTGTACTGAGCAATATATCGTGCTTTCTTCCACTCGCCATTTGGAGGTTTGTGTGCAGATGGCCATTTCAGATGCTTACATTTAATATCATTTTTTTCCCGTTTCTTTCCAGCGATTCTTAAAAGCGTACAAAGCTTTTCGTTCCATGAGCTAAAAATATCTCATTTCATAAAGAGAAGAAACTATGTCAGAAAGTGTAGGTTCCTAAATCCAAAATAAATGAATTTTGCTTACATTAATTATTTCTCAGATATTGATAGAGAAGTGGAAAGGAAATGTTCAGCAGAGCATCTCATTTTTAAACGGTAAAACAAACCCAAAAAAGTCCGGAAGGCATGCAGTTCAGCATAAAGCTAGCCACCGTTGTGCGTAAAATTTGAAACCGTGTAGTCAGAGGGGAGGTTACTCCTGTGCTTTGTACAGAGGATGTGCACGGCTGGAGTTTTTACAGACCCTCATTGTAGCAGCAGCCAACATTTTTCTGCATGCTCTAACCCTGAACCAACTCATAATTTTGAAGCCAACTCTGTAGGAAATATTAAGTGAATAATGTAGTTCTATAATGAGGCAAATGCTGAATGCTTCTGTAAGTCGCGGGCAGTGCATTGCCATAACGTTAAAGAAAACATCCTTCCAAAGGGCTCGTCTCAAGCCCTCATGGTTTGCCTGTGTTGTTTACGTTCAGTCTTTGAAAAACAATGACCCAGTTATGCTCTTTATGTTTTACTTGGGTGAACAGCATAGGACTTAAGGTTGAAGACCCTAATGTTGATGGTCTTTACTGTGAAATTTTTCTTGGTTTCATTATAACTAGTTTAATGGACAAAATCTAATTTTCTTAAAATGAAGGAATGTGCTTCAGAAGCACCTAGAAAGCTTTTTTTTCCCCCTAAGTACAGAGATTCAGATCCCCCCCCCCCGCTGCAACAGACCTACCCAGAGTCTCCATGGATGGTGTACAAGCATGTATTCTTTTTAAAAATTTATAACATTAAAAAAAATTAGACTCCTTCCAGTTAAAAGCTATTGGATTAATAAGGGTTGTAGCTACATTGAACCAGTTTTTCAGAAAATGCCTTCTAAACATTGCTGGTTATAAGTTATTTTTGTTTTATTCATTCAAAGGTCTCAGAGTTGAAAGATAAGTGGCGAAAACAGCCTCTGTTCTTGGAGAAACCAGCTCGGGGGTGGACGCTGTTGTCTCTTAAGTGGTCAAGGCAAGGACATACTGACCCTGCCACATCACTGAGGGCAGTACCTTGCCAGCCCGGTCCTCCTTATAAAAACTAAAGTATCCTGCCAAGTAAGCCCACTTCCTTCTTGTATCCTCAGCCCAAAGTGAGATGATGACAAAGAAATTTTGAGAACTCTTTCTCTATGCCTGAGATTGGCATCCTTCAGAACCAATATGTCGGGTTTTCATTTGTTCCTTGGGGTGGAGCGGAGGGGAAGGTAACCCACCTGAAGGAGGAGTTCAGAGGTTGCCACTGCCTACAGGTCACCTCCTCAGCTGGCCTGGAGTATCTGGGGAAATTCTCACCTGGGAGACCTGACCCCAGAGTGACCAAGGGGCTGCCCATCACCCTGAGCCTTTAAAGAATCATCTTTTAAGATGCGACGAGATAGTGTTAGTAAATTTACTGTATTGGCACACAAACTGCTTATATTTGCAAATTGGTAGGAATATGTCACTTCTTCTTTGCAGTTGCCTTTTTACTTTTAATTATTTACTTAAAAAATAAAATCAACAATACCATATTTTAAACACATACTCAATGCCAACCCTGTAAGAGTAGGCTTACTTTATCTCAATTTTCTGAACCGATAACACAGTGACAGCTGCTAACATGCTTTTTCTACCGGTTGTTCTAGACTCCTTTGGCTTTCAAAAGACAAAGATAATACAATGCATTTAAGAATCAGTAACTAAGTAAATTTTATTCGAATATCTTATTTTAGTTCACCCTCTGAAAGTAGTAAATCCATGTTCTACTGTTTGTGTATAATAATTGCATATAAAATACAGTTAATCTAACAGATACATTAGATTTTAAATATAGTGGAGCTAAAAGTAATTGACAAGGTGATTGCTTTACTGAGTACAGATAGTTGTCATTCAGAGAATATATGTGGAAAAATGTAGAAAACTACATAGTCATGGCAGATTTTTTTCCTGACACTATAACTAGACGGAATTTTCTTTTAATGAAAAAAAAATTGTGCCTGTATTGGGGGTGGGGCGGAATGTCATGTGGGGCAGGTCATAGCTTAACAGTTGTGGACTGGCGTAGAAAAGAGTAATTGATTTGTTATTAAGTGGAGGGCTGCTAAGGGCACAAGTAGGAGACTGAGCTGGCCTCAGGAGAAGTCTGTTTGCCGCAGAAGGAATTGCTGGGGGAGTGGCAGGATTGGTGGGAGAGGCTGCAGTCAGACTGGGCCGTTGACAGCTCCGCCCAGTCACCAGGGTACCAGCCTGAGTTCACAGACAGCCTGGGCTTTGGGAGGATGGCCTTCAGGTTGCTAACTCTTCATGTGGCCGTGTCACCTGACACTTAACCGGTGTGCCTGGAGGTCAAGTTTAAGGTAGAAGTTGGTAGAACATAGGACACGTCTGAATGGCCCATCTCATTGAAAACCACAAGAAGCTATGGC
This sequence comes from Lagenorhynchus albirostris, assembly GCF_949774975.1. NCBI lineage: Eukaryota > Metazoa > Chordata > Mammalia > Artiodactyla > Delphinidae > Lagenorhynchus > Lagenorhynchus albirostris. The sequence goes on from NC_083108.1 coordinate 57,872,125, forward strand.
ATCTGTCAGCCTCCTGCTCAGCTATACGGGAGACGGAAAGACTTCTCTGGATAGAGTGGAGTGGTTTCCAGGGAAGGAGACAGGCAGGAGAAAAATCTCTTCTTCACAAAAGAACACCAGCTGATCATTGTGGAAAGGATGGCAGGGTCAGAGGGCCACCATTTTGAAAAGGCCAGTGAAATATAATGTGCAAATGATTACAGATGGAGTGATACCTCTTGAGTAAGAAAGAAAGGAATAAGTAAATATATGTATTTGTTTGTCCATAAACACACACACATACCTTATTTTTGCAAGGAGAACTCAAGAAGAATAAGCCCAAAATGCCTGAAATTGATTACTCTGAGGATAGATATGTGGGAATGAGGTGGAGGAAATAAAGAATAATGAGCAAGAGACTTCTCTGAGTATAAATTTTTATATAGTTTTGACTTTTGAAGCACATAAATGTTTTGCAAATTCAAAAAATTAAGTTAAATTAAAAATATGAAACAAGCCTTGTGTTGAGTCACCCCGAGATTGAATATAGATGGAAAAACAAATTAAGAATATTACTGCCCAGAAGAAAAGAAATTAAGTAACTTTTGAACACAAGCCTCTGACTATGTACTGTTAGTGGTGTTGCCAAACCAAACTTGGGTCCACTCACCCATGCACAGTAAAATCAATCTACTGACACCTAGTAGTGGTGAAGGAAAGTGCAGCGTTTATTGTAAGATGGCAGACAAGGAGTGTGGGGCAGCTAGTGCTCAAAAAACCCGAACTCCCTGATGGGTTTCAGGGAAACATTTTTTAAAGGCAAGGTGAGAGGGGAAATTGCAGGGTATGTGATCAGCTCCTGCACAGTTCTCTGATTGGTTGATAGTGAGGGTAATGTCACAGGCAATTGTCATATTATCAATCCTCAGGCTCCAGCCGGTCTGGGTGCTACGTGCTCATGGTCATCAAGTAGTTAACTTCTTCCATTTGATGAGGGCTTTAGCATTTGTAAAACAACTCAGGAATGTGCATCAGATACTGTTATCAATGTACTTCAGGGAGGAACTAAAGATTCTGTGACTGCCATATGGCTGATTTACTGTTTAAATTGTTACCAGTTCTCCTCGCCCAACTGCTACTTTTCTCACTACATGTTCACAGCCTTTCAATCATTAATGTTGATCCAGGTTTTTGTGACTCAGGGGAGGCCTGGGAGACTACAGCTTTTCTACAAACAGGAGGCAGGCAGAGGACATGGGGGGACCCCACAGGGTCCTGCTCAGTTACAGTGGGATATATTCTAAGGACAAAAAGAACTAAAATTAAATCTTCAACATTTTTAGTAGATTTGTTTTTCATAATAATGTTCATATTGCTATTCTGAAATGATTTTTATATAGTAGGATAAGCAAATAAGCCCCAGAGTTTTCACTGTAAGAGAAGAGAACCAAATACTTTTTTTAAAAAGAAAATCTCTGGTGCTTCCCTGGTGGCGCAGTGGTTGAGAGTCTGCCTGCCGATGCAGGGGACACGGGTTCGTGCCCCGGTCCGGGAAGATCCCCCATGCCGTGGAGCGGCTGGGTCCGTGAGCCATGGCCGCTGAGCCCGTGCATCCGGAGCCTGTGCTCTGCAACGGGAGAGGCCACAACAGTAAGAGGCCCGCGTACCTCAAGAAAAAAAAAAAAAGAAAATCTCTGTAATGTTAAATTTGAATTGGAAATATCAGTATGAAATCATATCAGCATGAAGTCATGATTTAAATATATACGGTATATAATACCTATAAAATTTCCTAAGCTCTATTCACTCAAAAGAGCTAGAAACAATGAAACCCTGGGTGCCGTGAGCATACATAACAGTGAGATCTTGATTTCTAAATGCTGTTCCCTAATAAAAACAGTAGGGCTTCTTGGAGAAATGACTAATTCCTGCTCTAGGTCAGGGAAAAACCAGGTGAGCCTGTAGCATCTTATACCAGAAAGCAAGGTCATACCCAGTGACTAATGGGATGATGTCAGAGGGACACAGTGGCCAGCTTGAAAGGGCCACCAGATGCCAAGTTCGGGACAGTTCGATCATCCAGAAGAATAATGGCAGTAACTGATTATGAAGCATGGAATTTTAAAAAGTCCGTTCATCTATGGTAAATATTTAAAAACCAGAAAAATAAAAAAGAAATAAAGAGAAGGGGACAAGGGGAGTTTTTCCTTACAGGGCAATGCCAGTGAGTAAATGTAGAAATGGGAGGATTAGAAAAATCACCATTTTGCTAAGCCCAGTGTAGTAATTGATTCAGATAAGAATCATCAGTGTTTGCTAAAACACCTGGGTGAGAGATAGTCTGGGAGTGAGAATATTCACACAATCTTGTCACTCACAGATAATTTTATTCTGAAGGAAAACTTAGCCTTTACAGTGGGAACGTCTGCCAGTCCACATCTTACTCATCAAATTTAGCAAAGCCGATAGTGGCACAATTGAACATTATGTGCCCTCTGAGGGGATGCAGTTAGAAGGGTACAGCTATGACATAAACGTTTAATCTGGGACAACCAGAAATGTCTGTCCAGGTGAGACGTTCTGCAATAAAGCTAGCCTTGGACTCTTCAAAAGTCAACGTTGTCTAAAAAAACAAAAAAAAAAAAAGCAGAGAGACTTCTTCATTAAAGGAGGCTAAAGGGGTATAACCCAAAGCACTGTCTGAACCTGGATGCAGAGTTTTAAAAAAAGCATTTGGGGAACAGCTGAGGCTATTGGATGAATAGACTGCATATTAAATGACATTAGAGAATCATTGTTTTTCTCAGTTGTGATTGTGTAGGATGTGCAAGTGCTATCAAACGCTTCGGGGGTAAAACTACATAAGGTCTAGATACAGAGATAGAGAATGAAAGAGGGAGCGAGCAAATGCTCACAATTGCACAATCTAGGTGGAGGCAGTTTGCAAGTGTATGCACTGTTCTTTTGCCTTTACTGTAGACTTGGGAATTTTCAAGATAAAAAGTCGTGGGGAAGAAAGCTATCAACTAATGATAGTACAGTAATACAGCTGCATTTTCTCTTCCAGATGCTTATAGATTGATTTTGTGTGATTTTTATTCTTCTTCCCAGTATAAAAGTTGTCAACAAAATGTGTTTAACTCCCAAAGCCCATTAAAATATATGATTAAATGATAGCATAAGGGTTTGCTTCCCCCAGCGAGCTGGGGTGAGCAGTACTGAGTGGAAGCAGCCCAGGGTGCCGGACCTGCGGCCCTGGCCAGATGCCGTCCCCAGAGCATCCTCCTGCGCAGACTCTTACCATTAGGGCCCCACTTGCAGGGGGGAGGCAGAGAGCAAGAGTGAGTGCACAGCTGGCAGCCTTCTGCCTTGATTAAGATGAGAATAGCAGGGAGGGTCCCAGGGATGCCTGGGTAGAGACCAGGGCTGCAGCCAGGGTTTGCGGGGAGAGCCCTGCTCCTGTCTCTGGTCCAAACTTGGGGGCTCAGGGGCTGTAGGGACAGGGCCCTCAGCCTGGGGCCCACTGTCTGCACCCTGGCTTGTCTTGCAGAAGTGCTGTGGGGATTGCAGTGGTTTCACACACATCGGGTCTTACATGTCGAGTTCTCCTGGATGCGTGTTAAGAAAAGCCCCAGTGGTATTGATCTGGGACGGCAGATTTGTACTGACATTGTATACTTTCTCAGTGACACCCTGTAGTGTCACCCTCCTACCAAAATCCTCCTCCTTATGAAAGGCCATTTTTGAAGCCAAGCAACAACTTTTACTTCCAGCCTCCATCCTTCCAACTTTCACCCGTTATTTCACGTGTCTAAACACCACAGTTCAAACTATGTCTAGAGTATTTGATTCGGTGCCAACACTGCCGTGCGTCTCCCCTTCCCCGTCTTCCTGTCCTCATCCCCGTGATCCCCTTTGGCAGTTTCTCTGCTTTTAAGCTGAATCATGGCGGCCTAGTTAACGTGAGGACTTGCAGTGACCGAGTGTGCGGATTGTTTTAGCTGAAGGGGTTTTGAGAATAGTGGGGGAATAAGTGTGAGAAAGTTGTTTAGAACAAAGAGATAAGAAAGTCAAATACTATATGATATCACTTATATGTGGAATCTAAAATATGACACAGGGCTTCCCTGGTGGCGCAGTGGTTGAGAGTCCGCCTGCCGATGCAGGGGACACGGGTTCGTGTCCCGGTCCAGGAAGATTCCACATGCCGCGGAGCGGCTGGGCCCGTGAGCCATGGCTGCTGAGCCTGCGCGTCCGGAGCCTGTGGTCCGCAACGGGAGAGGCCATGGCAGTGAGAGGCTCGCGTACCGCAAAAATAAATAAATAAATAAAAATAAAATAAAATAGGACACAAATGAACTGATCTCAGAAACAGAAACAGATTCATAGACATAGAGAACAGACGTTGTGGCTGCCAAGGGGGAGGGGGTGGGGGAGGGAAGGATTGGGAGTTTGGGATTAGCAGAGGCAAACTATTATATATAGACTGGATAAACAACAAGGTCCTACTGTACAGCACAGGGAACTATATTCGATGTCCTGTGATAAACCATAATGGAAAAGAATATGAAAAAGAACAAAAGAACAAAGAGGTAACACGTGGAAAACAAGAAAAATTTAAATCTCAAGGTTCTGTCTCTTTTAGAAAGTTCTGTCTGTGGAAGGTTCTGCATGTGCTCAGGGCCCATGCGAGCAGCAGTGGAGCGTGCTGGACTCCAGCCTCACACAAACCAGCCCCTCACAGATCAGAACCCTCTGGTCCATCCGTGGTAGCACTGCATATTCCTACATCAGGCCGTATTTATTGTCGTGGTCCCAGTATCACAGTGACTTACATCACAGGCCTCTGGACATGGTGTGAGCGGAAAAGCACGTAGCCACAGCTGCATCCACCCAGCACATCCTGTCCGTTCACAGTAAATGTAGAAATCCACTTCTTCATGGCATTTCGCGCTGCTTTTTCACTTTTCTTGCTTTTGAAATACTGTGTTGTCCTGCGCGCTCCTGTCTGGGACTCCACATGCTCACTGTGACCTAGTGTCAGTCAGCCCAGGAACTGGGTTGTTTTCTCTGTTTCGTCAAATCTGAGCTACAAGAGCCCTTTTTATTATTGGGAGGGTCGGGCATACAACTCCTCCCTCTGGGAGTCAAAGAAATACTCCCGGGAGACTTCCTTTCCCCTAGAGCAGGACTCCACCTGGAATACGGTTCATCTTGACTCTCACGTTTCTGCCCATAAACCTCTCAGGAGCTGCAGGATTATCCACACTCTGGCCGGGGGCACTGCGGAGTAGCCAGGGTGGAAACGAGTCAAAATTCTCAACTCTTTGAATTTCCTTTTTTGTGTGTGTTCCGGGAAAGCCAAAATCAGAGGCTTTTCACATGAACTCCAGCAGAGGCTTTTCACATGAACTCCAGCAGCAAATTCTGGGCTCTGGCTGGAGTCTGTGTTTGCTTTGTGGCTCCATCACACGTGAAAGTGGCCTGAGGGTATTAAGTGGTGACAGCCTTTCAACAAAGCTAAGCGGCTATTCCCACGTGAGGGGTCTCCCAGCACTACATGGACGATCCATTTTGAATGGGCAGACTAACAGTAAAAAAAGAAATATAAAGCCAATTGGACATCGTATGAGAAAAAATAAAAAGGGCACGTCTGGATCCTTCCCTAAGCTTGAGTAATCTCTTGTTACTAGTTAGAGGGGTCCCTTTCCTTGAGCACTTTGATCAGCTGGTGGAGTCTTTTAGGAAGGTCTTCACGCTCTAGCATTATGGAGCCTCTGCTTCCACTGACTTAGCTGTCCTCTAGCATTGGAGCCATAATGTGGGCTGGGCAGAAGTGGTGGTCAGGGAGGCTGGCGGGGCTCCCTTGCATCAGCATCTCTTAAGAACTCTGGGATGGGACCTTGCACATCAGTTACTTCCTCGATGTATGTACAGGTAAGCCTATGTTAGGATGCCTGAGATCAGTCAAAGGTTTTTGCCAGTAATGTAACGAAAACTCTCAGCTACTGTCTCTTTTTTCAGGTAAAGTCTAATGACTGTTCCTTAGTGCTTTTACTGCAGAGAGATGGGAATAGGAGGAATTGAGATGAACAGTGTTTATCTCCTGGAAGAAAAGTGCTGTTGATGCAGGGAATGTTGTGCAGCTAAAAGATGCGCCGGCATCTGGGTCTTGCAAGGCTCAGAAACTCTCCTGTTTGCATGCAGCATTTGCCTAGAATGCCAGCCATCTAGCATTAGTGCCCATGTGGGGGGTTGACCAGAGCATTCTCATGGTAGTTGGCTTTCAGATTGCTTTTTACATTTGACAGTAACTATGTTAAGAAAGATCACTAGATTATGTCAAAAAGTAGTTTGGAGAAATATTTGTCTGTTGGAAGGACTCCAGTGCTGATGTTTCCAAATGGAGTGTGATGTTGCCATGTTCCCATACCAGTCCCAGCTCCTCTCTCATGAGCTCAGGTTAGAAGCCACTGTCCTTCTGAACCATGATGTCACTCAGGAAGGTGTGTGGTCGCTCAAACTCAGAATTGCATGGGGTATGTGGTGGGACAGAAAGAGCTCCCAGTGTATCTGTATCTGACCTTGGTGAATATCTGACCTGAGGATATGGAAACAGGCAAACTGAGGGGCCATTAATAACTCGAAATGTTGATTGCCTCTAAGTTAATTGGGAGTGTGTCATGTAGAAAGCCAAATAAATGCTAATTTCAAGCACTTTGAGGTAAGGACAGTATTTGGTTGTGGTTTGATTTGAAAGACTAGAATGGTTTTTGCACGTTGTAGGTGCTCAGAAGTATTTCTTGAGTATTTGAGGGAACACCAAGGCATCAGGCAATGTTGCAGTCACTGTCGTCTTTACTCGCTCTAAGCAATGTTTTGAGTAATAAGGGGAATTCTTCAAGGTTCTTATCATGTATTATTTTAGGTAATAATGTCCCTATTTACGCATTTATGCTTTTATGGAAAATAGTGTGTGACACACATGCTCTGACACTAAGCTAAGCATCTATGAAGCGGCCTGGATATTCACCCAATTGATGATTACATATAAATTTTAATGTGGTAATCAACGCTTAAATTGTCGGAAGGCTGTGGTTATAATGAAAGGATAAGGAAGAACTTTAAAAAAGTTACTTTTTATCACTCTGTGAAATTTCATGACTCACGACTTGGGCACTTCTGTTTCTGTTCCTAAGACAAGGTTAAGGTTAAGGGAAATAGAATTAAGAAGTTGCTTAAGAGTAAGCTTTTCTGTTTATTGGGAGCTACTGTTGTACATTCATAAATTTATAACCTGCATTATGTTCCAGCCGTATGTTAATGCTGAGTTCATAAGATTCATCAGGCCACATGCTGTCCTGTGGTTTCACTAATATAGTTCTCGGTTACATCAGCATCTTCTCTTTAACTCCACATACAAAACGCCGTACAGAGCAGTGTGTAAGCAGTCCTAACAGGCAAATGTTCAGACATAATTAAAGATGAAGTTTAGCTTTTCTGTTATGGTTGGTGACCAAGATAATGTTCTTTAACTGTATCATGGGAAAATAGAGAGCCAAGGCGTTTGGCTGTGAACCCTTGCTCATTGAAACTGCAGGCAGGATTTCTCCAATGGCTAGAAGCTCATTCCAGGAATTGCAGCCTCTAGGGATCAGGACGAAGGCTGGTAGAATGAGAGGGTTCCAAGTCTGATGGGTGGAAACAGGTCATCCCGGCTCTTTGGCCACGTTTTCCTACGTGTACAGTCTGCTTCTAGAACTTTGAGTAACTGGATGTCTGTTGGAAGATCACTTCCTTTGGTGCAAACTCAGAAGATAGGTGCCTTTCACTAAAGTAAAATTTTGCTACTGATTGTTAGGAATTGGATCATAATTTTAACCTGAGTTGTGTCTTCTTAATTAAAGACATGCCCCCAGATATATCACAAAACAGATCAGCTACAATAATCACTCATTGAACAGATGTTCACCCAACACCTACTTGTGCTGGACACCCGCTCGGTGCTGGTCCAGAAGTGGTGAGCGGAAGGGTCCAAGTGTAAGTTCGTCCAGGGGGTCACTCTGTTGTTCTGAATACTGACCCAGTGCTTTCCGCCTGGCCTTGCGGCCATACCCCTTAGACGCCTGCTTCCTCGTAGTCTCTGTTGAACAGAGCGCTGCCCACTTAGATGGGACGAAGCACGGACAGCTTCGAAAGCTGCCAGAGTCCCAAATCAACTCCAAATAAATCATTAAGATGATGGGTTTAACCGGGTTGGCTGGACTGACGTCTCCAAATTCACCAATTACTGTCGGGTTGTGGAGCAATGACAGCAAAAGAGGATCTGAGGGTGCAGGTGTTCCAGGACCTACCTGGAGGAACAGGATGCTGGGCCCACTGACCTTCAGACATCTGGCACATTGAGGGAAAGAGATCAGGTCAGGCTGCCCCTGTCCAGCCAACTCATCTTCTCCCGCCCCCGCTGCATCTGCTCTTGATTTTTTTCTGTATTATAATAATTATCATTTAATTTTTTTCAGCCTTCCCATGCATCGACTAGTGGTCTCATGCTATACAAATCTGTTTTACAGTAAATAGACATACTTTGAAGTGATGTTACAAAAAAGAGATGCCTCTCTGTGTTATATGTACCATATTCTGTTCATTCTGTGTTTAATTTGGGCCCAAGGAGGACAGAAGGACATACATTCACTAATTAAGCATCTCCACTTTTTTACCTCCTTTTTAGCTCATATCCAGAAATTTGTCTATATGCAAAAACAAAAAACACAGATTTGTATATATCTAGAGTAACCCTGCCCTTTAAGATGTTCATGTATGATTTCAGCCCAATTTTTAATTCTTCCTTCCGCTCCTCTTATGTTCTTAGAAATGATGAGAATTTATCTGCCCTCTCACTGAACCCCCAGCAGTGAGCGTGCTGCTGGTAATTCATGGCACCTTTGCCTCTTAACAGCTTTTTATTTCTTCCCAGACCAAGACCATCATCCTATGATTTTACATATTTTTCTCCTTGGCGCTGTCTCAGCTATCCTGTTCTTCCCCATCTCCTAGGCAAGCCCCTCCTCTTACTAAAGCACAATTAAAGCTGCAGAGAATTCCAGTAGACCCTCCTCTGTACCTGAGACCCCCCAGTGTCACCTGACAGCTCATCTCCCTCCTGTACCCACGCCCCTGCAGCCTCGTCTTCCTGGTAAAGGACCCGCACACCTTGGCTCAGACGCCCACAGCTGTGATTACCTTCCCATTCATCACCCCTAAAAATGAATGTGCACTTTAATTTGCAAATATAAAATATATGTATTTGCTTACAGTGAATTTAACTGAATGTGTATCCATGTAATTACTGCTAGTTCGGATGATTCTTGGGGAAATGCAGGCAGGAACTCCCATCCGATACAATTATTTGGTACAGCTCCTAGTATAGCATCATTCTGAGGTTTTGAAGGCAGCAGGATGTAACTGGTATTGCATATATTTACACTCACCGAGTTTCTTTGCTCTTAAAAATAACTGGAACTCAGAGAAGCGTGGTCCAAACTACTTTGGAGTGAATTCCTCCTTATAAATCATATTAGAAAAAAAACCACATAGGTTACAGGAAGTTTTTATAAAACAACTGGTTTGTATTCTTCAAAAGGCCAGTATCATGAAAAGAAAAAATTCAGACTGTTCTAGATTCAAGACACTAAAGACGCATGATAACTAAATGCAATACATGATCCTTGATTGATTCTCGAGCAAAAAAAAAATGTAAAGGACATTATTGGGATGATTTGGAAGTAATATGCATGTATATTAGATAATATTTTTGTATCATGGTTAGATTTCTTGAGAGTAGTAATAACACTGTAGTTATGTAGAATTCCTCGTTCTTAGGTGATACATGCTAAGTATTAAGGGTAAAATGACATAATGTCTTTCAACTTTCAATGATTCAGCAAAATAAGTGTACATATTACATATGTGTGCACACCACACACGCACAGACACGTAACTTGCAAAGATTCATTCTTGTTATTCCTTACTGCTTCTAAAGGAGTGAAAAATAGTTTCTAAGTTAACTTTCCTACTGATAAGTAAGAGATTTTTCTTACACTCCATGAGGCAAAGTAAAGGGAGTGAGCAGCGTGGGGTCGCAAGCATCCTGACTGTGGTCTCCCGCGCCCTCCACGGAGTCACCACTTCTGTACATGCAGAATTCAACCACACCACCTGCCCACTGCAAGAGGTGTTTCTCTGCTATTTCTTGAAAAAAGGAACCCAAGAAATTTAAATCACATGATGTCAAATGATCTAAAAAGGGTTGCCAACTTGTGGGGTGTAGGCCTCTTGTTCGTAAGAAGAGTGAACAGGGAGGAGAACTGCAGTCAGTATTGTGCCCTTTCTTGCTGTCTCAGCAACAGTGCCCTCAATGACACTACTTATTGGTCATCGCCTCCCATACTTTGGGATGTATATTACCCTCTGCTTTATGGGTGTATCAAAATGTGTGGGAAGGTAAATTGAGTCTTAACATTTTGAAATAAAATGACCTTTTCTTTTTAAATCCCTTTAGCTGTTGAGTGAAATAGTTCAGTAGGTTTTTTAATTGATATGCAAATAGAAGGCAGATTTGTTTTGAAAGCACAATGCCGTTTTAGAAAATACAAAAAAAAAGGGGAAAGAAAAAACCATGAAGCCTCTGCCTAATGTCAGTTACAGCTCTGGGGAGGAAGGGAGGGGACCAGCCACAGCCTGTAGCCACTTCCATGTGTGGCAGCATCAGTGTGCAGGGTGACAGGAGGGCCATTTCACCTGTACTTTGCTTCACTTAAGAGTTGTCCAGAGCTGCGTGTGGACTTGATACAGAAAATGACTGGATTGAGAGCATTCTTCATAAGTAATCCTTCTGTGGTAACTTAAAAAAAAAAATTTTTTTTTAAACCTAATACTTCCCATCGTAGAACCAGAAAACTTTAAGAATTTATGTCCTCTTGTTTTCTGCCCAGTGTATTGAGTTTCGTGATTCTTCTGGTCAGGGTATGGAAAGAATTTGGTTTATCAGCATGTACCATATTCTACTTGTTTCCTATGCATTTGCAAACATAAAATGATACTTTACTGCTTAAGTTGCTGTTGTGCGCTTAGGGTTTTTTTTTTAATAGAGTTGCTCTTCATCGTTAGCAGCCAAAATCTTGTGTGGCTAAATGATTTCAGTTTATCTAATTTGCTTGACAATTAGATAACCATGCTAGCTAGCCTTGGGAAGAAAATACGTTCACCATAAAAAAAATTAAGAATGTTGATATAAAGTTCAAAGCGAAAATATTAAGCCATTTAGTTAGTAGGAAGCTTTCAGAACTCTGCACTTAGTACGCAAAGAAACCATGATTTCTCACAGCTATAAATTCTGTTTCTGTCCATGAAAGGAAAATATATCAAGTTTAATCATTTGATAGAAAAAAAAAAATTCCATTAGGCGACCTTGGGCGGGGGGGGGTTCGCCAGACTAGCATCCCTATTAGTCCTATATGCATGTGTAACCTTAGGTTATGTTTATATGATTTCATTTTTAGAAATGTTTACCAAACATGCATATGGTTTCCATTACCAAGAATCAACTACACTAAGTTCTTTGGATCTGCTTTCTTTATTCTTTATGTTTAATTGGTTACATGCTTTATAATTTTCAGTATTTTGGCATTTTAGAATACATGCAGCAATATATTGCTCTGATCCATAGACAGAGAGTCCCCAACTTAGAACAGTTGGACTTAAAGTTTTTTGACCTTACAATAGTACGAAAGCAATCAGTAGAAAATACTTGGAATTTTGAATATCTTTCCTGGGCTAGCGATATGGAGTATGATCCTTTCTCGTGATGCTGGGCAGTTCCCAGTCAGCCACATGGTCCAGAGGGAAAATAACTGATACACTTAGAAACATTCTGTACCCAGACAACCATTCTGTTTTTCACTTTCAGTGCAATATTCAATAAATTACATGAGATACTCAACACTTTATTATAACACAGGCTTTGTGTTAGAGGATTTTGCTCAACTGCAGGCTAATTTAAGAGTTCTCAGATCATTTAAGGTAGGCTGATGTTTGGTAGGTTACACGTATTAAATATGTCTTCGACTTAGGATAGTTTCAACTTATGATGGGTTTATCGGGACGTAACCCTATCGTAAGTCAGGATGATCTATGTAGTTATATTTGGGATGATACATTATGCTTCAGTTATAAAAATAATTTGACACATCACTGTGTTCAGTAGATATCGTGTCCGCCAAAAATATTTCCATTTCCACACGGCTAGCTTTCATGCATAATTACTTACTTGTTCATCTCAAGATGTAATGTCAGCTTGTACTATGTAATATGAAATAATCTCATCTAGACACATAATGAATTTCTATTATCTAAGAGTTGTTTATATCTGATGACATTTTCCTTCTTTGGGAAAATATATTTCAGGAAGAGAAAAATTGCAAATATTTTTAAAATCAGTGGTTTTTTTGTTGGTTTTTTTGTTTGTATTGTGTTATGTTTGGCGTGCCCAGTGATTTGAATCACTATCGTTTAGTGGCAACGTGCTAAGCCTGTGAAGTATGAGAAATGTTTTTTGCCTCAAGAATCTCGTAAGACGTTATACATATTGAAAGGTAATTAATCAAATGAGACAGGATGAGGTCAGGATAATTACTGCTTTGGAGTTCAGAGAAAAGTGACATCACCATGAACCAAAAGATTAGATGCATCAAGGAACCCAGCCTTGAAGGGTGGGAAAGAATGAGCTGTCGTAGGGAGAGGAGAGAGCACATGCACAATGAAATGAGAGAACAGTGGAGGCAACAAAAGACTTCCAAACAGGCTGAACATTTTGTAACAAATGGCTGCTGCTCTTAATGCAATCCATTCAAATCCATGAATGGTGCACTAAGATTTTAATAGAAAAATAGGCAAAGGATATGAATAGTCAGTTTATAGAAGGGGAAGTGCAAACGATCAATGTATGCATTAAAAGCTGTTCATTCATTAATAAGCAATGAAATGTAAACTTAGAAAGTAAAATACTATGTTTTTCACATCAAATTGACAGCTGCTTTTAAAAGCCAGTAGGGTATAGTGAGAAGGGCCTCCTCATGCATTTTCTGGTGAGAATAGAAATTGGTATACATTTTTAAAAAGCCATTTATAGTTTGTAACACTGCTATTTTAAATGGACATGCCCATTAATCCAATACCACTGAGAATTTTTTTAACATCTTTATTAGAGTATAATTGCTTTACAATGGTGTGTTAGTTTCTGCTTTATAACAAAGTGAATCAGCTATACATATACATATATCCCCATATCTCCTCCCTCTTGTGTCTCCCTCCCACCCTCCCTATCCTGCCCCTCTAGATGGTCACAAAGCCCCGAGCTGATCTCCCTGTTCTATGCAGCTGCTTCCCACTAGCTATCTGTTTTACATTTGGTAGTGTATATATGTCAATGCCACTCTCTCACTTCGTCCCAGCTTACCGTCCCCCCCCCCCATGTCCTCAGGTTCATTCTCTACATCTGCATCTTTATTCCTGTCCTGCCCCTAGGTTCTTCAGAACCTTTCTTTTTAGGTTCCATATATATGTGTTAGCATACGGTATTTGTTTTTCTTTTTCTGACTTACTTCACTCTGTATGACAGTCTCTGGGTCCATCCACCTCACTACAAATATCTCAATTTCGTTTCTTTTTACATCTTCTTTATCCATTCATCTGACCACTGAGAATTTTTTCAAAGGGAATTTTCAGATTTATTGATAAGAATAGTCACCACAGTATTATCTGTGACAGTAAAAGATTTAGAAGCTAGCTAAATTACCAAAAGACATTATTAATGTCATTTTGATTAAGTATTGTTTAGTCATTAAAACCTATGTTTTCAAAAAAATTTTAATGACATTTGGAAGTCATAGAAATAAGTAGTACAGAAAAATCCAAATTTTAAAAAACGTAATATGTGTAAAAAATAAAGACTGGATTAAAGTATCCTGAACTGTTAGCAATTATTATTCCAAGGGGTAAAATTATAAGTGGTTGTATTTTCTTTAACCTTCTCTCTATTTACAGATTTTGTCCAATTGAAAATGAATTATTTTTAGAAAAAATATGTTAAACTTCCACTTAATTTATTGAAACAGGACAAATAGGTAGTTAGGGTAAAGTCTCAAAGAGAGGATTTCATAAATCAGTAAATGCCAGTGTGAATCCTTTGACCAGCTAGTGAAATGAAGTTGCTGAATAACAAAAGTGTGTGTGTCTGTGTGTGTGTTGGTGTGTGTGTGCACTAGTATATTGTAAGGCTGAGAAAAATGTTTTAGTGGAGACTCTGCTGAGGAAAGTTAGGGTATCGTCCACAGTCTAGGGGCTACAGAGGACCTAAGCAGAGCTGGGTTACACACCCGGGCCAAAAACATTAGTGAGAGTCAGAATAGGGTGGGAATTGATGTACAAGATTAATAAGAACCGGCACCGTTTAAAATAAATAAAACATAACAGAGAATAGGAAGAGCTATAATGGCACCCATCTTGTGTAGTAAAGGTGGGAATTATTCTAAGAAGCTTCTTGTCGTGAGTTTACACACAAAATACGTTCAAATGACTTTGTAAGTCTTAAGAACTAAGTGTCCTTTTCAGGGTCCTTTTCGGCCTGACCTGCCAGTATGTCAGCCTGGCATGGTCACATCTCAGGGGTGTGACAACACCAGTGACCAGAGAAGTGATTCTGGCCTATATTTCAGAGACATTGGTTTCTTCTAAATCGTCACGGTTGAATATCAGCAAAATTCTAGATGACGGATGAGTGAACATCTCTGTAGGGGCTCTTTTAGTTGAAATTCTACCATTTGCTTGAAAAACACCTAAATGTTTGTTATAAAGGAGTAAAAAAGACCCTAATTAATGATTACTATGCATGTTGCCAAATTAAACACAATTTTAAAAGTTCAAATAGGTAAAAACTAAAGGATAGTGAAAACCTTAGGATGAAACACAATTTCTGCTCTAGAAAATGTGTATAAATAATAAATTGGTCATGAAGAACACAATAGAATTAATTCTAGTATTTGTACCATTATTTGGTCTTCCAGATTTCACAACAAATACTAAAATTCATAGTAAAGACTATCACTTTTAAAAAGTATTTGGCAATTTGAGAGAAACACTTGGGTACTTGATCAACAGACACTCAGAAATTAGATATTATGTCTAAAAACCTTAAGCGTTATGTCTGAGAGGAAAAACACGAAGGCCCAAGTTCACATGAAACGGGTAGAGTTAGTACCACAGTGAGGGGCCCTGTCAACAGCACAATCACAGGACAAGGTCCATTCACACTCCTGCTGGTCTAGACTCGCGTATGGCCACGTGTGCAGCCACCTGCTTCAGTATACAGCCCGTTTACAGTGCAAGTGAGTTATTTCAGTCCTCCAGTAAACACACTCACATTGGCTAGTACTTATGTAGACACTGAATATGGGCCTCTTCATTCATGTAGCAGATGCCAAATGAGCAGCTGTGAGCAGCGTTCTAAGTTCTGCAGAAAGGAATCAACAAAATTTCTTCTCTTGTGGAGCTTGCCTTCTGATGGGAAGAGACAGACCACAAAGGAAATAAGTAACTTATCTGTAAAACGGAGGAAAATAAAACTGGGAGGTAGCCAGGGAGTGGAGGGGAGGGAGGGAAGTTGCAAGAGGCTAGTCTTGCAAACAGAGTGGTAATCAGATTTCTGTTTTAGAACAGAAGCATTTTCTATACTTCTCTTCAGTTCCTTTTAAAAGACTGAACGTGGCCACTGTGCTAAAACCAGACCATGATAGTGTGGTCATTTAACAATATTAGTTCTTCCCGTCCATGAACATGGGATGTCTTTCAATTTATGCATATCTGCTTTAATTTCTTTCCTGGGTGTTTTCTAGTTTTCTGCATACAAGTTTTTCACCTTCTTGGTTAGGTTTATTTCTAAGTATTTTATTATTCCCCAGACCACAGAATGTGACCTGATTTAGAAATAGGATCTTTGTATAGGTAATCAGATTAAAATGCAGTCATTAGGGTGGGCCCTAATCCAATGTGACTGATGTCCTTATAAAAGCGGAAATTCGGATGCAGACAGCCTGAAGAGACTCTGGAAGATGCCACGTGAAGACAGAGACAGACTGGAGTGTCATTGCTGTGCTGGGAGAACCAGGGAGATGAGGTGCTGAGGTCACTGTCATGACTCCCAAGGGACATGACCTGGGTCAGAAGAGAAGTGAGGACACGAGAAGATATAAAAAGCTTGCTGAATAAATAGGCAAAGATTTAAGAAAAGAAGAAACTGTCATCACAAACAAGGCAGTCTCGTAAAGAAAAGTGTCATAAAAACCAAGGGATCAGGTCTACAAAAGGGGACCACGGAAGAGGCAGTGGGGACGTTCCCGGAGGAGGAGGGTCACCTGTGCCAGGGCCGGAGCACCAGGAACCACTTTAGAGAGGAAGTCATCAAGAATGAATGGGAATGAACAGATGGGCAGGTGCGCGGAGAGAACATCAGCGCAAATGGGACCCCCAGGGATGACAAGGGACGTGTGGTTGGCAGGCAATGCACTGATTAATAGACCTGGAAACTAGAGTCTTCACTATCTAGGATTGTGACAGCACCTACTGTATTTCTTAATTACAAATTTAATGCTTCTTCATCCTCCCCAGTACATGTATGTATTTGTGTGTATTTATAATTTGTTATATGTAATTTGCATACAAAAACTGATTGTGTAAATTCTATATATATAAGATTTTTAACTAACATGACCGTCTCATAAATACAGAACAGAAATACATCGTTTGTCTTTCCCCCTCTGCCCACCTACCACCACCTTCACCCCAGCCTCCTTTCTCTGACCTCCTGAGCATCCTTCCCAGCCATTTCCAGGATAATCCCTCACCTTCTGACCTTCATGCTACTCCATCTGCCAGCACTCCAGAAGGCCAACTTGAAAATGCAAGACCCGAAGCTCTAGTGTTTCGTGTGGGTCCCCAGCAGATAACACACGCCGATATTAAGAACAACATGACAGAGCTTAACAGGGCTTGGCGCCCTGACCTATTGGTCGTGAATCCTGAACGTTTCCATGGGGTTTTGAAGTTTTTGTTCTGAACTATTGAATCACAAAGACAACAGAGCTCCCTTATGCTAAGTATATTCTGTGAGGACAGTCCTCGCACGTAAATGTTTTCTTAAATGCTTACTATGGTAAGGCTCAGCATAGTGAAACTCAACAGGCTTCAGGGTGTCATGGTAACATGAGCACGTACTCCTGTACCTGCAGCCCGCTGATGACAGAGTTGTGAAAGCTCACACCCAAGACGGTGCAGGGCGCTGTACCAGTCAGCACAGCTCCTGATTAATTACAAACCTAAAAAAATCCCACTTACAAAAACCCTATGGGCCAGAGAAGGTTCATTGGAAAGGGAGACTGAACACACCTCCCTGGGGCAGAAGCATAAGTTGTGGGTGGGGGCAGCTCCATTGGCATGTTTACAGCAGGTGTTTCAAGGAACCCATCGATGAGACAGTGTTAAGCCGTAGATGAGTGGATTGTGAACACACAGAGGAAGAGGGTTGTCAGAGTGGCACCTGTCTCCTTCCGTCCTTCATCCCACCAGTGATTACTGAGTGCCTACCCTGTAGTAGGGCCCAGGACTCCAGGATGAGCAAGACAGATGAACACGCATTCTAGTGCTGGCCGGCAACTTAAAAGAAACGAGGGTATAAAAGAAATATAAGAGAGTAGTGTGTGCTATGCAGAAAATTGAAACGGGGTAATAGGACAGAGAATGGTTGATGATTACTCTTGGCCTCCAGCAAGCCTTAATACACATGAGGCTGTGTCCAACATGAAACAGGACGGTCAGATCCACGTTCACGGAGCGTTCATTAAGCACGCCTCCTATGGCAGGCCCCTGACAGGAAATTTCGTAAGACAGACTCCTTGTCAGTGTTCTTTTGCTTCTTCACAAATGACAGTGGTCATCAACAAAAGAGTCCTGGGATTCAGGTGTATGTCACCCCAGTTTATGCTACTTTGGACTGGGTTACACTTTGAAATGGGGATTAGTCATATCCCACTATAAATTCAGGCCCAGAAAATGGTGGAGACTGAAGGAATTCCCAGAGCCACTGGGATTCTCCCACATTTGAAATGCCAGGCCCCTCCTGCACCCATAGAGCTTGGGGATGGTGGCAGTTGGTCACCAGGAGCCCGGATCCTATGAGTTCAGCCTTTCATGAAAGGCATGCAGAAGTTCTTAGTAATGCACAAAGTAGGTGTCACTGTGGTCACTGGATGAAATTACGGCCCCTGGGCCCCTATAAGAAAGGGTCTTATAAAGGGTCTGCTTCTGTTAGGTGGTGCCTTTGTCGTGACCCAGGGACAATATTGGTCAACAATAACATTAGATAGCAGTTTCTGAACCACAGCTCTGAAAGCGTGAGCAATGGTCGTTTCCAGTTTCATTATTAAATTCTTGTTAAGAGATTTGATTATCCCTGATGGCAAAGAAAATGCAGATTGCATTAAGTGATAATTTTGTATTTCTTAGCATTCTGTTTTCTTTATCAACTGACGAATTTTCTTCTTACCCACAGTAACTCTGTCTCTTGAACTTTTAAATCCAGACTTTGAAAAGTTTTCAATAATTAGTTGGTATTTTTCATATGAAATTCAGAACATCCATGTTAATGAATTAAATACATTTTTCCATAGGACCAAGCTTGATTTTCTGTGACTAGCACCATTTTGACCTCCTCCTCAATGCCAATGAATAGGATGAAATTTGAAAGTTATACTCTAAAAGTATATCTCCAGAACTGGGTTTCTGAAAAATCGTGTATTAGGAAAACTCATGGCTGAGGAGCAAGATGGGAAGCAGTGGAAAGAGGTGACTTATGACATCCCTAAAAGAGTTCTGTTTCGGGCTTCCCTGGTGGTGCAGTTGTTGAGAGTCCGCCTGCCGATGCAGGGGACACGGGTTCGTGCCCCGATCTGGGAAGATCCCACATGCCGCGGAGCGGCTGGGCCCGTGAGCCATGGCCGCTGAGCCTGCGCGTCTGGAGCCTGTGCTCTGCAACGGTAGAGGCCACAACAGTGAGAGGCCCACGTACCGCAAAAAAAAAAAAAAAAAAAAAGAGTTCTGTTTCCAGTCTATGATACAATAATGATGAAGCACCACATAAATGGGCCATCAACTGCATAATCATATTTTAAAATAGTAATAACCAATATTATGCAATAATTGTCATTTACCATCTCTTGCTTGGTAGAAACTTTTCAAGATCTGCCATTCTCAAAATTTGGGGAAGATACTTATAGAAGCATTTTCCATTATTTCAGGAAATACGCACTTTAAGAGGCATTGTCTCATGTGTCTGGCTGTATAGACAATTGTTCAAAGCCTTTCTGATTTTAAGGCTCAATTATTCTCTCCTTATTTTGATTCTTTTCTCAAGTCCTACCTTGTGCTTCTTATTTGGTTCCCTGGATGCAGAGTAACTTGCCTGCTTTGAGTGAGAAAGGCTTGGAGTGACCTTTCTGTAACCTCCAGGGCATATTTCACGGAACCTCTCCCTTCTCCCAGGAACTGTGGTTGGCCTCAGTTGAAGCACATGCCAAGGGTTCCTCCTCACAGGAGCGTGCCTTTCTGTGGCCCTGCTTTCTTCCTCATTTTCCTTCATGTTGACGGGTTTTATTGCAAAAACCCCTATTTCTGTTCCATCTTTAACTTTACCTTGGTTTTCTCTTTCTGAAAAGATCTCTTTTTACTGATTCCCAATAGAATTGTCTGGCCATTCATATACTCTGTATCTGAAATTCCCCCAATGATGTCAGATTTTTGAAGATATAAATTTATGTGCACTACAGTTTTGCATAGAGAGAATTTGTGGTTGAAAAGAGATCATGGTACCCTACTGAGATTAATTAAATCTCAAAAAATAAATAACACATTATTTCTAGAACCATAGACAGTCATATCTACACAGAACAATAATAGTTCAGATATGTAAAAACTATTATTAATACTCTCAGAATATCCTATAAGGTAAAGAAAACATATTCTGCTGATTTATTTCTTTCTGAGACTTTTCCTCTGATTCAATGTAATCATGTTGATAATATACTTGTTTTAGCGTGTTTTCACTTTTATGGGTTTTCAGGGGGATTGTTTGTTTTGTTCTGTTTTGTTTTGTTTTCTGAAAGGCCAGATCTCTCATTTGGTTACTCTTTTCCAAAATGTTTTTTTTTAAATACCAGGTATGTTTTGATTTAATTTTTTGCCCAACCGGTTTATAAACAGTCTCTGAGTCATACGGTGACATATTGTTTCCAAGAGCATGCCTAAGTATTTTCAGGGCAATTACAGGCATTTTGTAGGAGTGGTTGCTCTTTTTTTTGCAAAGAGCTGGCAAAGATTTTTATTTCAAATATTATAAACCAATATACTGTTGATGTCCATCAAGAGTTATCAAGGAACTCCTCCACAGCAGCTGACATGGGATGCTCCGGAGAATAGCTGACTTCTCTCTGGAAAATGGATTAGGAGGGCTGGTGTATATCTGTTGTGGAAAGAACAGGTCGTGTTTCCCTCTGGAACCAACCATGTTGCTGATGGACACAGCTTTGCGGAGAATGTTTGACTCTTAGGCCACTTGGAAACCTTCTGCCTTGCCAATATCTACCTCTTTCATTTAAGACTGTGGCAAGGTTAATAATATTTACACATACTTTTCTCTGTGTTGCGAGATGTTAGTATAAACTGGGACATGCTGGCTTGTCGATTTCTAAAGTGAATCCGTTTATCTTTGGTTTAGCCTGAAATTGCAGCAGAGAGTACGTTTCCTCCTGGGATTAGAATGTAAAATAACTGAAGCAGATTGAAGCTGGCAGTGACTAATGACGTCTCTGCACAGGTCGGCAAGTCAGTGGGTTTCTGAGTATCAGGTAGGAAGAGCCGGAGTAGCCAGAGCCTCTTTAAGATCAAGGCGTTTCTTCCCTTCTCCCTTGAGCCCAGCTCCAAAGTGGGCGCGGGACTTAAACAGTCCTCCTCTGTTCTTTCTAAAGACATCAGATTCACAGTGTACAAAGTTGTTATGTTACTGATAATTCCCAGCAAGCTTCCTTGTTTAATGAGCCATTTCAGCTGCCTGAAGGTATTCTACATGCAATAATTTTAATCAGTCACATAAAATTTATGAAGCTGAGTGTCCAGTGAAAATTAGCAGGAATTAGAACAGTTTCTTTGAGGACTCCTCAAGCCGTTGGCTACCTTGTTCCACCGTTAGTATTCTGGAAAGTACTCTGCATCAGTGATAGACGTCAGAATGACCACCTTGTCCCTTAGAGTCTCAGTTTGCAGGACTGCGGGTGGCTTCACTTGTTGTTTTGTTTTGCTTGTGGTCAGTATCTGCATATATTCTCCTATATCCCTTCAGCAGACACACCTTTACTTTAGAAAATACCAGAGTAATTTCTTTATTTCTCTCTTGAAATGTTTTATTTTTGCAGCTATTTTTTAAGCTTCAAAATGGTTTCAGGAACCCACAGCATCCCATTGAATTGATGAGATTACATGCCTACCATTTGCTTGGCGCATTTAGAAATATGTTTTGAAAGACATCACTGTGCTCCCTCCCCTCGGTTCATCTCTCACAGTCTGTGCCCACACGGAGAGCAGCAAGATTTGTGTTTTCCAGCTCATTAAACTGACAGCAGAAATTAGTTTCTGGTATTAAAAACTAAAAAGTTAAATTACAGCTACACGTGTCCTTTATGCAATGGGCTGTGTGGAAGATGTTTGATTTTAATGTTTGCTATAATGGAGAATTTAAATTACAATGTTTGTCAAATCTCTAATCTTTGTTACAGGGCGGAATATTAATTAGGCTTTTAACTATGAGAGGTAAATAAAACGGGCATCCACCATGCGCCCAGGGGTAAATTGCAGATTACCTACAAGCGGCAGAACACACTAAATGTCAGTTTTGTCAAACAAATTTAGAGGAACAGTTAAACTATTAGCTTCCCGTTGTTCTCAGGCCTTTCTTGCAGCAGCGACTGTTTAGAGGAAGATGAAGGGGGTTAGACTGAATCGGCAAGATGAATGAGGAGACCCTGCACTCAATTAACTGATAACTGTCTATTAACTTCTGTGGACGGTTTCAAATAAACAGCCGATTAACCGATGCACTTTGGGGGGACTCGGGGAGCCAGGGCACAGGGGCCGTGAGATGCTCAATGGGAAGGAAATTTTCGGGCTCTCATTTTTCTCTGTCTTCCACTTTCATCATTTTGTCAGAGTTTTCTGCGGGTTTAGAGGATACGCCTTGAGCAGCGGCCCCGCCCTTGTGTTTCTCTTGGTCCATCTTACCTGGAACCCTGACGTAAGCCTCTCCAAAGAGTAAGCAGGGTCCAGGTCGCTGGGAGCCTATCCTGGGGAAAAGAGCTCTGACTCTGAGTTCTTAGGATTCAGGAAGAGGAAGAGTCTCCATCAATGATCAAAGCCAGGGTTTCTTTGCAGCTGAGGGTGTGGAAGGGGTGCTGAGCAGGGAATCCTCACCTGATGGTCAGCCGTGCGCAGCCTAACAGGGTGCGTGAAGCCTGCCTTGCTTCCAGTGAAGGTGTCATTCCTCAGCTCGGTGTTTTTCTGTTGTTGTTTGATTGAAGAATAGTTGATTTACAATGTCATGTTAGTTTCAGGTGTACAGCACAGTGATTCAGTTATACATACATATATACTTTCTTTTTCAGATTCTTTTCCCTTATAGATTATTACAGAATATTGAGTAGAGTTCCCTGTTCTCTACAGTGAGTCCTTGTTGGTTATCTATTTTATATCTCATCTTGTGCTGCATTGAGGAAGCATTACATGGTATGATGATTATATTACTCTTGAGAAGAGCTGCACATTTTGATACGAAATTGTTAAAGAAACAGTGTGACTTAAAGGGGAAGAAGGAGATCAGAGACGGGAGAGGGAGGGAAAAACAAGACCAAGAAAATGTGGAAACTGCGAGTGATGATTTCAGGAACTTTAAAGTATTTCTGCTGGTTCTGAACTTACTTTCTTCAAGTATGCATATCAGCTTCCTTTTGGGGGGCACGCAGACATTACATAACACGAGCCATTTATCAGAATCCTTGTGTACAGCACAGATTGCCGTAAAATACTGCTGCTTTTCTTTACACACACATGCACACAAACATACACATAAAGGGATTTCATTTTTCGTATGCTAATTTGAAAAAGCTAAGCAGTTTATACTCCATGCTCCCCCTGGCCAGGCTGGGGCATCCCCCATGTGGAAATGTCCCATTGGGAGCAATTGGCATGAGAGAATGGGGGAAAAGCACAACACGCAGTGGATGGGTTCCCTAAATCCGTATTATTATTTTGAGTTAGAAAAGCTATAGTCTCTCCTGAAAAAGCCTCCTTTGAGGAAGAGCCAAGACTTTCTCTAGCTCTTGGGTATCAGTTTTGATACCTGTGACTATAATTGCTGCTTTACTTTATAAAAAGAGTGTTTTCTTTGATCATCCCTTGAATTACCTATCTAAAGATCATTGATGTTTTTAAATACCTAATTTTACTTTGGATCATATGTAAGCATTTATGTGCTGATGGATGCTGCATCTCCTTTATAAACGTTAATGAGAACCATCAGAGTAAGGGCAGTTTACTTATCAAATACTGCGAAACCCTCAGGAGCTAAGATCCCAATTACCAAAGTTATAGCAATCAGGTGGAATAATACTCAAGTGATTGCCCTTGAAAAATAGAGACATTTTGCTTAACCTGAACTTGAACTCTCTTTCTTCTGTGCTCCCCACACCCAAAGGTACTGCTGATTTAAGAGGGTGTTTATTTTGCAAGCAACAGTTAGAGGCATTCGTTATAGAAGAGTAGGGAGAGCATCATCCAAATGATAGTCCAGAGTCTATTCTCTCATTTGCCTGTGTACCCTGGTACCATGTAGAGTCTGTATCAAACACACTTTACTGAGGCTCTCATTGCCTCTGTGGTGGTTTTTCATGCCCATCTATCCTGGCAGCTTTAAGCTTCTCAGACAGGAGAGCTGATGTCTTCACCCATATTGCCAGCTGCTAGCACATTGCTGGACTCGCAGTGCTTATGAACTGCTGAATGAACAAATACTAGAAAAAACAGAGTGAAAGACATCTCTCGTGGATTCTCAGATATCCAGGAACAGCAGCATTATTTGCAACAGCAGTCAGCTGTTAGAGAAGGGTTGTCTTATTTTCCCTCCTAACTACCGAGTCCTTACCAAGTGTCAGGAGGTGTACTTCACCTGTATTCTCACTTAACCCTCATAATCATCCTACAACATATGTGATACACTCTCCCCATATGGGGAAACCCAGACTTAAGAAAGTGTCTGTGTCTTTCATACAGAAAACCAGAACTGGCGAAATATGTGTGTGGGGGAGGGGGTGTCTCCTCTGGCTGCCGCTATCTACTCAGTGAAATAAGTATTCACCTGACAGAGGAGAGGGGGGATCTTGGAGGTATGAAGAGATGAGAGAAAATGGAAAATTCTTTTTCCTAAAATCGAATTCCTATTATATTATTTCCTGCTCAGTGTAGCTTTTCTTGTCTAAGTATTACCACCCACCTTCTCAACTTCACCTCCAAAGCCTTCCACGGAATAACTCCTGGCCTTCACTGTGTGTAGGCAGCTCAAACCCTATGTGTTTTGCTGAAAGTTGGTTGACTTATTACAAACTCCAAGATGCTCAGCCATATGATAGTAATTGTAAGAATTAATGATTGTATTTTGTTGGAATGAAATGTTAAGGGAGCTTCAAGTCAGTGGCCTAGAGTTGCTGAATAGAAATTCAACCCATCTTTCCAGTATACATTTTAGCAAATAGTTTTCAACTCTGTCCATCTTAATATAAGTCTCAAATATTACAGAGACTTTTCACGTAATTGTTGTAGTTCTCTACATCGTTAGCAGAATGAAACGCTGAGCATTCTCTCTGTGACTCAGGGAGCAGAACATTCCTTTGCGCAGCCACCAAAGCAGCCCAAAGTCACAAGTTTGAAAAAGAAATGTGCGTGTGACTGAGGATGATTTGGGCTGTTTTTGCTGTTCCCCTCACCCCCAGGAGTCTTAACTGTTCACACTGCTCAAGCCAATACCCCACACAATACGAATTGTGATTTATGTCAGCTGCCATATAAGTTTGCTCTCATGCCATTTAATGGGGAGGTAGGTGTTTTATAAATTAAGCAAAGCCATGAATCTCTTCTGTGTATATAGCCTATGCAAGGGAAGCTTTCAAATACCTCCTACCCGCATCCCTTCCCCCTTAACTCTTTGATGTGCGTGAAGAAACGCCATAGCATGACACAGACAGGTCATTATGTTTGAATTAGTTGGGAGTGGGGAGGGGGATGGCAGTATTTCTCTTTGCTTCAGAAATCGAAAGAAAATGCAGTACCTGCTGGATACATCTCCCCTGAAAGTTGCCGGCACTGTTCACAAGACAGCTCCCAGATAAGCAGAGGGCTTCTCTAATGATTAAACCCGATTTTTCTAAAATGCTAATTAGCTAGAGAAGGATAATTTGAAAGTCTGTCATACTTTGCAGGAAATGTCTTTCATGTCTGTGTTATTTGCTCCTATGAATCACGCAGCCATCACCTGAGTTGGCTCAGTTTCTCACTTTTTATTTAAATCATGTGACTCCTCAATCACAAGAAAAGGAAAGACCATTAATGAGGAAAAGGAGAACCCCCTTTTCAGGATGAGGTGCTCAATTAAAAGGAAGGCTATTTTTCTATTTGTAGAAATCAGCTTCATTGTTACTTTTGAGCTCTGCATTTGGAACAATCACTTCAGTGGGTTCGTATGGCAAGTGCATCTCAGTTCACTTTTCTGTGAATTTCCATTGAAACATGGAAAACCCCAGTTATCGCTATGAAAGTTCTGACTCTGAGCTTGTCAAGCTAGAGGTCTTGGTCAGAATGTATTGGGAAAAATGAATTAAAGGGTTGGAGACCTGGCTGTTGTGCTGGTCGCCTAGCCTTCCGTAGGTGCGTCTTCATTCATAACATGGGTTCACGTGTTCCACCCGCCCTCACTTGTTGAATAAGCCATTCATCCTGTGGAATCTCCTGCATTCTGAGCTTTGCTGACCTGTTCTTGGTGTGTCATCCAAGGTGCCTTTCACCATCTGTGCTTACTGTGATCTGGGTGAGAGCGGGAGGCTGAATCAGATTCAGGCTTCTTGTTTTGGTAGGAACTGCTTGTGGTCGTGCTTTTACTTCCCATCACGCTGCATCGGGAAGCACGTAACGCTCAGATTGTTTGGCGGGTGGCGGTTTCACCAGCCTGATCCATCCATTACAAAGTTCCACTTCAGCCTTTCACTTAATGGCTTTTTAAGCTACTGATGATGATTGCCTAGATCTGTTATTTTATTAGGGATTTCAAAATGGTGACATCCTAATTCCATCACTCCATCCATATTTATTAAGTGTCATCTCGGCTCAAATATTTGGTTATCCTGAAATACAGTTCCTATAGGAAACTCGAGATAAACGTTTAATTCATTCCCTTTATTTTCTAGTTTCAGAATGAATTGGTGTCATAACAACTTTATCCAGTAACCAGTAGTACCATTATGGACTCAGGGATTTTTACCTATTTAATATGTTTGAACGCTTTACAATAACTAGTGTTTGCATGTTGAGAGCATCTCCTCTTTGGCCAGGAGGAGCCCCTTCAGGTTGTCTCTTGTGTTCTTTCAACATGACTCCAGAAATCTTTGGAGCTTCCTTGCTTTCTGGTCCAACAGGATGGTCTCAGCTAATCTGATTCATTGTCTGCCCCATGACTGGAATCAGCCATTTCTGCAAGAAATCTTGGGGGTTTTAGTAGGCAGTGGCACTTAGAGAATACATTCTGGCTTCAGGGGTGCTCATTGAACCTGGTTGCTTCTAGACCTACGTCAGCTACTTTCACCACCATCTTAAACCCTCTTGTCTGCTTATCTTTTTGCTGTACCTGAGAAGCCAGCATCTAATTCATCCCCTTTGTCACTAGGAAGAGAAAGAGCACCAGGTATAATAAAGTATAGGAGAATATCTTTGTAACCTCAGGGCAGGGAATGCCCTCAAACCATCATGGACATAATCATAAACTTGTATACCAAAGGACACCATAAACAAAATTTTAAAACAAGCTATAGAAGAAAATATTCTTAATATTTATGTCGAAGCACTAGTGGCCTAACTGTAAAAAAATATCTAGACATCAATAAGAAAAGACAAACCCAAATGTACAAATAGATATAAAATATACATAGGCAACTTACAGAATACCAATGTATGGCTAAGTGACATTTGAAAATATATTCAACCTCACACATAATCAGTTATGTGCAAATCTACACAATATGACATGCCATTGTTTTACCCATCAGATTGGCAAACATTTTTAACTGATATCAAGTGTTGATGAGTATGTGGGAAAACACAACTTGCTAAATATGATAATTTAGTACAACTTTGGTGTTACTTTTGAGATTTCATTTTAATTTTGAAAAAGAATTCCTGTCTCCCATCAACCCCCGCTGCCTCATACACACATACATAATAAATAAATAGCATATAAAGGCGAGATTATTTGCTTTTCACATTTCTAATAACAAGTAAGAACCTTTTGCTACCAGTGTACCAAAGTACTAAAGTAAATGTAGTTTGCTTTGCCTTTTATCTGTAAAAAAGAGAAACTTACAAATTCAGAATCAGAGGTAAAAAGTTTTAAGTGTGATTTTTGTATCTTTCCATGGGGAAAAGAATATTTCTGTCAATAAAGTGACCACAGTTTAGAATAAGTTAAGAAAACATAGGCCTGGATTGGGAAGAGTGGTTGGTAGATAAATGGATTTTTAGAAAGACCCAATGGCCAGTCAGATGGCCGTAGGGATGCCTGTAAGTAATGAAATATTAAAGCTGGTGCTTCTGCAGCAATCTCTCTCAGTTGCTGTGTTCCACACAGGTTGCTAGAGGCCCAAAAGAAATGGGCTGTATTTGCCCCTGAATAAATTAACCAGCAGCTGTATTTTACACTTGGAATAGAACGATTTTGTGAAAATTTTTCATTCTATATGTTTATGAGCTTCTTGGATACTTAGTTCTGCATATCCAAGGGGTCACCTGGATTTTATGATAATGTCCCTGGTTAATTCGGAAACAGAACACACAGTTTTCTTGTTTATTGCACTCTGATTTCCCTGCATGTTGACACCAATGGCTTGCTCTGTTTTTCATAGACAGGCATTCCAGTTTTTTAGTGAGCTTAACAAACTTCGTCAAGAGGAAACTGGAGGTACTATTCCAATATGACACGCATTCAAAATTCCTCTCTTTCTCACTCGTATTTATAGTCTGATGGAGGATCAACAGTGTACCAATTTAGTCTTGCGGCAGAGGGACATTTTTGAAACCATTAAATCTCAAGATAATGTGCACACACAGAATTCAGCCACATAAGCTGACTGTGAGTGGGGACCCGCTAGCACTAATGTCACTTTATTCCTATTTTGCTCTGTTGTGGATTTTACCCATTTCCTATTTTCTGTGCTATCGCTGGTTCTAGTCCCTGTGGATTCATATTGCCCTGATGCGAGAAATAAGACTAAACAAAATATTACTAAGACTGACAGATACTGCATCTATTATTTTTACTACTGGCTTTTTTTAATGTTTCAAAATCTTAGGCTGATCTGGGAAATTACAGTAGTCGCTCGTATGAGCTGTGAGTTACTCCCGAGTGGAAGATGTGTGTGTGTCAGGAGAGCAGAGTGTGTGTGTGCTCATTGGTCCTTGCTGCAGCCTGTTTTTGGATGAGGCCAGCTTAAAAACATCACCAGACAGTTATAAAACAAGCGCTCTCACCCTCCGGGCCAGATTGAAAATGGGGGAGGGTATGGGGGAAAGTTGGGCTCTCAAGGAATTTCTCTTTGGTAGGAAAGGTAACCAGGGAGGTGGGGAAGATGCCCAAGCAGATAGAAAAAAAACGGGGGAGAGTGATAATTAAGTGCATTTCAGGATTGACCCAGCAGCTTTTCCTCCAAGGCTGTTATAGGGATAATGTTAAGTTCAAGTTACCCAAATAAAGAGTTGTGGGTTCTTCTTTCAATTCCTCTTTTATCACTTAGAAAAATACATCTACATCCATGTTTTGTGTTTTCAAACTGGCAAGGTCCTTTTCATTCTTTCCACAAACTGAAAAGCTATAGGATTGAGCCCTGAGAAGTGCATGTCAATTCCAAGTACTGACCCAGAGACCTTTAGCTTCATCAGCTGTGCATCAGAGTCACTGTCTCTCTCTGTCTCTTGTCTCTCCCTCTCACACACAAGTATGTTCATCCCATATTTTTATAATTAGGAAATAATATTATGATTAATCAGATAATCAAAATAAGAACAAATAGAAATATTTGTTGAATGCCTACCACAGGCCAGTACAGTTCTAGGACAGGGCATATACAGCAAACAAAAGAGGCAAAAGCCTTGTCCTCATGCAGCTGATGCTAACATTTGCCAAGAAACATGGTGAAATACCTGTGGGCTGAGAATAAAAACAATGTTCCCCAGCCATATCCAGACAATGTTTTCCAATCAGAGGTTCCTTTGAAACTCAAGGGTGAGGAAAAGTTTTATCAGTCGAACACGCTACGGTTAAAAAGCTTTAGGTACTTGGACTCCCTCCAGAAAATAACAGATTCTATTCTTAATTCTGTTAATTCCAAAAATAAAACATAGGGTATTGGAATTATGTTGTTCCCACATGAGTCCATGAATTTTCTTGCAATAAATAACACGTTCCCAATCCCTTTATTTATTGTAATTTGTGATAATAACTGTCATCATCAGAGTCATACAAAAGATATACACATCATGATTTTGAAGTGACCCTGGATTGTAATACATGTAATTTCAACTTGTTTTCAAAGAAAGTCAACCTTTTCCAGATATTTCCTTTATAGCTTCTAAGTTTGAGAAAGACTAAGTTTTCATTAAATTTGTATAATATGACTCTGTTATTTGAGCCTCTTCAACATGAAATGCTCATGGTTATGGTATGTGTACAGAGGTACAAAGAGAGATGCTGACAGCTACGAGCCTAAGAGGTCCTCAGGGCTCTTCACTTCTCTTGGCTGGTGTGTGTTCCTTGCAGACACTCTGACTGGTCAGTGGCGCATTCTAGGGCATCTTTGCCTCTAGGTAACCCAACCTAAAGCTGTAGCCTTAAGTAATATGTTAATAAAATCGGCCCCCGCTTCTCAGTTGCAGGGGAGGAAGGCCAGTGTCGAAGGCCCCCTCTCAGTCTGCCTGAGGCAACTCCAGCCTATAAATTTATCTCATCACAGGGTCAAGAGGTAAACTCTGAAAACGAGACCCAACCAAGATCAAAACCCTGACTTGTCTCAGCGTGAAACTCTATTCTTTGTGATTAACACACACCATGTTCACTAGTCAGTGAGAACCAGAAGGCAGCTGGGTGGGGAGTGAGTGTGTCCATAGCGCTGTGTCTGCAAGACATGGACGCAGTGGTTTCTTAGGTGATGATACAGTGAGCAGCGAAGTTAGAAGAACACTCTTACGTTGGTCGTCGGCCACAAAGTCCCAGCTGGCAAAGAAAACTAGTCTTTATTTTCTGTGTCCAGATTTAAGCAACCAATAAAGTTTGCTTAATGAGGCCAATAACAGTCTCATGGAGATGGTTTTATCTCAACACAGGAAACGATGCCAGAGGTCTAGAGTTGTCTGGCCATATGGTCTTGGGAAACTTAACAACACTGTGCCTCAGTTTCCCTCTCTCTAAGATTGGGATAACAACAGTAATCTCCTCACTGGGCTGTTGTGAGAATTAAGAGTTAATGAATGTAATGTGCCCGGTTTATCTCAAGTCCTACATAAGTTTTTGTAATTATTATCCTCTTGGTTTTTCTATTAACTGTTATAGTGCCACTTCTTCTGCGTTGAAAGTATTTAAAATGTCGGATCATCTTCTTTTCCTTTTCCTTAAAATTTTGCCTTTAAAAACAACATCATCTGGTAGTTCTCACAGATCCATCTTTACGGAGACAGCCCCCTATTCACTGAGGTTTATTCGGCTGTATCTTGGCAATTTGGTATAATGTATGCATTCTTTGACTCAACCAATATCTACTTCATCCCTACTGTGAGAAAAAATTAAATATTTCTTCTCCGTTCCAGCTTCTGCACCAGTCCTTAACTAAGTCGAAGCACACACTTTAATTGTAGAAGCCAGGACCAGAAAGCCATTTGCCTTTTCCTTCTTATGTCTATATGCAATTTGCAAATCCTCGAGTTTTGCCTTCCCTGTAGAATTTTAAATGATAGATCATTTAAGAATGAAGATACCTTTTTTATAGCCAACCACTGATCTTCAGGTCAGTGTTACCAAGTCCTTTGTTGGTCATGATCTTTGTTGGCGTAACCCAACATGTCAGGGTCTCTATTAGGGTTGGGAGTGGGGCCAGTCGGGCTCGTTGGGGAACTGTGTCCTATAACCGTGAGTTGCAGTAAACCAGGAGCTTGACTAGGGTCCAAATTGAGGTTGACCTTTGGATTCCTTCCCCTTGAATCTGCTTGGTGCACATGGCAAACATGCCCTTCCTCCCTGATCTTCTGACAACTGCCACTCAGTTCAGATTCAGGGAGGAAAAGAAGAGGAGGAGTTATTTCTGCTTTCCTCCCAACCATGCTGCCCTTGGGTCTCCTAACTGGTGGCCATTGTCCTGCGGCTCTTCCTCCCATAGGACACGATGCTGACGACATCATTCTTCACCATGTTTTCTTTACTGGCTCTAAGTCATGCCTGTCACATAGTTAATAACTTGCCAAGGAGTTTTCTTCCAATTCCCTTGCCCTTGTTCCTTGTTTTTTATTTTTATGCCAGGAAAGAAATACAAAAGAAATGTTGGAATAGAATAAGCATGAAGGGACATCCTTTTAATTTGAATTCATCCCACATTTCTTTCCTTCTCCTCTTTTGTTCTAGTTGGGAAATTTAGGGCTCTAACTATCTTTTTTCTCCCTCTTAATTTTTTTTCCAGGCAGTATTGAAGTGTTTTTTTAATAGACTTTATTTTTTAGAGCAGTTTTAGGTTCACAGCAAAATCAAGCAAGAAGTACAGCAAGAAAACAGAGAGTTCCCGTATACACTCTGCCCCCCCCACACACACACAGCTTCCCCCTCTGTCAACATACTGGACCAGAATTGTACATTTGTTACAACTGATGACACGTCATTGTCACCTGAAGTACATAGTTTACATTAGGGTCCACTCGGTGTCATATGTACCATAGTTTTTAACAGCTGAATAATGACACATACCCACCATTATAATATCATACTGCCCTAAAAATCCTCTGTGCTCTGCTTGGTCATTCCTCCTTCCCTGCCTGGAAAACCCTGATCTTTTGTTTTTAATTGAAATATAGTTGATTTACAGTGTTGTGCTAATTTCTGCTGTACAGCAAAGTGGCTCAGTTATGCACATACATACATTCATTTTTTTTATATTCTTTCCATTATGGTTTATCCCAGGCAAACACTGATCTTTTTGTTGTCTCCATAGTTTTGTCTTTTCCAGAATGTCATGCAGTTGGGATCATACAGCAGGAAGCCTTTGCAGATTGGCTTCTTCACTTGGTGATATGCATTTATGTTGCCCCCATGTCTTTTACAGCTCGATTGCTCATTTCTTTTCAGTGCTGGATAATATTTCATTGTCTGAATGGACCACAGTTCATTTATCCATTCATCTATTGAAGGACATCTTGGTCACTTCCAAGTTGTGGCAATTATGAATATGGCTTTTATAAACATCAGTGTGCCATTTTTATGTGGACAAAAGTTTTCAGCTCCTTTGGGTAAATACCAAGGAG
The DNA here is from genome assembly GCF_949774975.1 of Lagenorhynchus albirostris. Lineage (NCBI taxonomy): Eukaryota > Metazoa > Chordata > Mammalia > Artiodactyla > Delphinidae > Lagenorhynchus > Lagenorhynchus albirostris. The sequence goes on from NC_083108.1 coordinate 57,905,125, forward strand.
CGTGATTGCTGGATCATATGGTTTCTATTCTTTTGAACTTATCAAGGTGTGTTTTATAGCCCAGAATGAGCTCTATCTTTGTGAATATTCTCTGTAAACTTGAATATGTGTTCCAGTATTGTCGGATGAAGTATTCTATAGATGTCAGTTATTGATATGTCAGGTTGATTGATGATGCTTTTGAGTTCAGCTATGTCCTTACTCATTATCTGCCTTATGAATCTGTCCATTTCTGGTCGAGAGGTGTTGAAGTCTCCAGTGATAGTAGTGGAATCATCTATTTCTTCTTGCAGTTCTATCCAGTTTTTCTTTTTCACATAGTTTGATGCTCTGTTTTGGGGCACATACACATTAAGGATTGTTATGTCTTCTTGAGAACTGACCCCTTTATTGTTACCTAATGCCCTTCTTACCCCAGATTACTTTCCTTGCTTTGACATTTGCTTTGCCTGAAATTTAAAAAGCTACCCCTGCTTTCTTTTGATTACTCTTAGCAGGTTATAACTTTCTCCATCCCTTTACTTTTTTTTTTTAAAGCAAACACTGTTTTCTTTCTTTTAATATTTTATTTATTTATTTATTTGGTTGCACCGGGTCTTAGTTGCAGCATGTGTGCTCCTTAGTTGTGGCATACGAACTCTTAGTTGTGGCATGCATGTGGGGTCTAGTTCCCTGACCGGGGATCGAAGCTGGGTCCCCTGCATTGGGAGCTTGGAGCCTTAACCACTGCACCACCAGGGAGGTCCCTGCATCCCTTTACTTTTAATCTACACGTATCTTTATTTTTAAAGTGGTTTTCTTCTAACAACAGATTAGTCGGGTCTTGCATAAAGTTAGCAATAAACATTTACAACCAAATCAAGTCCACTTGCAAATAACACTATAGTGCATCACAGTTAGTGTAAGTACTTTAGAATAATGAAATATGCCTAATTCCTCCACCATGTCCCTTGATTCATTCTATCATTCACTTCACTCATACATAAACTATAACCATCAACAATATTGTCGCTGTTATTATTTTGAACAAACTGTTATTTGTTAGATCAATTAAGAATAAGCAAAATAAAAGTTTTTATTTCACTTTCATTTGTTCCTTCTCTAATCCTCTTCTTAATGTAGATCTCCTTCTGACCTATGTCATTTTCCTTCTTGCTGAGGAACTTCTTTTAAGATTTCTTGCAAGGCAGGTCTACTGGCCACAAATTCCCTCTATTTCTTTTTTTATTTATTTTTTATTGAAGTATAGTTGATTTACAATATTGCATTAATTTCTGCTGTACAGTAAACTGATTCAGTTATACACATATATACATTTCTTTATATATTCTTTTCCATTATGGTTTATCACAGGATATCCTCAATTTTTGTCTGAGAAAGTTTATTTTTCCTTCAGTTTTGAAGGCTAATTTCACAGGGTACAGAATTCTAAGTTGGTGGTATTTTTCTCTCAACAGTTTAAATGTTTCACTCCACTCTCTTTTTGCTTGCATGGTTTCTGAGAAGAAGTCAGGTATAATTCTTATCTTTGCTACTCTATAAGTAGGGTTTATTTTTCCCCTTGGACTTGTTTCAACATTTTTTCTTTGTCTTTGACTTTCTGAAGTTTGAATACGCTAGGTGTAGAATTGCTGGTATTTATCCTTCTTGGTGTTCTTTGAGCTTCTCAGGTCTTTGTTTTGATGTCTGACATTAACTGGGGAAAATTCTCAGTCACTGTTTCTTTGAATAATAGAAATAGTGACTTCTCTTTCTTCCTTTCTCCTTCTGGTTTCTCACTATACACATGTTACACCTTTTTTAGTTGTCCCAAAGTTTCAGGATATACTGTTATCTTGTTTTACAGCCTTCTTTTCCCTTTGCTTTTTTGTTTTGGAACTTTCTATTGTCATATCCTCTGGCTCAGAGAAACATTCCTCAGCTGTGTCCATTCTCCTAATGAGCCCGTGAAAGGCATCCTTTGTTTTTGTTGCAGGTTTTTTTTTTAATCTCTAGCATTTCTTTCTGATTCTTAGAATTTTTCATCTCTCTGCTTTTGTTTTCCATCTGTTCTTGCATGTTGTCTACTTTTTCTATTAGAACCTTTAGCCTATGACTCGTAGTTTTTTTAAATTCCCAGTCTGATAATGCCAACATCCCTCCCATATGAGCCTTATTCCAATGCTTCCTCTGTCTCTAAACTGTTTTTTGCCTTTTAGTATGCATTGTAATTTTTTACCGATGTCCAGACTTGATGTACCAGGGGAAAAAGACTTCTGCAAATAGGTCTGTAGTAACGTGATAGTAAGGTGTTGGGGGAGAGGAGGTGACCTATGATTGGGTCTCAACCTGTTAGTGAACTTGTGTCCCTGAGCTGTGACCTGCACAGGTGCTTCAGTGCCCCCACCTTGGGTGGACAGGATGGCTGGAGACAGCTGGATTTGGATATTTTCCTTGCCCCAACAGGCTCTGCCTTCCTCAACCATCTAGTAAAATAGTATTCTTGAGGGTAAGCCCTTTTAAAAAGCACAGAATGCTCTGGGTGTATTTCAAAATGTCTACTTTCCCCCCTCCTCCTGCTGGAAGCCCAATTTTTTCCTCCAGTCTTTACTTTGAGAATGAGGTAGGGTTCCTGGAGATAAAATTCAAAAAGGTGTAGGGTACCCCTAAGTCTGGACGTCCTTGGAGTTTTTAAGTCTCAGACTTGTCCACACTGACCCTCCAATAATTCAATTCTAGTTTAGGTTTATCTACCCCAGTGATGATTCTCACACAGATTTCTGCTCATGGGTTTCTGCTCTGGTGAGTTGTGATTCTCTGTATCTGCCTGTTTGTCTCTGTAATTTGGGGGGCACTGGTTGGCCCTGTGACCTCTGACAAGTTAGAAGGAGTTGTTGATTTTCCGTCTCTTTAGCCTTTTACTTGTTGTTAGGACAGAGTGATGACCTCCAAGCTCCTTACATGCCCGACCATAAACCGAAAGTCCTCTCTCTAATTTTTTATGCTCTATTTTTAGGTGTTGGTAGGAACATTTTTAGTTGTTGTTGTTACTAAGGGTCTTTGAGATTCATTCAATCCAAATTTAGAGATTTGAGATTGAAATATCTCAAGCAAACCATTTGTTTAAAAATCAAGATGGAAAATAAATTTACTTGTGTCTTTAGATAAGATTGCAAAGAAAATTGCCTCCACTTCAGTTTTCCTGCACAAAGCACTATTTCATTAAGTTCACAATGTTTTTCTGACAGTTTTTAAAGTTTTCTTTAAAATATAAAATATAGATCTGAAACACAAAGTCCAAAAGAGAAATAGATAGGAGAAAAAGAGAGAGAATAAATTTCAATTTATCCACACTTATTTCCAACTCTCAATTCTAAATCTAACCTTCCTCAACCATCTGTAATTATGGACTATAGCATTTAGCTGTGCATGAGGACAAATCAAAAATCCCAAGCAATGACTCAAAACCTCCGTGACCAAGCAAGCTACTTTTGATTAGGAGGTTGCAGAAAAACTGTCTTTTCTAATGCTTTGGTGTGACAATTGTTAATTCAATTAACAAGCATATTGAATACCACCTGCTTTGTGTAAAGCGTTGGCTAGGTGCTAGTAAATTAATCCTACTTTTTTCAATTCATAATATTTAGTTATGAGGTGATAGAGTATTCACGTTTGAAAGCAACTTGGTGATAATTATAATGTAAACTTGTAAGGAAATGTAAATTAATGAAATACTTTACTAGATACAGCACATTGTTCTAGAATGGGTACCTTTGGGGTCAAGAGAGATCTGGGGTGCAATTCCAGCTCCACCATTTGGACAACTTACTTAAGTCCTTGAGACTCAGTTCCTCCATCTATAAAATAGGAAGTAAAAATAGCTCTTACCAGGTTATTAGGATTAAATGAGAGAACACTTGCAGAGCACTGCCATACAGTGGTTATGTATTATATGTCAGTTTTCACTTCCCTCCCTTCCAACACAATTAAGTTTCTAAGTGCTGTATTAGTGGAGGGCAGAAGTGTCCACAAACATGCTTTGTTTGGGCTACATAGTCTTTTAAATTTTTAATTTGAATTATTTGACAATACTTAGAATTCAGATAGTTCCTATAAAATCTGGATTTCTGGTTTCTCCTGCAATTTACAATGTCTGGGACCCTTATGGGGCATCCACCCTCTGGAGCTGAGAGGCTGTCTCCCCTTCCATTTCTCCAGTGCCCACCACTCCTTATTGCCTTAGACCTGCTTCACTCCCTTGCAGTACCTGCCTGGCTGGCCCCCAGTGAGACATTTGTGTCTGTGGTCAAAGGGTGAGGTTAATGCAGGAAGGCTTGCTGAGGACGTGGGAGCCATGTTTTGAAGGTTCACGGACACAGAGTATGTGCTTAACGGACATGAGCCTAAAGCTGTGGGTCTCCAGCTGGACCTCTGCTGGATTTGAGCAGGTTCTCATGAGTCCTTAATGGGCTTCTTTTGTGCTTAAGGAAGATCAGCAGTCGAGTGTGTAGCCTGACATCACTGAAATTAGTTCACACACGGAGGATTAGAGAGGAGAAAGATCTTTCCAGTACAAGCTTGGCTTTTGTTGGAGCACACATCCGCCCTCCACCACCACCTCCCACCAGCAGTGAGAAGCACTTTCACTGTCATTTCCTAACCTGTAAGGATTAGAGAAACACAAGCAAGAGAAGACGAAGAGGGAAGTCTGGCGAACTTGACTACGTCTCTCTTCATAGGCAAAACAAAAGAAAATACTGGGGCAATTATCTGCATAACTCAGTCCAAAGCAAATTAAAGAAATTCCGGCAAAGGGGGGACGTTTTGCCTGAATGATGGTGCTAATTATCTCGGTCCTCCACTTTAGTGTTCCTGGGGAGGCCTGGCTTAAGAATGCTTTTCCAGTGAGCTGGCAGACACAGAAGTGGAGAGCAAAGGTACTGTTGTAACTGCAGCTGTGGGTCTGGAGCCAGTGCTACCTCTATCCAGAACACCTGTGGAGAACATCCAGGCCTAGATTCTGCCCCTTAGACTAGCGTGATTGGCTGGAGAAAAGGGGGCTCTGGAGAAGGTGACCAGCATCTGCACACTGGCACCCAGAGGAGCCATGCCAGCTTCCTTTTCAAAACCTTTACAACTTTTTTCGTAAATGCATATTTTTTAAATTTTTATTGAAATATAGTTGACTTACAATGCTTTGTTAGTTTCAGGTGTACAACAAAGCAATTCAGTTTTTTATATATATGTATTATATATATATGAATATATATAAGAATATATATTCTTTTTCAGATTCTTTTCCCTTATAGGTTATTACAAGATATTGAGTATTGTTCCCTGTGCTGTACAGTAGGTCCTTGTTGGTTATCTATTTTATATATAGTAGTGTGTATCTGTTAATCCCAAACTCCTAATTTATCCCTCCCTCTCTTGCCCTTTGGTAACCATAAGTTTGTTTTCTATGTATGTGGATCTATTTCTGTTTTGTAAATAAGTTCATTTGTATCATTTTTTTAGATCCCGCATATAAGTGATATCATATTTTATTTGTCTTTCTCTGTCTGGCTTACTTCACTTAGTGTTACAATCTTGAGGTCCATCCATGTTGCTGCAAATGACATTATTTCATTCTTTTTTATGGCTGAGTAATATTCCATTGTATATATGTACGACATCTTTATCCATTCATCTGTCAGTGGACACTTAGGTTGCTTCCATGTCTTGGCTATTGTGAATAGTGCTGCTATGAACATTGGGGTGCATGTTATCCTTTTGAATTAGAGTTTTCTCCAGATGTACGCCCAGGAGTGGGATCACTGGGTCACATGGTAGCTCTGTTTTTAGTTCTTTAAGGAGCCTCCATACTGTTCTCCACAGTGGCTGCTCAAGTTTTATTATACATTCCCATCTTTACAACTTCAACACTGTCACAGAAGTTATAGATCATTTTCATTTTTCTGTTTAAAAATGTATCTTTTTTTCCCAACAACTTTTGGCAATAAAAAAGGGGCAACTGGGGCTTCCCTGGTGGCGCAGTGGTTGAGAATCTGCCTGCTAATGCAGGGGACACAGGTTCGAGCCCTGGTCTGGGAGGATCCCACATGCCGCTGAGCAACTAGGCCCGTGAGCCACAACTACTGAGCCTGCGCGTCTGGAGCCTGTGCTCCGCCACAAGAGAGGCCGCGATAGTGAGAGACCCGCACACCGCGATGAAGAGTGGCCCCCTGCTTGCCACAACTAGAGAAAGCCCTCGCACAGAAACTCAGACCCAACACAGCAAAAATAAATAAATTAATAAACTCCTACCCCCGACATGTAAAAAAAAAACAAAAGGGGCAACTTATTAATGAAACCCTTCTGCCTTCCAAGTATGAAATCAAAAGATTATTATAACTACGGGCAAGAAAGCATTTGGATTATGTGGCATTTGGAAATGAAAATAAAGTTTATCCATATGGTCTAATGTTGTCAGTGTCTTACATTGCATTAATAATCACCTAATACGGGGGTGATTTTGATTATGCAGCTCATTTTAAATTCTGCTGTGTCCTAGGTTCATCAGAGTGAAGATGATTTACTAGAAACAGCTGCCGTTTTCTTGTGTACATGCTAAGTGCTTAAGCAAAATTAGAATATTTAGGGCATTATATTTTTAGTATTACGGTGCTCTCGTCTTCTTAAAGCTTCTTGCTTTATACCTTCTTCTTAAGCATCTCTAATTCTCTTCTCGTCTGTTCTGGGTGCATCAAACAACCTCCGGTAGTAAGAGCTATAAAAATGTGTTTTACCTGTGTATTCGAATGTCAGTTTCCCTTAGGTTTTTTTGGGTTTTGTCCAGGTCTCTGTAACTTAAGATTATGAGCTTCTGGTGGTTAATGAGCATGATAGAAAGGCCAGGGTTAAACTCTGTCTCCAAAAGAACTGGAACTCTCTCTGCCTTCCAGGGCCTTTTTGCATCTCTTTCACCCAGGGAGGGAGCCTGAGGACTCATTCCTCTGCAAAACTTGGCAGGGAAGTCGACAACTTGACTATTTTTACCTTCTGCCCTGTTGACCAGCCTTGATGGGGAGCTACTTGGGGTTCATTTGGGGTTCGGTCCAGTGTCACCGCCATCTGAGATTCGGCAGATGCCCCGCAGAGGGCTCTGTCCATGCAGGCTGCCTCACAGCCTCCTCCCGTCCCACGCACACTCCAGCGATGCTGTCTTCACACCTCGCCTGGGCTGTTCTTTGGTTCTGCAGGGCGCCCCTTAGAGTCACTGCTTGGATTATTTCGGTTTTGTATGATGAATATCTACTAGGGGGATCTACCCTTGGACCCTGAATATGGCATGTCAGGAATAATTTAGTGCAAAGTTAGTAACTGTAGAAGCCTATCAGTAAGTATATTATGACTGCATTGTACTATGGTCATTGGCCCTTTTACTTTAGCTCATAGTAGGAGAAGTGTAAGGTAATGTTTAGGCTGTACGTTCCTGACATGACTGAGGGGTTTTTTTTTTAATTGAAGTATGGTTGATTTACAATGTTGTTAGTTTCAGATGTACATCCAAGTGATTCAGATATATATGTATACTTTTTCAGATTCTTTTCCCATATAGGTTATTGCAAAATATTGGGTATGTTTCCCTATACTATACAGTTTGTTGTTTATTTTACATATAGTAGTGTGTATATCTGAACTGTCTGAGTCTGTTTTGTAAGTGCATTGGTATTACTTCTTTATTTATTTAATATATAGTAATATGTATATTATCTGAACTGTCTGTGTCTGTTTTGTAAATAAGTTCATTTGCATCATTTTTTTAGACTCCATATATAAGTGATATTATAAGATATTTGTCTTTATCTCACTTACTTCACTTAGTATGATAAACTTTAGGTCCACCTATGTTGCTGCAAATGGAATTATTTCATTCTTTTCTTAATGGCTGAGTAGTATTCCATTGCATATATGTGCCACATCTTCTTTATCCATTCCTCCGTCGAGGGACACTAGGTTGCTTCCATTTCTTGGCTATTATAAACAGTGCTGCTATGAACACTGGGGTACATGTATCTTTTTGAATTATGGTTTTCTCTGGATATCTGCCCCGGAGTGGGTTTGCTGGATCATATGGTAGCTCTATTTTTAGTTTTTTTAAGGAACCTCCATATTGTTCTCCATAGTGGCTGCATCAACTTACATTCCCACCAGTGGTGTGGGAGGGTTCCCTTTTCTCCACACCCTCTCCAGCATTTACTGTTTGTAGACTTTTTGATGATGACCATTCCGACCGGTTTGAGGTGATAACTTGTTGTAGTTTTGATTTGCATGTCTCTAATAATTAGCGATGTTGAGCATCTTTTCATGTGCCTTTTGGCCTGAGGGGGTTTTTCTGAGGACAGGCAGGAGATGGGTCTCCTCTGCATGTCTGCAGCTGGCAGAGAACCTGCCATCTAGAAGGCATCATGAGACACTGTTATGGATGAATACCATTAATTCCATACAAGTGATTCCCGAGCGTTGGTCAGTGCACCTTTTCCATCCTCACGCGTGTCTGCATAATGAACTCTCTGTCCCAAGGAAACTGGCCAGGAAGCGGAAGGAGACGATGAGCAGCACGCGGCAGGAAATGACGGTGATGGTGAGCTCCATGGACAAGAGCTACGCGGAGCAGGGCACCAGCTGCGACGAGGCCTTCTCCTTCATGGACACGCACAACCTCAACGGGAGATGTGAGTGCTGCGCGGGGCCTGCCCTCAGGGCAGCTCTCGGGTTTCCAGGATTCCAGGTGGTGCTGGGGGTTAGGAAACAAAACCTCCCAGAGAATTCTTAGGCCCTGTTGGTTTCTCCAGTCCCTTCAGATGATCCTGGACACGTCCCCACGTGCCACGGTTGCTTAGGAACGGTGATGTGGGCGGGGTGACAGGACCAGAGCAGACAGCACGGGCAGCCACGGCCACGTTTCTGTAAAGACCCGAGAGCAGTGACACGGAGGCTTCCCTCCTCACCATCCCTGTTGTTATGCAGCTCCTGTTTGTAAGCGAGGCAGGTGTGCAGTCACTCCGGGGAAGCCCGTTATAAAGCAGTTCACTAAATGGCAGTAACAAGCTAATTGTTTATTTGTTTAGCTGACAAGTTCTGCCTTTATTACAGGGCTGTTAGTGGCAATTAATAAGCTAAATTGTATTTCCACTTCAGAAGGCTTATGTTTCACACCAGGTGGGTAAACGGAGCTCAGCTAATACCTTCCGTGCTGCCACCTGCCATCCAGGTACAAGGTGTTATTTTAGGAAGCCAGCAATTACATGGATTGTATGAATACAAAAAGTGCAGTCGCCGTGTCCCTGGTGATCTTCTTGGGGACCAAAAGTAAATCCCGTGTCCTGTGCCTAATGATGTGGTTCACAGCGCTGACAGGTTCAAGGTCAGAGGTCTCTTTAACGTGTGAAATCCATGCCCAAAGGCTGCTGCCGACCCTGGCTCTGCAACCAGGATGCTGGATGGCTTGCGGATGGATAAAGGACAGCTGTCACCAACAGTAATAAAGTAAAGGCTGGGGATTGGGAGAATCACAGACACACGGTCTCTGGTGCGAGAGGGCTGATTCCATTGCGGGAGGTGTGCGCTCCTGTCCTGACCACCCACCTGGGCTGTTGGGATCTGCATCTCTCCCGGCCCCCCACCCTCTCTGATCACGCCTGCTGTGGTCAGCACCCTTCTCCCACACCTGCCTTTCCCTTACATTCAGCAAGGCTTCGTGGAAAGGCGTGTTCCTTTCTGTTCACAGTGGCTACTATTGTCCACCTTATCCCAGTTAGAGGCCCTACGTTTATTTATCCACATGCAGCCCTGGCCCGCTGGTGCGGGACTTCAGCAGACACGGCTCTCACCCCGGCGGGCAGGACACACTCCTCAACCGTGGTCATTGTCCTTTGCCCTTTCATGTCATTTTCAGTGTAGGTGGCAGAATCTGGGGTACTTCAGTTTACCACAAATTCCATCCCTTTTTTTCGTACAATTTTCTCTGCTTTTTTGTAGCAAATATATTTTCCATTTAAAGGTATGTAATACGTTTAACTGCCAAAATAAAGCAACTTAGGATGCATTTGTGTGTGTGGGGGGGGAGTCCTTCCCACCACAGACAAGATGAGAATTTTTGTCAGAGCAGTTATTTCTTGACCAACAGTGTGGAAGGGACCACGTGGATACATGCTCGCTCTTTCCATGATAACCCATTACTGTTCCAAATCTTCTATTTCATGGTGAAATTCCTCACGAATAAATTTACTTGGAATTGCCTACCCAAAGAGCAGAAGCCTACATTGGCAGTTTCTAGGCTTTTGAAGTTTGAGCAACAGGAGGTATTTGCCTCTGGACAGGTTGTTTAATTTGGCATTGACTTTTTTAAAAATGAATGTATCTGTGGAAATCCAAAACCGCCCATGTAGAGGGGGCTGCTGCAGCAGTGGGGACACAGCCTCTGGGGCTCGCCCGCCAGGAGGCGTTATTTGATGCTTCCATCGGTAAAGCCAATGGAGGAAGCACGGCACGAGGCGTTCCACTGTCCTCCCGCTCTCTGAACCATGGGTAGGTCTCATCCAGTCCCATCCATGGGCAGTGACCCTAATGGTAAACTTTGTCATCGTCATACTCTCTAAATGCCTTTAAATCAAAAGAGCAGTTACTGGAGAAGGAAATTTTCATGAAAAGTGTTCATTAGACCACTAGGCTTCTAGCCCAGACCTACTCCAAGCCTGGATATGTTTGAGATCTTTTAGGATTGGGAAGCAAGTAGTTTTTGGGAATGAGACGGTGAGAAAACTGAGGTTGGAGAATTTAAAAATAAGCCCGAGCACATTTATAAGAATGGGGAATAATCCATCCACCAAAGCAAATGGGAGTCGTACCTAAAAGGGGGGAAGGTAGATATGGATAGTGGGTATGGGTTTAATTTTTATACAAAAAAGGGGTGTAAAATATGTTTTTAAAGGTGAAAATAAACATAGTTATTTTGTATGTGCTTTGCACATTTTTACAAAACAAATAAAAATGTTAGCAGGTAATGGGCATTATGCTCCCTGACCCCTGGCATGTTTTATAGGTACTCGGGGTTTTGTCCTTGTTTTTATCAACTGCTCTCTTTCTTCCTGGCAGCTTATCATAAACATGCATTATAAATGTGATACTTCTCTATTTTAGAAAAATATAACTGACAGGCAGCCTGGGTTCTGGTTCTGTCATTTGCTAATTAACTCTATACTTGAAAAATATAAACATAGGTAAAATCATTGTCTGAAGGGAACTTCTCCAAGAGAGTGAAAATATATTAACGTGTCATCAGGATAGAGCTGACATGCAGTAACCACAGGGCTTTGGTAGAGCCGCCCGTAAACCAGCCATGTAAGTGGGCATTAGTGTCCTGATCGGGAACTCAGCGTCAAATAAACCGCATAACCACATCAGAGGAGTTAGAAGTTAGACTTAGATCTAACCAGCTTGAGCACTTGAGTACATTCAAATAATTTATCCTTGCACTTTAATGAAAGTAAAGTGTTTTTAAAGCACTAATCAATTAAGATGTTGAAGAGAGTTAAACTTTAAAAATAGGAAATATCCACTTTCAACGGAATCAGATAAATTGGATGGGATTGACTCTACCTCTTAATGACAGGGGGAAGAGAAGGTGTTGTAGTTAAATCTTGAGTGTTTCAGAGGAAGATTTCAAAGAAAAATAAGCACGTTTACAAGGATTTAAAGGCCTGATAAGACAACATGTAGGCATGCAGCTTTCACGTTAAATATAGTACACAGGGAGCATCATCTTTATTTTTCATAAAACAGATCGTAGCATTGTGAAAAGCTCTCTCAATATCCAAAATAGGAGCAGGGTGAGGATTTAGCAAAGTACAGAAGCATTGACATTCAGAATGTTCTCCAGAAGCCATGTGTAGACACACTCTCATACTTAGTTGTAAAAGTCAGTTCAGTGTGGTAGTAAAATTCTGCAAGCAAAGGCTAGAAGTCAAAAGGGAAATTAATGAATTTCTTAATCCAAAATGGCGACTGTGCATGTACCAAAATGTTCATTGCAGCTCTATTTACAATAGCCCGGAGATGGAAACAACCTTAGTGTCCATCATCGGCTGAATGGATAAAGAAGATGTGGCACATATATACAATGGAATATTACTCAGCCATAAAAAGAAACAAAATTGAGCTATTTGTAATGAGGTGGATAGACCTAGAGTCTGTCATACAGAGTGAAGTAAGTCAGAAAGAAAGACAAATACCGTATGCTAACACATATATATGGAATTTAAGAAAAAAAAATGTCATGAAGAACCTAGGGGTAAGACAGGAATAAAGACACAGACCTACTAGAGAATGAACTTGAGGATATGGGGAGGGGGAAGGGTAAGCTGTGACAAAGTGAGAGCGTGGCATGGACGTATATACACTACCAAACGTAAGGTAGATAGCTAGTGGGAAGCAGCCGCATAGCACAGGGAGATCAGCTCGGTGCTTTGTGACCGCCTGGAGGGGTGGGATAGGGAGGGTGGGAGGGAGGGAGACGCAAGAGGGAAGAGATATGGGAACATATGTATATGTATAACTGATTCACTTTGTTATAAAGCAGAAACTAACACACCATTGTAAAGCAATTATACTCCAATAAAGATGTTAAAAAATAATAATAAAAAAAATTTTTTTTAAAAAAAGAAAAAAGATAGCTTCTTTCATAAAAAAAAAAATGGCGACTGTGGTTGTGGGTTTTTTTCCTTCATTTGTGGGATCAGAAAATCTTTTCAGTGATGAAAGGGGGCATGTCCTCTAAAGTACAAGTAACTCCCCACAGAGACAGTGGAGACTGATAGTATTTACTACATAGACCCGGGTAAACCTCTGTTGTTTCTTTGGTCAACAGTCTACCCAGTGTCGTTTCCCCAGGAGTGACCTCAGGGCCATATTTTCTGGTGTTGCTTCTCTACCCCCACTGACATGCCTTTTCTCTTATTTACAGCTGTGTCTTCACCATCGTCCTTTACCTTGAAAACGAACACCCTGAGCACATCGGTGCCTAATTCCTACTACCCAGGTAACATAGCTTTCCGTTGTTTCATCTCTTCATAAACCCTGAGCAGTCAGAATCACCCAGGGCTCACTTTGCTGCCCACGTTGCTTTAGGAGCTTAGCGTGTTTGAAGTGTTGTAACCCGATGCTTTCTATGGCTTTCTGCGGGAAAACTGGGGGGGCCTTTCATCAGTCATTTACTGTTCTTTCTCTTTTTACTTTCTCTGCATTGACCTGCTTATGATGTATGACAGACCCATTTGTGCCAACTGCAATTTTAGGTGAGAACATTTCCCTTTATCACAGTTTATTACAGGAGTAATTTCTAAAGTCAGTGGCCACTCTGTAGGAGACGGCAGTTTGATGCAAGGATCATAACCCGGACACGGGGGTGGTGGATGGCCTGGAGGGGTTGGGGGTGGGCATAGATAATAAAAAGACTTTCTCTAAACATTGCCGTGTGTGTGTGTGTGTGTGTGTGTGTGTGTGTGTGTGTGCGTGCGTGTGTGTGTGTGTGTGTGTGTGTGTGTGTGTGTGTGTTGGGAATGATACCAAAAGGTTCCAATGAACGATCCCGGCTCCAGCACTCTCCCTGTCCAGGTTCAGAATTAAAAGTCAGCTTTGATCCCAAGGAAAAACACAGTTTGTCATCACTCATCTGTGTACTTGCAAGACCTAAAGTCTGTCCAAAGTGGTGACAGTCATAAACGTGAAAATAGCTTCTTATTATTTCCACTTACTGCTAAGCACTGAAAACAGCAGTTTCAAAAATAGCATTTTTCTAATTCTGCCAAATGCTTTGCAGAAAAATCATCACAGTAGAGCTTTGGCCCCCTCCCCCTCCTCGGAGCTACCCAGGGCACCCCCAGCATTTCAGATGTCTGTCACACAGTGGAATTTCAAAGGAGCTGCTGTTCTCAACAGCAAAACGACAAGCTGACACTTTATAATCACATGGTTTATTATGTGTCAGATGTCACCGGAAATGAAATAAAATGTTAGCCCCCATGGGACAGAATGCAATTAAGGTAGGAAATATTCCCAAACCAAACAAGCATGAGCTGCTGTTGCCTTTGAGACCGTAGCCCGAGCGTACCTGGCTATGTTCTCTCTCTATCAGTACTACTAACCTTACAGAAAAGGAGCACAACACAGATGACTTCAAGGTGTATAACCATCCCTCGCAGCCAGAGCTCCATCCTCAGCAGTGCCAGTCCTGCTTCCTAACTCTCTTTACAAGGGTTTATATCTTGGCAACATAATTTTTCCCCCTGTGCTTCTCTTTTCTCTTAAGTTGTTACGATTTTTATGTAGAGGGTGTTGGGGGTTTTTTCCCCCTTATGGTGTTTTCTGGGCTTGATTAAGCAAGTTTGTTGCTTGAGGAAAAAATGAACTCAGAAGTTGAAGAATGGACCTAAAGCAGACGTTCTGAATTTGCATCGTTTTGAGGACTAATAAACAAACCCCGCTAAAGCTGCCACCTTTTAATCCTGACCGTAAGGGAAAGAAAGCTGCATTTTTATCCTTTTCATAAGTGAGGGGCACAGGCTAATCTTAGGTGCCCGAACAATGCAATCTAAATGCAGATGACATTTGCAGAATCTCTTGATGGGAAATTTGTGATTTCTTTGTGTGCCTGGCATTCATTCCGCAATTCCTCTAGTAGGTGTTCTGACCTTGGGGGAGCTATGAGTGGGGAGGGCTGAGATGTGCATTGTCAGAGGGAAGAAAATGTTCAGATTTCACAGCAGGATTTAGATAAGCTTATTAAACAAATACCATCTTTTAAAGTTGGGGCTTTGTTATTACGAACACTAATGACATCTTTTAAAGTTGGTTAGGCTTCTCTACAGAGAGAGAGTCACTTGAACAGACAATTCAAATAGCAGAAATGATGCACATTGTGAAAAATAAGTCAGCCAGATCAACAAATAACTGTTACCGTGTTGAGCTGGTACCAACCTGCCAATGTGACAAATGGCGGTGCTTGGGGACTGTCCCTTCCATGTCACTCGGTGCGAAGGTGAATCCGTATGTTACATAGGTTATCACTTGAAACCATGCAATGAAGATACGCTGTACATCTACCCTGGCACTTTTGGGGAATAGTGCTATTTTAATTTACACTAAGACAGGAAGACGTGTTTTGTTGTGACTCACAGCTTAGCACAATTAAATCCTCGAGTGCATTTTATTCTCACAGGCTAAGGTGCCCAGCCCTAATGTATAAAGCTTTAACATGCCTTTATATCATTTTCTTGCAAAAAAAAAAATAGATAGCTAGATAGATGGATAGCGAGGTAGGACCGTCGCCTACCTCAAAAGAAGCATCCATTTCAATTCAGGATTTTTCAGCTGGTTCGTTGAAAATTCGAGACAGTTTGTTAAAGAATGTAGGTAGAATGAATTCTCAGTTCTTAGAAAACCATCGGAACTTATAGTGAGTAGCTTTATTTCTGATTTCCTCTTAGCCATAATTTTTAATTAAAAATTGTGGGTGGGTAATTTTTAACAAATATAGGAAGTTAGTGACAAATGATGTATTTTATCAGTAATCATTCTTTTTTAAGAAGTCAGAGGAAACTGATGAATCACTAATTTTGATGGAATCAAGATTTTCTGCTAGTTCAGGTGACCAAATTTCAGAACAGATATCACATCAGAAACCTTCAGTTTCCTCGTCGGCAGCTATGTTCTCAGTAATAGTGTTCTTTTCTTAGATGATCTGGTAGTGTTTAAATGCTTTAAGACGTGTCCACATAATAATGAGGTCAAGATATCATAGTGCAGTGGGGGTGATACATACAGTGGTGACAGTGGTGACTGTTCTGTGGACTTAAAACTTCCGAGAATGCCTCGCCCTGGGATCAGAGCACTGTGAGGTTGCCAGTGGATCCACGTGGAAGACCCACATGATTCATTTGGGGAAGTGTAGAAGGTCAGTCCACAGTGGAGGGCATTTAATTACGTTCATCCCAAAAGGTGCAAAACTGAGAGAGCGAGAGGCACAGAGGGGAAACTAATTAATGTTCCATGTATTTGAGTGTAAAGAGCAGAACTTCCTGCTGGAGCAGCTGAAAGCTCCAGGGCTTCAGGGCTTCAGGAGGGAGCCTCCCCTACATCGTGAGCTTGGCAGTTGCCAGCAAGCAAATCCGATGAGAAAATGTCCCGGTTTATTCGCAACTGTTCTAGTAGATGGGAACATATGAATTTCTAAATTTCAAAGCAAATCCAAATGAAAAAAAAAATCATAAAATCAACTTACCACCTTTTTTATTTTGTCTTTGTGTCTTTAGCCACCTTGTAGTGATCCAGGTACCATTTCAGCAGCAGCACATAGCTACACACCTGTGTGCCACCCTTCATACCATGCATCCCAGGTGCTTTGCAATGCAGATAGGAGTGAGGTTTCAAAGCCAGGCCCAGCTCACCAAGCGCCCTTGAACTAAATTTCCTTTGGAGCTGAACTTCTCAGTTTAAACAAACAAACAAAAACCCATAGCTGAATTCCCTATTGATAAACAATCTGGTCATTTTTTTAATTGAACTTATCTTTTCTTATATGTTTTCACTCTTTATGCCTGAAATCAGTTTTGATTTAATGTTCTCATTTTAAGTGACTTTCTCATTATATTGTGATGAGACAGACCCTCAGTTGTAAAATGGCTGAGGGGATTCAGCATTATAATGAGTTAACCTGTACAATGTGGAACTCTTAACCTAATAGCACCTTCCTGCATAAGACATTTTTTAATAGCTACAATTTCTGCAGTTCATTAATCTAATTTACTAGGAGTCTTCCATTAAAATATAGCCTCTTTAGGCTTATTTGACCAAATTCTGACATTAATTTTGTAATACAATTTGGTTGACTTGTTCAAGAAATTTAAGTGAGAAAATGTATGGAGTACAACTAAGACTTATTTAGTCGTTACTTGGTTCATGGGGGATGAAAAGCAATTATGATACTATTTTAACCTCCTTTTCTTATTGCGTGCTTAAATTAAACACCTCCATCCTAAGGTGATGGGGGAAATGAGGCTCTGCCCTCTGACCACCTATGAATAGAAAACTTAACTGTAAAATTAAAACACAAAATAAAAACTACCTGTACTTATTCACGCAGTACTATTGCTTATGCCCTGTTTCCTTTTTCTCCTCCTCTTTTCTCCTGATATGTATCTTCTTAAAAGTGCCTATAAATGGTAAGTTCCCCCATGCGCCCGCCCCATGGAGAAGGTGTGGAGGGAATGGGGGGGGTGTCTTCTCTGTAGAACAAAGCCAGCTGGTTCTGCTGTGCGTTGGCCTGCATGTTAGCTCCTGTAGATCATCCCATGAGTGCTGTGTTGGCCCACCGTATCCTGTCCAGCTTTCTGATCCTGGAGCATGCGAAGTGACTTATCCAACCAGGTTCCTTTCTCTCCCTCTCCCGCCCCCCCCAGTTATCTTGGATCTCATGTATCATGTCCACGTTTTCATTGCTAGCTTTGTAAGCCAACCCATCTTGTGCACTTTTTCTTTGCTCACAGAACATTCATACAGAGTTGATTTCCATCATCATACAAACGAGTTCACGAATCTTCGGAAGAACACAAGACTGGTTTTGCACCAGGCCTTGATGAAGTTTCAGACTGAAACTTCGACGAACTTTAGCCCCCGAAGGCTAAAGGATTCTTACCAACTAGCTTTGGGAAAGCAAGAGATCGTTTGGACTGCTTTGTAAAAACAAAGATTCCTGCCGCATCCCTACTAGTATTGCCAACCCCACTGAAATCTCTAGACACTTAACTTTTCTTTTTTGCTGAGCCATCACGGGGATCGTGGCAGCCGTAGGTTGAGGGGATGTCAGCAGCCTCTTCTTAGATTCTCGGCGACCCCGATGTAGCTGGTTCCCCTCATTTTTTCCACGGCCTTCTTTTCCCAGACGAGACGCACACGATGGCCAGTGACACCAGCAGCTTGGTGCAGCCCCACACGTACAAGAAGCGCGAGCCGGCCGACGTGCCCTACCAGACGGGGCAGCTGCACCCTGCCATCCGGGTGGCCGACCTGCTTCAGCACATCACGCAGATGAAGTGCGCGGAGGGCTACGGCTTCAAGGAGGAGTACGAGGTGAGCACGCACCCCGCACCTGGGCTCCCCCTCCGCCCGCCTGGGCGCGGCGCCCGGGGGCTCTGTGACATCTCCCCTAGCCGGTGGGGCCCACGAGGCCGCCAGGAAGGGACCAGCTGTTTCATCCCTGGATCCATTTCCATCCAGCGGTGAGACTTAACCACGAGGGGGAAGTCCTACCTTAAATGAAAAGAGGAGAAATACTTCTTCACCTTTTTCTTTATTCTGCATAAATACGCCATGAAAACAGAGGCCTGCCAGGCTCTCTTCCCCATTCCTCACCACCTTTCCTGGCTTTTCCTATAATAAAGTCTGATGTTAAATCCCAATAATTTTGAGGGTTATCTCAGGAAGAAGCTGTCCACCTAGAACAGTTGTAGGCCAACCAGCAATGTCTTGCATGGAGATGAGATGGCAGTAGAGGGACCGGCTAGTGTCACGGCAGTGACAGCTGTCACCGTCCCGCCAGCCCAGGGGGCAGGCCGCTGTCCTGCGATCCAGTGCAGGCAGCCCGTGGGGGCCTTTCCAGGAACAGCGATATATAATCTGGCACCGTATATAAATGCAGGACTCACCCCTTTCACAGCCTCTGTGCTCAGACTAATTCTGTTGGAAAGTCTTTCCCAAACTGAAGAGAATTAATTTATTTGAAGAGTCTGGTTCAAAAGAGCACACCTTCACTGAGTGTGTGTGCATGTGTGTGTGTGTGTGTGTGTGTGTGTGTGTGTGTGTGTGGTGAGGGGGGAGAAGGAAGGGGCTTGGATTTCTCTGTTACCTTATTAAGTAAAATTAGTTCACAATCACTGGTGAAGATAAAGTAGCAGCATGCTTACAGTAAAAATAGGATTAGAAAGCCACGTGGCTTTTTAAATCTAAGAACGTGTTGCTGGTATTGCATCTACCTGACTAGCTCCTAGTTGGAAAACATCTTGTCTGGAATTAGAGTATTTTTAAAATCAGTTTCTACCACCCACCCCTATCCTTCGACGTTCAAACTCTGCTTCTTTCTCCTCTTGGGGGGCCCTCATGATGCCTCAGTTTTATGCCCCAGATGCTGCATTATCTTGGGTTTAGCTTAATTGTCCAAGGCTCATTACAGCAGTCAGAGCCCCACCACTGCTCTGCTTCTTTGAAGGCCAGGTCTTTGTTCAACGCAGGCAAATACACAGACACACTTTGCTCTGCTGACACGTGTGTCCTCACGTATTACCAATGACCGCAGTTCAGAAGACTGCAAAGCCAAGAAAACAATCACAAACCAGGGCCCAAAGGTTTGATTTAAGTCCAGAAAACATTTCCAAATGAAGTTCTGCATTTTAGCCATCCTGAAATTCTTAGGTTTGCCTTTAGTGATTTAATTCATAATTCAGTGAAACTGACCGCCTTTGCATATTTCCTCCTGCACTTTTAAAGGCTGGCTTAGGAATTAATAGGATTAAGAGCAAGACTTCCAAAAGCATTAATATCTTATGAAAGACAAAATTAGATTATTGAGAAAATATCAGCCTAATGAATAGAGATGATGTCTTTAGTTCTATCCAATCTTCTGAATGCAGACAGTGCTCTAATGTTTATTAAACATGTTAATGTCAAAGAGATTAGGTATAGGCTCAAATAACAATTCGTAAAATAACCTGAGTCCAGTTTTTCATGGACTATTTTAAAATACCTACCTTAGGACTTCTGATAACACACCATAGATGACGTGTATTTGAAAGTATGCAGAAAATCAGTTCCGATTCACATCTCCTGAAGAAATATGATTTATAAGTGCAAACTGAAACAGTGTATACTCATCTGAAGTGTGTTATAATTGATGATTGAGTTGTTATACTCTGCAATAAAATGTTGTATTAGGGCTTCCCTGGTGGTGCAGTGGTTGAGGGTCCGCCTGCCGATGCAGGGGACGCAGGTTCGTGCCCCGGTCCGGGAAGATCCCATGTCCCACGGAGTGGCTGGGCCCGTGAGCCATGGCTGCTGAGCCTGCATGTCCAGAGCCTGTGCTCTGCAACGGGAGAGGCCACAACAGTGAGAGGTCCGTGTACTGCAAAAAAAAAAAAAAAATGTTGTATTAGTTACAGTTCAAAAAACTCTTTTTCCCATGCTAGCTATTCAGTGGATCAGAGAAGACTGTTTCTTTTTTTAATTTATTTTATTGAAGTATAGTTGATTTACAATGTTGTGTTAATTTCTGCTGTACAGCAGAGTGATTCAGTTATACATATATATTCATATTTTTTCAGATTCGTTTCCATTATGGTTTATCACAGGATATTGAATATAGTTCCCTGTGCTATACAGTAGGACCTTGTTGTTTATCCATTCTATATATAACAGCTTGCCTCTGCTAATCCCAAACTCCCATTCCTTCACTCCCCCATCTCCCTTTCCCCTTGGCAACCACAAGTCTGTTCTCTATGTCTGTGAGTCTGTTTCTGTTTCATAGATACGTTCATTTGTGTCATATTTTAGATTCCACATATAAGTGATATCGTATGGTATTTGTCTTTCTCTACCTGACTTACTTCACTTAGTATGATAATCTCTAGTTGCATCCATGTTCTGCAAATAGCATTATTTCATTATTTTTTATGGCTGAGTAGTATTCCATTGTATATATGTACCACATCTTCTTTATCCATTCATCTGTCGATGGACATTTAGGTCGTTTCCATGTCTTAGCTATTGTAAATAATGCTGCTATGAACATAGGGGTGCATGTATCTTTTCGAATTATAGTTTTGTCTGGATATATGCCCAGGAGTTGGATTGCTGGATCATGTGGCAACTCTGTTTTTAGTTTTTTGAGGAACCTTTATACTGTTTTCCATAGTGGCTGCACCAACTTAACGTTCACACCAACAGTGTAGGAGGGCTCCCTTTTCTCCACACCCCAGAGACAACTGTTTAAAACTGACATATACAGGTATCCAATGATCACATTATACACCCTAAAGTTACACAATGTTATGTGTCAATTATATCTCAATAAAACTGAGGAGGGGGGGAGTAAAAACTTTTCAATGCCAAAATCATTATCAGCTTTTTTTAAAAGAAGGAAGGGAAAAAAAGAAAAAAGAGCAAATACTAGAGAGGAAAGTGGGAACAAATAGGAACGTGCTATTGGGAGAAGTATGAGATGGAAAGTTCTGTTAGGAATAGTCCTAGCACTGAGTAATTTTCAGGTTATTAAGCAGCCCCCCTCCTGGGGTCAGGGTGCGGATGTGGGTGGGAGGACCGTGGTGGGACAGAGTAAACGGGACATGAGAAGTGATGCTGGCACAAGGGTGACTCTATAGAGTGGCCGCAGGGAGAGGGGAACACCTGCTCAGTCTCTCACCTACATCCCAAAGTCCCCCCTCCCTCGCCGTCCTTGCCTGCACATGGCTACCCCTCTCCCTCGCCGTCCTTGCCTGCACATGGCTACCCCTCTCCCTCGCCGTCCTTGCCTGCACATGGCTACCCCTCTCCCTCGCCGTCCTTGCCTGCACATGGCTGTATCCCTCTCCCTCGCCGTCCTTGCCTGCACATGGCTGTATCCCTCTCCCTCGCCGTCCTTGCCTGCACATGGCTGTATCCCTCTCCCTCGCCGTCCTTGCCTGCACATGGCTGTATCCGTCTCCCTCGCCGTCCTTGCCTGCACATGGCTGTATCCCTCTCCCTCGCCGTCCTTGCCTGCACATGGCTGTATCCGTCTCCCTCGCCGTCCTTGCCTGCACATGGCTACCCCTCTCCCTCGCCGTCCTTGCCTGCACATGGCTGTATTACATGCCCACATCTTCCCTGGAGGCACAGCCAAGCTTATGGGGATTCATGGGGCAGTGGCAAACCCCAGCTGCCATTATCCTGCTCGACTTTCTTTAGAGAAAAATCCCAGGGGATTTTTATTCCAGTGTGAATCTGGAAACATCCTTAAGCAGTTATGTTTTAAAGCCCAGTTTGGCTTTTAGAACTCTAACCAAACGCACCTCTTTGAATCTTGCTGTGAAGTCTGCAACCTTCCCTCAAACCCACACCAAAAGTCAGGAGTGTGTGGCTGCCTGTGTCGTGTGAAGCTCGAGGATCAGATGGTAAGAGGCCGTGGTTTGGAAAGAGGCTGTAGTACCAGACTGTGGATATTCCAGCTCAGCCTGGACCAAGCTGTCTAACCTCCTGGGCCTCAGTTTCCCCATCTGTAAAATGGGATAACTGTAGTGTCAACCTCATAAGAGTATTGTGAGGCTTGACTCATTTAATGCATCATAAGTACTAGAATTGAATCTGATATTCAGTGGCAACTTTAGCTAATAAAAGAGGAAAGGACTAATTTATAATAGGATCCAAGGCAGGGCATTCACCCCGTGGTCTTTACAGGGAAAGTGTGTCAATTACAATTTCAGTACCTCTCCTGTGTTCACACTCTGGATAGATAGTTCACTTACCATGTATCATCAAAACTTGCCATTCAAAAGTAACTTAAATAAATAGGTAGGTTTGACTCTGTGGACAAAGAGTTTGAGAACTGAGAAGTTAAATATTTTTTTCTTTTTTAAAATATTGGCGTATAGTTGACTTACAATACTATATTGGTTTCAGGTGTACGACATGGTGATTTGATATTTTTATAGATTACCCGTCAAAGTTATTATGATATTATTGACTGTATTCCCTATACTGAATATTACATCCCTGTAACTTACTCTTTTTTCTTTCTTACAGTTTACCAGATAAAATACAGTTTGCTCAGTTAAACCTGAACTTCAGATAAACAGAATAATTCTTTAATATAAGTATGTCCCAAATAATGCATAGGACATACTTATACTAAAAACTACTCACTGCATATATGAAACTCAGTTAATATTTAAAAGTATATGCTGTTGGGCTTCCCTGGTGGCACAGTGGTTGAGAGTCTGCCTGCTGATGCAGGGGACGCGGGTTTGTGCCCCGGTCCGGGAAGATCCCACATGCCTCAGAGCGGCTGGGCCCGTGGGCCGTGGCCACTGAGGCTGCGCGTCCGGAGCCTGTGCTCCGCCATGGGAGAGGCCACAACAGTGAGAGGCCCGCGTACCGCAAAAAAAAAAAAAAAAAAGTATATGCTGTCAACTTTTATTGTTGAAACAGTATTTTCATATCTAAGTTAGAAGAGTCCTAAGGGATGGTGTAGCTACAGACCACAGAATACTATCTTTTAAACAATGGTTCTATGAGTGTCTTTGCAAGGTCGGATTTGGGGAAAAGCTTACCTTAAGCTGCGCTTGTTAGTTCACTGGAGAATACCAAGCACGTGGGGTGAATGTGACATGTCTGGGTGCCGGGGACACCGAGTGCCCTGCCCTCAGGAGTCTCCCTCTGCAGGAGGAAGCAGTCATGGGGTGGTTGTAGCACCTCTTATGAAACCTCACAAGAGAGATTTGCGTTAGTACTTTGAAGGCTAAGGGTGCAAGTCTGGGCAAGGATGACTTTTTCCTCGAAGGAGGTGTTGGAGTTGGCCAGGAGAAGGCAAAAGAGTGGGATTCCAGGTAGACGCGGAAGCAAGAGAACGTGGGCAGTCAGGGCGCTGTCGTGAAGGGCCATGTGTCCCACCCAGAAGCTTGTACATCACTCTGGCCGCCGTGGGAAGAGAAGAAGAATTCAGGTAACGCATGCATCTCATTCCTGTACCTGGAGGGAGATCTTTTCACACAAACAGCTTAATTTTTAAATGCTGTTGTACACGGCACACAGGAACTGCTTGAAAGGTAATAATCCACATCCAAAAAGTAAAGGGGAGATGGAAGATGTATTTACTGGAAAAGAGGAGTATGAACTACATCCCTTTCTCCCCATGCAAAAAAATGCAATGCCGTGCTTGGCTTCCAGATTTGTTGAAGCGATGAATTACTTCAATTCGGAAGCATTTCTTGGGGGAAACCATCAAGAAAGCCTCAGGTTGCCGCCGTGACTCAGCACAATCACCCAATCAGTCGGTTTTCTTCAATCCATGTACGTTGGGAAACACCAGCCGCTTAGACTGTAAAATACTTTTGAAATAGTGACTTTTTCTCTGTTGACACTGTTTCAACAAATTCGTCTTTATCTTTTCCAAGACAGAGATGTCTGAAAACTGGCCTTAACCCTGGAAGGGTTCATTACCGCTCAAGTAGCCGACTGAAGTGTGTCCAAACCAGAGGGAAAACATGCTGGGGATAAGACAGAGCAGCACTGAGTGCAGAAGATTTTGTTTGTTTTTGTTTTTTGTCCTAACAAGATCATCATATGGCATCTCTCACCAGGGAAGTGCAATAATTTGATTCAAAAGAAACTCAGACATGAATCACAGTAAAAAAGTAAACAGGCTGAATTGAACAGAAAATGGCATGTTGTCAGCAGACTGGTTTGGGGATCTCAGGAGAAAGACCCAGTGGAAAGGGCAAGTTTGTTTACGTTGCTACAAAAGAGGAGCTGGTTCTTTCTTCCAAAAAGCAAAGATCAGTCTGTGCTAAGCGCTTGGAGGAGATCCGTGGGTTTACCAGAAGTGGAGAAAGGAGACCAGCTGCACTCAGGAAGCAGTGGAGGCCTGAGCGGCCGCCCCAACAGACTCCTGGGCCTTTATCACCTGGAGTGAAAAGGAAGATTCTCCAGCTCTGCCCTGAGCCAGCAGGCCCTGCCCTAGATGTGGGAGCTGCTCCCTGCTACCTGAGTGGGACGGAGGGGGTCCCAGCCTCAGGGGTGACCCTGCACAGTTGGAGAATGAATTCCTGCCCCTCTGTCGTCCCCAAAAGGTCTTCTTTGGTCCTGGATTTTTGAACTGATCTAATTGTCTTCTGGGATCCAAGCAGAAAAACATTAACCTGAAGTAGGAAAATAGTTGTGCAGTTCTGAAAGAATGTATGTTGCTATCGTTGTAAAATTAAGATAAAGGAAGGACAGCAATTTAAAACTACTCCCACATAGGACCTCCTGAAAAACACTGATGGTACTCTTTTATTAGCTAATAATTAATATTGCCCTGGGGCACAAAAATTTATTTTCCAGTTACTAGATCTGAAATGTATAAACCTAAGTAACTCGTGGCAGCTACTTCTCAGACAACTATGTGTGTGTGTGCATATGTGTCTAAACTTACTTAGAAAAGCATTATCCTGCCCCCACCTACTTTTATCCTGTGTGTTTCTCTGGGGTACAGACACGGATGATTAATTTTATAATGGAACATGGAGACTGGTTTTTTGCTCAGTTTAAATTGGGGAATTGGAGGCTTTATGCCAAGATCTTCAGACTTAAGTACAACCTATGCGTTTTTCCAAGGAACCTGGAGTGTTTTAAACATGTCTAACTCCTAGTAGCTCCTTGTAGATCTTTTTAAAATGTATGGATTGTAGGGGCTTCCCTGGTGGTGCAGTGGTTGAGAGTCTGCCTGCCGATGCAGGGGACACGGATTCGTGCCCCGGTCCGGGAGGATCCCACATGCCGCGGAGCGACTGGGCCCGTGAGCCATGGCCACTGGGCCTGCGCGTCCAGAGCCTGTGCTCTGCAACGGGAGAGGCCACAACGGTGAGAGGCCGGCGTACCGCAAAACAAAAACAAAAACAGACCAAAAAAATGTATGGATTGTATATTTTCCCCTCTCATCCTTCCTGTTTTCTAAGTAAAACAGCTGATTTTGTTAAGTGTAAGCACAGTGTTATATTTGATGGCTTTGTCTATATTTGACAAAGTGTGGTGAGCTAAGAAGGAATTGTCTTAGCCAAAAAAAGTCTCACTTGCCCTCCAAATCTGAGTCTCATTTTGGTTTGTTTTTTGTTTGTTTGTTTGTTTAATTTACTTGCCTCCCACCTCAGGGAAGCCAGTGAAAACTAAATAGAGAAAACCACTCCCTGAAAAACCATTTCCTCCCCATGGAGCCTGCAGTTCTAATTGCTGAGGAGATGCCCTTAGACAGCAAGGCCCTCAGCTGGGAAGACAGGCCAGCATCCCCAGGTGGGCGGCAGTGCCGCTGGGGAGAAGGGCGCCCTGTGCCTGGTCCCTCCCCATGCGGGGCTCGTGGGCTGGTACCTCTAGAAAAGTTCTAAGTATAGTGCCCACGGCCGCTTTGCTGGGTTTTGAAAACAGAGGCCGAGACAGGTGGAATGAGAGGTGCTTTTGTGTCCTTACCTGCTGGAACCATTGCCGACACAGCTGGCCCGTGCTCGTGGGTGGTGCAGCGTGAAGGCACCCCCTTCCCCTCACCTCCAGCCGGCACACTCTTCAGATGTGCTTTTCAGTTCCCGCTTCACATTCTGAGGCACCAGCTGAGTCCATCAATTGCCACAATCAGTGCAGGTTATTTTCTGTCCCACAGGACACAAAATAAACAAAACAAAACCATTGAAAGCCAAGGATGGGGACGTGGGGGAGCCTTGGCGAGCTCTGCAGATACATTAAGAATCACAACAGCTGCGCCTCCAGTGGCTGCCGCAGCCGAGTAAGTTTTGACATTTTTTTTTCCTTTAATTATTACAGTGATGCTGAGCCAGGTCCATGCGAAAATGATAAAAAAAAACTTCTGTGTGAAATTTTGAGGCTGCTTCAAGCTGTTTGGGGAAAATCAAGTGTGTGTGTTTATGAACACTTTCTTAGTAGATGAAAATCTCTGCGTATTTTAAATAACGCAACAGAGACGGTTGATTTTTACTGTGAATACTCGGTAGATTTTTCACTAAACTACAAATACAAGAGTGTCTGTTTTATTTGTCGTGTGCTCCATTTTGTCATGCTTGCTTTCAGGACGTCCTATGTGTTAGCTGATTTTTTTAATCCAGTTTCCTTTTGCCCACACTCCTGATAATATCCTGGACTCAGAAAACTTCGGAAAATTTAGTTAAAAATTGTTATTTCCCACGACTCTCTATTCCTCCCTCTGATTTTAGTTCATGGTGGTAGACCTTTTCCAGTTTGTTTGGAGTAGTTCTAGTTCACCGTCTGGTTTCCATTTTGAAGCTGGCCATTAGAACTGTCTTTATCTCCCCCGGGAGGAGTTAGGCGCTTTCCCCACTTGTTAACATGCTTTTAGTGTCGGGTGCCATTAGTCACAGGACCCAGCCCAGAAGGGACTGTCGGGATGCCTGTATCCCACACCTGCCGACCTCGTGTGTATCTGGTATCAGGTGGGTGCTGTCACCGCCTGCTGACCTGGTCCAGCTGGCTTCAGCACAGTGGTATTGCCTCTCCCCGCGACCTCCCCTCAGCACCTCCCAAGTCCTATCCATCACCTCCCAAGTCCCCCTCCCACCGTTTCCAATTCCATCCCTTCCTCTCCCAGCCCACCGGCCGCCCTCATCTCTTGCCCACCCCCTTGTAACTCTCCCCGACCTCATCTCTCGACATTTACTCTCCCCCTTCACATCTACCCTCCACTCTGCAACCAGTTTTGTTTGGGAAACACAGATGTTATCACATGTGATGCCAAAACTTCTGCTCTGGATTCTTTGCAAAATTAGGCCCCTCCTTAGCAGAGAGTGCTCAGTCCTCCGGGACGGGACGCGGCCCTGGGCCTGCTGCAGGCTGTCACTGTAGCCACAGCAGCTTCCCGCCACGTGCCTCAGGCCCAGCTCCTGCCACCTTTCACACCCTCAGCACCTCGTGTCTCTGGGCTGTGCTCCACGTCGTGGTTTCTGCCTCGAGTGACTCCCAGCTCCTCCTTCACCTGCCAGCTCCCTTCAGACCCAACATGGATGTTACCAGACACCAGGCCGTCCACGGTCTCATAGCTCTGCGTTAGAATAACATAGTGGGCAGTAATAATACCGTGGGCAATGTATTAACTGATAATATGGTAAAGTGTACATTAATGGATTATCCAATAGATATTTGAGAAACACTGCTAAATATGTTACTTTACATTTGTTGAATTGATTTCTGTGTATTTCAACACATACACCCCTAGAAGGGGAAATGAAGTTAAAGGTGGATAGAACTATTACAAATACACACTCAGAATGGTACACATCATCACGTAGGAGCAAGTGGGTTAGCAGTGTCCAGCCAGGAAAAACTGTGCTGACCAACCTGAACCTTACCAATACCTGTCACTTAAAAATGGGAAGAATGGCATGGTTCCATCTGATCATTTTTACTCACTGAATGCCAACCATATGTTTAAAAAAATTAGGGTAAATGTTTCTGTTCCATATTTGCTTTCATTTCTTTTTTAATCCCTAATAGAAATAATGTAGAAATATCTAGTGACTTCAATGCATTTCAAAACATGACTATTGCAAGAGAGAAACTGTATGTCATCCTACACAGATTCAAAGCTCATAAAGGTAATTTGTGTTATCATGGACGTATTTTCAGGGAGAGCAAGGTTTTGAGGGGTGGACTTTTCATGAAATCCTGCTTGGTTCCTAGAATGATGATGATGATGTTGATGGTTAGTCTAGCCCTAACCCTAATGTAGTAGCACTCTACAAAGATACACACACAGATAGAGAGAGACACATAGATATTTCTAACCACAATGCTCTTGCACTGTTATCACACCCATTTTACAGATGAGGGAATGACTCAGAATGTAAGTCATTTGCCCAAGGTCATCCCACTTTGGAGTGGTGGGATTTACTCCATAATCTGTTGACTCCAAAGGCCACGTTCTTTTCCACTACACCATGTAACTTCTTCATGGAACACCATGAAACACAGACCTGCAGAAGTTAACCTTGGGTTTTATTGATTTGACTTGTGGTTTCATGGCAGGAGCATTGTTTTACTCTGTGCAGTTTTATTTGCTTTGAAGAGTTCTGTCCTTTGGCAGAGGACAGAGCCAGCCCCGGGGGCCCCGCTGACAGCGCCAACTCTGGTTTGTTTCAGCATCTCAGCATCAGCAGATGCTGCCCCTTAACCTTGCTCAGCATCTCAGCTCCAAGAGCGCGGTCACTCCAACATTGCTCCTGCGCTGGCTTTTCCTTGTCAAGAAATGCAGGGAAATTATTCAGCAGATATCAGCCAGCCTGGCTCGTCGGAAACCTACCAGGACCAGGTATAAGCTGAAATCAAGCTGCTGCTCTTGAGGGGCATAGATCCCATAGGCTGTCTCCCTGGATTGCTGCACGACTGCCAGCCAACCCAGCAGAGGGAGGGAGAAGAGGAAGTGTAGACGCACGTTGTGTGTGAAAGCTGAAGGTCTTCTCAGAGATCCTCTCTGGAAGGGATTCTGGAAGAGGTTGCACCTTTTTTCAATGAGGTGATTCAACATAACGGTAACAACCTTGTGAACTGGATCTCTGACCTCCAGGCAAGACCAAGATAACATGTCTCAGCTTCGACTAAATGATGCAAAAAATAACCAGTTGAAAAGGCAATTATTCTTTTTCAAAGAACAGTGCTGGGAAGTAGAAAGGACAGTGGATTGGCCATGAGAAGACTGGATCCCAAGTCTTTGACCTGTCACGTCACTGAAGAGTCTCGCTGAGACCCTAACCCCAGACCCTTGAGCAAACCACTCACCTCCCCTGAAGCAAGTGGGTCAGTTCCGAAAACCAAGCGCTTCCTAGAGTCTCTGTATCATTAGTCGAGCAGTCACCTTGGTGATGTTGGACTCCCAGTTTGGTTGACACATCTCCACGGACGGGATGTTTTTTGGTTCATGCTTCTCCATGGATGGGATGTTTTTTGGTTGATGTGTCTCCATGGATGGAATGTTCTCCAGTGGGCAGCCCTGACCAGCTACCTGAAAACCGAAGCCTGGTGGTCACTGGTGTGTAGAGGGCCGTCACTGGGGACCCGCGGGCAGTTCTCTGGCCCCCTCTTGCCAGCTTTGAGTTTATTCAGCATTTCTGAACGAGGGAGTTTCTGTGCCCTTCCTCTTTTTTCCTCCTCTCTTTTCCCTGTTTCAACCTCTTCCCACTCTCATTTCTGACTCCCACCTCATCTCCAAAACACTGGGAAGGCCAAGTGGAGAGAGTGCAGTAGTGACATTAGTACTTTTTTTTTTTTTTTTTTTACGGTACGCGGGCCTCCCACTGTTGTGGCCTCTCCCGTTGCGGAGCACAGGCTCCGGACGCGCAGGCTCAGCGGCCATGGCTCACAGGCCCAGCCGCTCCACGGCATGTGGGATCTTCCCGGACCGGGGCACGAACCCGTGTCCCTTGCATCGGCAGGCGGACTCTCAACCACTGCGCCACCAGGGAAGCCCGACATTAGTACATTTTTGTATAAAGTCCTCACCGTGTCTGCAAGGTGTTTGTGATCAGAGTTCCACTCCATCTCTAATCCTCACTGTCCCCTTTTGTAAGGATCGTGAATAATAAGGAAATATATGGATTAAAAGTTTGGAATTAATTTCTTTCACATTTTATATTATATAAATCCACATTATTGTTACATGTCTTATTCAGACCAAAATAATATTGAATCAGAGGCCAGAGCCTTTTTGATCTGTCTCTGAAAAGAAAGAGAACATGCTGACTTTTCCAACTTCTTCTGAAAGCAGAGGAGCTTTACGTCCTCAATGGGCTTCACCTATTATTCAGTATCTTCGAAATTTTTAAAACTTCTTCACTCCCTTTATCTTCCATTGTTGCCCTTTAGGGACACGTGGAAAACCTTTCATCTGTTTACTTCAGGGAAATTTACAAGAGATACTGAATAATTATAATGCATTCAGTAATTATAAACGTCTAGCGTATGTTTTTATATGTATTGTATTTATGTGCTTTAGGTAATTATGCATTTGAGTTCCTTGCCAATTTTATGGCCAAAATATTTTACTTGGCTGATTACTAAGTGTATTTTAAGCTTACTTCTTGAAACATGAAGAGAATATACTATAAATCCAATTAACATAATTTATCTGCCTAAAGAGAATGCTTGATTTTATTTTCTTCTCTATTTTAATGATGAAAACCATTTGTAAGGATGCAAAGTAACAAAATATGTTTTTAAAGGTTTCCAAGTCCCGATTTTATCGTGTTTTTTTAAAAAGAAAATTTTGAAAGAAATTTGAAATTTTAAGAAAAGTGTAAACAGAAAAAAAAAAAAAGACAATGAAAATCACCCATAAACCTACTCTCAGTTTTCAGTAAGTTTCCATCCAATATTTTAATGCATTAGAATCTTTTTATAAATCGTTTCATACCTTGTCTTTGCCATGAACACTGCTATGAATAATTCTTTGGATTTACCTCCATTATTTTCTATAGATAGATTTCAAGAGGTGGAATTAATGGTTCAAAGTATATAAAATGCTTAAGTTTCTTTATGAACCTGTTATGTTGAAAGCTTGCTTCCCAGAAAAATTGAACCAATTCACACATGCCGTTAGCACTTTGCATGAGAATGCTTACCTCAACATACCAGCACTCAAATAAGCATTAGTCTTTTTCTTTTTTATCATCTTTGCCAGCTCGATAGGTAGAAAAAGAGTATCTCATTATTGCTCCATTTGAAACTGGACATGTCTTTATATGTTCACCAGCCACGTGAAAATTTTCTTTTGTGAACTGTTCATATGCTTTGCCTGTTTTTTTTACTAGGGTGTTAATGTCTCCTACTGACTTGTACGACCTCTTCTATGCTTGCTTTGTCCTTCTTTAAAAATGTATTGGCTGTCCTTAAGCTTTATGCTGGCATCATTTTAGAATCACCCTGTCCATGAAAAATGGGCATTTCATGAGGCTGACATTTTATACAGTCAGCTTCATGAAAAACTCCGTAATTTTGTTTGGAACTGCATGGGATCCACTTATAAAGTTCGGGAAAATTGACTTCTTGGCAATATTGGATCTTTATTTGGATCTTCTTTTATATTTTTCAGCAGAGTTTCAAAATGTTCTCCATGAAATCTTGTACATCTTTTAGTTATGTGTACTTATTTGTTAAGGTAATAGTATCTCTTAAAGTTACATTTTCTTTTTATTACAAGTATATAGAGTACATGTATAAATATATAGAGATACAGGTATATAAGTATATGTGTGTATACGTATGTGTGTATGTATGTATATTTGTATGTTGCTCCTTTGTCCACAAACATTTCTCAGCAATCTTTATTTCAGTCATTTCTCTGCAGATTATTCTGGAGTTTTCCATGGAGAAATCATGTCAACTTTCATTACTGACAGTTTTGTTTCTTCTTAATCCTTATACATTTATTTTTTCTTACTTATAAAGCTCACTAGAACCTCCAGTACAACACTGAATAAAACTTAGGTTGACAAGCATCATTGTCTTGGTCCTGATTTTCAGAGAAAAGGCTTTTAATGATTAATAATTAGTCATAATTAGTTTAAGGATATTCCCTTCCATTTCTGGTTTATTAATACTGCTTACCAAAGATAAATATTGAATTTGATAGAATGCTTTTTTAGCATTTATTGTTATACAAAATAATTATTTTATTTCTCTTTTTTAACATGTTAGTGTGGTGGGTTAATTAATGTAGTTAATATTCTAATTTTGAACCAACCCTTCATTCCTGAGATAAAGCTAACTTGGTCATGATATGTTTTAAATATTGCTGAAGGCTGTTCACTAATGATGTTTACATCTATGTCCATGAGTTACTAGTCTCTTAATGATCCTTCTTGTATTTTTATTTTCTTATTTTAGAATGAAAAATATATCTGCTTTTCAAAATGAATTAGATAGCATTCTGTGTTCTTTCTGTTCCCTTAGAAGAGATCATGTGAGATTCAAGTTATCTTTCTTTTTTTTTAGCTGTGACCTTTTTGTTTTTAATTGGAGTATAATTGCTTTACAATGTTGTGTTAGTTTCTACTGCAGATTATCTTTAAAACTCACCTACAAAACTGGCTAGGTCTGGCATTCTCCTCATGGTGAAATTTTTAATTATGAATTTTTCAATAGTTATAAGACTATTCTGGATTTCTAGTTTTTCTTGAGTTAACTTTATAGTGAATATCTTAATAGAAGTGAATTTTGTCTAATTTTTTACTCAAGGGTATACATTTGTTCATATTTTCTTATTATCTGTCCTTTATCATCATTAATAGTGTTTGTGCCTTTTCTCCTTCTTCTTTCTTGACTATTCTTGCCAACATTTTGTTGGTTTTATTAGTTGTTTCAAAGAGATAACCTTTGACCTTGTAGATCTTTCATATTGCATGTTTTAAATTTCTGATATTCCTGATCTTTTTTCCTTCTACTTTCTTTGAGTTTATTATGTTCTTATTTTTAAACAAGATGCTGAACACATTAATTTTCAGTCTTTCTTTTTTCTAGTAGAAGCATTTATTTAAGTATTAATTTTCCCTCCAAGTAACAGTCGAGTACTCTTATCCTTAAGTATTTTTAAATTTTCATTACAGGTACTTCTTTGACCCATGCATTATTTAGAGCATATGAGTGCATGAATGTGTGCGTTTTATTTCGCAGTGCATGGGAGATTTTTTTGGTTGTCTTTTTATTAGTGATTTCTAACTTAAATGTATGCTGATTGGAGAAAATTCATTGAAATTTGTGGACATTATTTAGAGCCGTCCACATGGTCAATTTTCTTAAATATTTTATGTATTCTTAACAACAATGTTGAGTGCCAAGTTCTGTATATTCTTTAGATCACGCTTTTTAAAAAGTTTGCTGTTCAAATTTTCTGTATACTTACTAGCTTTTTGTCTGTTTGATCTATTACTGAAAGAGGTTAAAAGAAGTCATATATTTTGAAGCTAAGTTATAAGTAACTATAAGTTTAGAATTGTCTCTCCTAAATGAATTGAGCATTTCATCATTAGGCACTAATATCATTGTCGTTAGTTTATATTGTCTAATTTCAATACAACTATGCCAGTTTCCTTCTAATTAGTATTTTCCTGGATATATTTTCAATCTCTCTATTTTAGTTGTGTCTCTTGTAAATAGCATATAGCTGGATTTTTTTCTGAATTTTTGCATTTTATTTTATTTTTTTATACAGCATGTTCTTATTAGTTATCCATTTTATACATATTGGTATATATATGTCATGGATTTTATTATTTCAGCTTTTACCTTTAAAAGTCTTACAGCTTTTACCTTTAAAGTCTACTTACAACTTAGTACATTTTTAATTTGCTGCGATTACTGATTTATTTGAATTCATTTCTGCCACCTTATTTTGTGAGTTATGTTCGTTCTACTTTTTCTTATGCTTCTTCCCCCCACCCCACCTGTTCTTGCCTATTTTTAATTAGTTAAATTTTTGTCTCGTTTTATTTTTCTGTCTACTAATTTGGAAATTATACACTTTTTTCTTTTACTAGTCACTATAGAAATGTTAGCATGCATATTTTAAAATCTAGAATTAAATTAATTGCTTAACCTTCTCCTCTCAGATATCTTTCCTCCCCTATAAATAGCTCATGATAAGGAGATTCTCTGAGAACAAAGATTCCCTGGGATTTGTAGCATCTACAAGGTAGTATTTCTTTAATTTGCTCATTCATGCATTCAGCAGATGTTACTGAGAACTCTCAAAGCTAGACCCTAGGATTAAAAAGATAAGTAAATCTTCGTTGTTGTTCTTAAGACCATCCCTTTTTGTTTTCTCCTCCAGGAGTAATTAGGCACCTACCAAAGACCACATATCTTTCTTACATCCTAAAACCATGTTTTCGACCTGGTCATCATGTAGTTCCAGTGGCTGCAGGGTTGCAGGCTAATAACCATGGTGCTGTACTTCCCGTGCAGTGGGGCCTCTGCCCTCCTTTGCTGTTGGTTACTGATGGCAGTCGGCACTCTCAGCCACCACCTTCCCATTACCAGAGATCCTTTCTGCTGTAGCCACTTGTGTTTCTCCCCTCTGATTGCAGACCCCCCAGTTCTGCTCATCGCCTTTCCACACAGGATGTACATGTGGATGGACTGAGCATCCCTGTCTAATTTCCCTTTCATACGTGGATCTCTGTGGTCTTCATCATTCACATGAGCCCCGATGTCCCTCTGAATCACAGTGCTTTTGGAAAATGGGATAGTATGTTCCACTCCCTGTGCTTTGTCACCTCTTCTTTCCTGCTTCCCTGGGCTCACCATCCCTCTTCCTCTCTCTCATCACTGCCTGCAGCCTGGACTTGAGCCAAGCACACACATCTCCCATCACAGCTTCATTCCTTCCTCTCTTCCTTCCACTGCTGGGCCTTCGGAGCTGTATATAAAAGCTCTAATTTATTTTTTTGGTGTTTTCTTCTTCTTTTCATTTATTTTATTGAAGTATAGTTGATTTACAATGTTGTGTTAGTTTCTGCTGTACAGCAAAGTGATTCAGTTTTATATATATATATATATATATATATGTTCTTTTCCATATTCTTTTCCATTATGGTTTATCTCAGGATATTGAATATAGTTCCCTGAGCTATATAGTAGGACCCTGTTGTTTATCCATTCTGTATGTGCTAGTTTGCATCTGCTAATCCCAAACTCCCAGTCTATCCCTCCCCTATTCCCCCCTCCCACTTGGCAACCACAAGTCTGTTCTCTAAGTCTGTGAGTCTATTTATATTTTGTGGATAAGTTCATTTATGTTATATTTTAGATTCCACATAGAAGTGATATCATATGGTATTTGTCCTTCTCTTTCTGACTTACTTCGTTTAGTAGGATAATCTCTAGGTCCATCCATGTTGCTGCAAATTGCATTATTTCATTCTTTTTTATGGCTGAGTAGTATTCCATTGTATGTATGGACCACACCTTCTTTATCCATTCATCTGTTAATGAGCTTTTAGGTTGTAAAAGCACTAATTTTTAAACAAGATCATCCCGGTGAAAACATCTCCTCAGTTGTCAGAGGTTGGGGGGGAATCAGCAGGTACAGTGGTGACAGTTGGTCTGGGTGGGTCATTTTATAAGTTGTATGTGCAGTTCAGTTCCTGTATTTAGAAGCAATCCAGCCTGTACTGTAAGTCTGGTGAGCAGGAAAGAGGAGAAAATGGACCTGGATAAACAATTTAAAACTGATAGAAAAGTACTTTGCTGAGAAGCCCCGTGTCGTTTGCCCATTTTCCCTGGCCCTTTTGAAACTCCTCTGCGTGTTAGTTCTGACTGTCTGCAGGGCTCCCACTGACCGGAGCGTCGAGTGGCGCTGGTGGGTGGCGCTGGTGGGCAGTGCTGGTGGGCGGTGCACATTGTCGTGCTGCTCCACGCCTTGTTGGTGGGGAGTAAATCTTTCATAGAGCCTTCAGTGGTTTATGTTTTGTTTAGGATCTCGATGTCCAATTTTCTTGTCAACTTTTTGTTCATAGCCTGTCACAGATCTCATTAACGCCACTGACCTCTTAACCATTTTAAAGAGCGTAGGGTGGGTTGCAGAACATGGCATTTGATCTCTTTTGCACTAAATAAAAATTTTTAATTTATGAGTTTGAGTTCTAGCCATGATTACTGCCTTGGTCAGGTAACTTTACTGCTTTTTTGATTTTTAAAATGCCAGTATTTGACATCAGCATTCCCATAAAATAAATGATTCTTCATAACTGCTTTTCCAGTGCTTTTCCCATGTGACTCTTCCCAATAGTTTTCCCCAAAGAATTGAGTAGTGGCTGTCACGATTCTTGTGAACTAGCAATTATGTCAAATAATTTAATCAGTGCTTGAACTGGGCCGGCATTGCTCTTGGAAGACCATTTTTCAGAATGACCTACCCCTGAGCATTTGTTCCATAATTAAACCTGTAAACACTTTTTCCCACAAAGACCCTCAGAAGTACTGTTAGACATTCAGAACCTTCAGGGAAGAGCCTGTGCACCACTGCTGGGCAGAGTTAGCAAACTTTGAGCAAGGATGGGCAGGAGTCAGAGTTCTCTGTTGTGCAGTGTCATTGTCAAGAGCCTGCATACATAATTAATCAAGGCAGAGCTCATTGGGATTTTGATTGACATCAGACACCATTCCGGAATCGTGTGTTGAAGGACCACTAACGGGGTCTCCCCTTAATTTACGGAACATATGATTCTCCTTCAACCAGAGTCACTGTGGAAAATGTGTTTCTTCTGCAGCCTGCGATGGTATGTTCTGTGAGAAAGTGATGCTCTAAAAATTAGGACTAGATTTTAAAATCATGATGAAATGGATGATAAAAATCACAGCATCCGCTTTCAGATGTGTCCGTTTGGTTTATGAGGAGGCTAATAATGAAAAAGGAAAGACTTTAATGCCTCCAAGAGACTCTCCTGTGTTCGGACCTTTGCAGAAAAGCAAATAGGAGAGCAGGTAAGTAAAGGAATTTTTGGCCATTTAGATGAGGCATGAATAAGGGCAGAAAGTCTAAACATCTCAAGACATTTCAAATGAGACCCCTGTTACGTCTGTTCAGGCCCCGTGTCATCCAGCTCTCTCTCAGTCAGCTTTGCTGTGCTGGTTGCTAAATATAAGACACACCATTTTTTAAATTTTTATTTTATATTGGAGTATAGTTGATTGACAATGTTGTGTTAGTTTCAGGCGTGCAGCAAAGTGATTCGGTTATATACATGTACAAGTATCTATTCTTTTTCAAATTCTTTTCCCATTTAGGTTATTACAGAATACTGAGCAGAGTTCCCCGTGCTATACACTAGGTCCTTGCTGGTTATCTATTTTAAATATATAAAACACACCCATTTAAAAAAAAAAAAAGTCCCAGCGTCCTCCTTGTGCTGCTGATACAAGGGCACACTCTGCTCTGGGTGCCCCCTTCTGGTGCCTCTCAAAACCTCCAATCCCTCATTTAGAAGAAGGGGTTAATGTCTCCCCATAGGACTGCTGTGGGAATGATATTCTGTGTGTGCATCCATGTATATGCATAAATATAGAAATAGACCTTTTACCTGTGTTCTGGAACTGGGCCCCTCCATTCTTGGATCACTGCCAGAGCTTTGAGCCACCATATCTGATGGAATCAGTTATTAGACCACCACCAGGCTTCAGTTTCCTGTGTCACGTTGAAATATTATTCACTCCTCTGTGCTTGGAACCCCCGGTGTCTAAAGCACTGGGTGGTTGTGACTCCCATTAGCGAGCTTCAGCCCACGCCTTCTTGTAGCCTCTTCTCTGTGGTAAAGATGCCTCACTTGGGGCAGAGCATCTCCTCCCTCATCTCCACGCCTCTGTCTTTGTTGCAGGCATCGCTTGCCTGCGCTTGGAGCCCAGTCTCCATGAAGCTTCCCCACCCACCCGTCAAGCCCTACCTGATTTCTCCAAACCTTTACCGCACGTGAGGTTCTGCGCCACGTAATTCACCCTCTCTTTACATACCGCTGTTACCCTCTGCTGTCTGTGTCGTGACTGTGACCACTAGATTGTAGCTCCTCGGAGGATGAGGCCGTCTGCTGTTTGGTGTGGTCTCCGCACTGTCCGGCACTATGCTCAGCCCCTAGTAGGCAGGGTGGTTGTCTGGGGCAAGGAGCCTTTTACAGGACTGTCTGATGATGTGTCAACACAGACCAGTGGTGCCCAAGTTTGACAATCAATCATTAGAATTTCATGGTTTTGAAAATTATTAGAACCAGGTGGCGGGCGTCTTCATGGTGGAGCTTGGAATAATCAACCTTCTTGTCGAAACAGCAACTAACACTTGCTGAGCATGAGCCAGGGGCCACACATTATCTGATTTAAGGCTCACCACACCCTCCCACTCTGGACAGGAGGAAACTGAGGCTTAGGGAGATTCATCTTCTACCCGTGTCACAAAGCTCACGCGGGTGCTGGATTTGAA
The DNA here is from genome assembly GCF_949774975.1 of Lagenorhynchus albirostris. Classification (NCBI taxonomy): domain Eukaryota; kingdom Metazoa; phylum Chordata; class Mammalia; order Artiodactyla; family Delphinidae; genus Lagenorhynchus; species Lagenorhynchus albirostris. The sequence continues at coordinate 57,943,898 of NC_083108.1, forward strand.
CCCAGACAGCTGCACCTTCTGGACACAACAGGGAGTCAGGGTCTCCCTCCCTATTTCCCCTGCGCTTTGACCCTTAAGATGTGAAGAGGTAGGAAAGATCGGGCAGTTGGTACAGGGGTCCTATGGACGTCAGACACCCAGAAAGCTTGACAGCTTTCTACTCATTGGGATGAGTGGCAAGTCACAATTTCCTAAAATATAAAGAAATGGTAGAGATGTTGGAAATTAAGTTTACTGACTACATGACTATATGGTGTTGATGTAGAACTTTCATCTTGTAAACTGACCTTGTTTTATTCATTCCGTGTGTACGATTTTCACTTTATTTGAAGGTGTTAAGAGTCAGGTGTAAGTGTGGATTTGCTCCAATTAATACTCAAGGGGCCAGAGGAAGGAGGCTAAAGAGAGCCAGGGCGTTTGTCCTTCAGCCCTGGCCACCCACGGGATGCCATATTGCACTTAAACATTGTAATAGTTTTTCCCAGTAAGTGCAATAGGTGTGATCAAGTAAAGGAACAGTGGAAAAGAGACATCGAAATGATTTTGTCGATGTTCCATATGTAGAAATAAATGTATTGCAAAAGTCAGTCTTCCAATTATACAACTTTCAAGTCTAACTAAGTAAAATCCTCCAGGGTAAAGGCGAAGCTTAAAGTGACCAGGATTTTTAAAAGCATGCTCTTTTGTTTGTGGGGGGTGTTGTGAATGTGTGGCTTTGTGTGTTTAAAGTTCTCAAGCATGATGAGCTGGGAAGTGGTCCACGGAATATCGTAGGTAGGCTGCCAGAAGTGCTACAGCTTTTCAAATAGTTTCTGCCTCTAGCACAGTAAGTGAATCTTCAGGTAACAATGACTTAGGTGGAAAAGGCAATATATTTTTTGTGCCTGTAACTTCACATTAGTTGGGAAAAAAAGTAGGATAGGGAAAAAAACTATGGAAAACCATAAGCATGTCTGCACAGCAGGATTTTGGTTTCTCAATATGTAATGTTTCATCATGATGTTCTGAATGGGTGGCACACACTCCTTCCTTAGTTCTTTCTTGGCCAACCTCCTATATGCATCTCAGTGCATACCCCCTGTGTAATCCAAGAAACCACCTAAATCAATCTCTAATGAAAAGGAAAGGTCTGGAGTCTTTGTAAACATAGTATTTATATAGCAGTCAGAGCTTCCTAAAAGTTCTTATTTGGGGAGCAGTGCGACAAACAAAAACATCGGCTGTCTTCTAGGCTGAATATTTGTAATATTTTACAGCAGCTAATTTAACTCGAGGACACAGTTCTAATGAAAGAAGTCATAGGACAAAAAGGTAGAGCTGAAATACATATCTTCGGTGTCCTTGTAAGTCTGATAAACTGCCATGCTGTCCTAAGCTTCTGCAGAACAGAAAGTGAGGAGACCCATTGCAGAAAACTGAATTATACATAATGTCATTAAGCCTCCACCTTCACTTCTGATTGAGAGATTTGCTGCAGGAGACAGTGAGAGCAGAGGCAAATGAAAAAATAAATAAATGAAAGACCTGATCACATTTTGGTGGAAATGTAATTGCTTATAAGTTCACCTGAAGTTCTTGGGTACGTGCGAAGTCATGTGTAGCTGCTGACGATAAGAACAGAGCCATGGCCCACAGCATCCTCGTGAACTCTGAGTGTAACCCTCAGGTAGATGGGTACGGAAGTAAGAAGTGCGCTCGCCAGTGATGCTGGCATCGGCACGTACTGAGTAACCGCAAACTCTCCTACGTATTGAAGTGGTCACTCTTTTTCTTGCCCTGTTTTTCCACCCAGAGATGTATTTCTGTAGATAACATGCACTGTTTACTTCTTTTTTTTAAATTGGTTTGCAATGGTGTGTTAGTTTCAGGTGTACAGCAAAGTGGTTCAGTTATATGTACATATATATGTATATACACTTATATATATATATTCTTTTTGCAATTTTTTTCTACTGTAGGTTATTATAAGATATTGAGTATGTTCCCTGTGCTATACAGTAGGTCCTTGTTGGTTATCTATTTTTTATATAGTAGTATGTAAATCTTAGTCGCAAACTCCTAATTTATCTCTCCCCCTGCCTTTCCCCTTTGGTAACCAAAACGTTGTTTTCTAGGTCTGTAAGTCTGTTTCTGTCTTATAAATAAGTTCATCTGTGTTGTTTTGGTTTTTTTTTAGATTCCACAATTAAGTGATATTATGTGATATTTGTCTTTCTCTGCCTGGCTTACTTCCCTTAGTATGATCATCTCCACGTCCATCCATGTCCGTTTACTTCTTTTCCAAAGTGGTTTTGTAACTGCTTCTTTGAAAGCATGTCTCAATAGACAAGCTCATTAGGAAGGTTATGAAATCCCCTTTTCCAAGATGATGTATCCTGGAAAATGCTCTCATCTGTCAAGGATGATCTCAATGTGAGCATTTTGAAAGGATGACCGTGCAGTAATGCCCTCTCTTGAGGTCATCATCTAGTGTCAGGACTGTGAAATGGAAACATCAGTGTACTTGTAAGACTTCATAACTCGGAGGCCCCACATAGCAGGCAGAGCTGGAGAAAGCAGCAAGACCCTTTTCTGACCCTTAATTAACTTCCAGGACTCTGCAGATTGCCGCTGGCTCTTAAGCATCCCCGTACAGTTCTTAATTAATTCTAGCTGCCGGAGTTGCCTACCCTATATCACTGCAAGATAAGCCCTAGCTGAGGAGTGGGGTAATAGCCATCGTAAGCCCGTGGACCACATTTCCTCTTGTTTGATGCTGTGTCTTGAAGGCCATGGCGGTGGGCCGTGTCTGCCTCTGTGAGTAGGTCTGTTTCATTCCACACATCACAGGACCATAGTGTTGGGACAGAATGTCTCCCTGCTTTGTATGAACTATGGCTCGACGACGAAATCAGTGATAGTGCACCTCCAGAAAAATTAAGCGTATGAATGCTCGCTATGGAAGAGATGTTCAGAGAAGCAGAAACTGCAGGTTGTGTCTCTAGTTCTGCATGTCACCTGCAGGGAGGGCATGTGTCCTGGAGAGCCTTGTGGGGTCCTCAGGGACATAGAACCTTTCATTGTCATAGAACTGCCATAACCTTTTATGTCTGGAAGGGCCGTGCTCAAAGGCTTTGAGAGTCATTAAGGTGATCCTTGCAACAAGCGTACTACTGCCATGTGCTTTGTACCGAGTTAAAAGGGGGGATATGGACCCTGTCTTGGGGCAACACATAATTTAACCTAACCGTGGTGATGAAAATAACATAAAATGCCGCATATGAGATCTGTAAAGAAAACTTAAGTGGCGCATACTGACAGCTCTAATGGAATTGGGTGGGGGGGGAAGATCATTGGAAACTAGAGAAGAAAGCACACAGAAGAGGTAGGTTTGAGCTGAGTTGTAACAGATCAACTTTGCAGGGCAAGGACAGGAAGGGCCCCCCTGCTGAGCCACACCACACCCCCATGGAATTGGATCCTAGGAAGGCATAGAAGGCCACTGTTGTGCCCTTGTCTTGGACGTACGCCAATGTTGCTTCCATTCTCTCCTTTTTACTTCTTCCTTTCTTGTACCTTTCTTGGCCTTTCCCACTTGTTCCTTGGCACAGCTGGGCTCTTGCGCATCCTGGCAGATCCACAGAGCTCTCCTTCCTTCCCCTGTCTTCCTCTAGATCTGTTTTGTCTTCTCCTCAGCCTACAGTAGGATGCATGTTGCAGGGTTCACCTTCCTGACCCCCACATCAGCAGAGTCTGGCCCTCCTGGGATGACAGAAGATGCTCTCTCCAGTGCTGTGGCCACGGCCACGTGTGTTGCTTATGCTTCCCGTGTGGCTGGTGCCCCCAGGGAGCCGAGCATCAGGGATGGAGCCTTTGCCTTGTTTAGGGAGCTCGACTGAGCCTTGGACTGACAGTCAGCAGCTTCTTTTGCCTCAGCCTTGTCTGCAACATCCTCCTTCCTCTAGAAAGGATGCAGGTCACAGACAGTAACCCTGGGAAACGGGGGCCACCTCCCAATTCATTCAGAGGCAGAGAAGGAAGCAGGGAAGGGAGGGAACCCAAGGTCGTCCTAGAGAGCCTTGTGGGGTCCTCAGACACGTTCACGAAGGCATCTCCCAACTTACGTGCTGACACTTAACACTGCCGTCTCTGATGCAATGTCCACGTTTCAGCATTCATTACTATTCGATTTAGTGATTAATTATCAGGCATTACAGATTTCCACAGTGTTTTAAATCCAATAGAAGTTATTTTGGGGGGACCTGAGGTTTGGAGACCAGTTGTTAGATGTCACACCAAAAGCATGATCCGTAAAAGAAATAAAGTCAAGAAAATAGACTTCATGGAAATTAAAAACGTTTGCTCTGGGGGAGATGATCCTAAAAGGATAAAAAGACTAGCTCTAGACTGAGAAAAAGATTTGCAACCCACATATTTGACAAAGGACTTGTATCTGGAAAATATAAAGGACTCTCAAACCTCAACAGTAGAAAGGCAAACAATCCAATTAGGAAATGGATAAAGACATGGAAGACACTTCACCAAAGAGGATACACGGAGGGCAAATAAACACATGAAAAGATACCATGATCAGCCATTAATAAAATGCAAATTAAGGTCATGAAGAGTTACACACACATAATAGAACAGCTGAAATAAAAAGTAGGGACAGTACCAAATGCTGGTTAGAATGTGGAGGGCTTGGATCTCATAAATTTCCAGAGAATGTAAAATGGGACCACGCCAGAAAAGAGTGTGGCGGTTTCTTAAAAAATTAAACATACCCTTAGCACACAACCCAGCAGTCACACTCCCGGGCATTCGTTACAGAGAAATGAAAACTTAAACTCTCCCAATAAAATGGTGCCTACGTCGTTTCAACTTCTGTTTCCTGGTTTTGATATTACACTACAGTTATGTAGTAACCATTGGTAACCACTGGGGAAAACTGAGGAGTAACCAGGACCTCTCTGAGCTATTTTTGCAGCCTCCTGTGAGCCTAGAATTATTTCAAGATAAACAATTTTTCAAAAGTTATTTTTTGGTATAATTTAAAATTCAAAGGTATTGGTTACTAACATAATTATTTCTTAACTCACTGGTAATAATAATAAAGTTGACTTTTATGAATATACTGAAATCTCTTTCCCTGAGCATAAGTAAAAGCTGTAACAAGAAAATGCATGAAGGATTCGTTTCTGTAAAGAAGAGATGTCTATGAGATGTTTTAGATAAATAACATACATATTATCATGGATAATAATAAGGTTTTATTATTATGGGTAATAATATCTATGAGATATTATGGGTAAAGCACCTAGAATAGTACTTAGAACTTAGCAAATACGCTGCACTTATCTTGTATTATTATTAATGTCATTTATTTAATATTATCTGGCATTCTTATTAATACTACTAAATTGGGAGCTTATGGTGATTTCACTAAAATAATTATGTAATCAAAATATTTTGAGCCAAAGTTTTTTCCTCCCCACACTTCTTCTTGGTCAAAATTCAAATCCCCTTTCAGAAGTCTTCTTTGCTGAAACAGCAGTCTCTGACGATCGTGTGAAAGTTCATTCTGTCTTCTGATGGAGATGTTAGTATAGTTCCTCCAAGGGCACTAGATCTTTGTTGTTTGCATTTCAGTATTGACCCTTGAGTTTACTTTACTTTCAACTCTCTTGCCTTCTCTAAAATGTTTTGAGGCAGTACTTCTAATAGCATTAAGCATCTCATTTTTAGTTTAATCCCAAACCTTGTAGTTCTAAATAAAAAATTGGACCGCAGGCCCCCAAGGTTTTCATCTAATATCTGGTTCCTTGGATTAGGGCCAAGTCTTCGTTTTTTAAAGCATCAGCACGTTCTAAATACGCTTTTTGCTACTTCCTTTTAATATCTGACCTTGGTTCACTTAAACTAATTGTTATCCTTTCAGCAGATTGTGATCCTAAAAAAAAAAAAAAACAGAAATTACACTATAGAACATTGGTGGAATTTTTAAAATTCTGAGTTCAGTGCCCTCCATTGTAAACTGTGCCGCTTCAGTAGTACTCTATTTTTTTTTTTTTAATAATTGAAGTATAGTTGATTTACAATGTTGTGTTAGCTTCTGGTATACATCAAAGTGATTCAGTTATACATGCATATTCTATTTCATATTCTTTTCCATTATGGTTTATCACAGGATATTGAATATAGTTCTCTGGGTCAGTAGTACTCTCTTAATCATGATAGTAATTTATTTAAAACCAAATAAAAGCATATCATTTTTAAAAAACTTTTTAAAGAACCAAGCCTCAAAAACATCAAATTAATGTACACTTGTAATGTAGGAATCTTCTGATTTATAATTGTCACCTGTTCGTTCACTAATACTTACAGAGCTCCGCCTATGTGCCGGGTGGATGCTGGGCACCAAGGGTGCGCAGAGGCTCAGCTCCGCCCCTTGGGGCTCCTGGTAGGGGAGGAGACTGGCCTTCATGCTCAAATGCCCTGTGCATGGCATACATTGTACTGATTACATGACAGTTGTAGGGCACTTAATGTGTATAAGCTCCTTACATGCTCTCTTAACTGACATTCATTGGTTTGAATCCTGAAAGCAATGCTGTTAAGTAATTTAAATTATTAGAGTATTCCAATTGGATAAATTAAAAACCAAATTCAGTAACTGGCCTGTGGCCACACGCTTAGGAATCAGTCAGAGCTGGGATTCCAAGCCCAGTCTTCTGGTCCTAGATCCCATGCTCTTTCCTCTTCTGCACCCTGTGTTGGGAGCCAAGATTGAAGGTGAATTCAGAGTTCCCCCAAGTGTGAAATGCAAGCAGCAGGTGCACTTGCAGGTGGCTTTTAGGAGGTCCACTCATGAGGAATAAACAGTGCTGATATGCAGGGTGAGGAAGTGACTGCCTGTCCAGTTGGTTCTTTTGGTCCTTCGATTGATTCATCCGTGAGCCTGTGTTTGGGGCTAGAGCATCTTTCTCTCCCAAGGAAGAAGAGGCCTCGGGCTCAGAATGTGGCTAAGCAGCGCTGCCAGGCAGGATTGATAGCGTTGTTGTGAGTTTGTGGCCTTTACTTTTTCTGTTATCTTTACCTGTGGTGTGTGTTTTGGCCTTCCACTTACTGAAGTGATATGAAATCTCATTTCCAAATGAACATTTAAATATATAATACTTTAAATAAGTAAATTAGAGGGAAGAGGTGAGAGAACAGGGGAAATAGCGAAGGTGGGACCCAGGGACTGAGACTTGGGAAGAGCTCGTGGAGCTACTCTGTCAGCCTCAGGTGCCTTCAGGATTTTTGTTTCATCTTCTCCTCCACCCACCTGCAACTTCCCAAACCAAAAGCATCTTCAGAAGGTGATGACAGTTTGTAGGGAGCACATGCAGATGAATAAAGCATTCCACCCAAGGCCTGGGGTAAGATGATTTTAGCCACTAATGTTTGATCTGCTTTGAGAGATGAGTTAGTCCTTTCGGGGTTCCCTCTCTCGGGAGGGGTGATCAGCATATGGAAACTTCCACCAAGATTCCCGCCCTGCCTGGTGCAGCCTCACTGTTTCAACTTTGTTTTCAGTCTCCTCCTCACACCCAGATTCTAAGGCTCAGAGCCAAGACTTGTGTCACAAGAAGTGTCTGGACACCTAGGGTGATGGTGGCCCCAGATTTTTTGTTTGTTTGTTTGTTTTTGTTTTTTTTTTTTTGCAGTACGTGGGCCTCCTTACTGCCGTGGCCTCTCCTGTTGCGGAGCATAGGCTCCGGACGCGCAGGCTCAGCGGCCATGGCTCACGGGCCCAGCCGCTCCGCGGCATGTGGGATCTTCCCGGACCGGGGCACAAACCCGTGTCCCCTGCATCGGCAGGCGGACTCTCAACCACTGCGCCACCAGGGAAGCCCCGGCCCCAGATTTTTTAATTAATTTTTATTGGAATATAGTTGCTTTACAATGTTGTGTTAGTTTCTGCTGTACAGCAAAGTGAATCAGCTATACGTATATAAATATTCCCTCTTTTTTAGATTTCCTTCCCATTTAGGTCACCACAAAGCACTGAGTAGAGTTCCCTGTGCTGTACAGTAGGTTCTCATTGGTTATCTGTTTTATACATACTAGTGTGTATATGTCAATCCCAATCTCCCATTTCATCCCACGACCACCCCTGCCCCCCTTGGTAACCATAAGTTTGTTTTCTACGTCTGTGACTCTATTTCTGCTTTGCAAATAAGTTCATCTGTACTATTTTTCTAGATTCCACATATAAGCAATGTTGTATGATATTTGTTTTTCTCTTTCTGACTTACTTCACTCTGTAAGACAATCTCTGGGTCCATCCACGTCTCTGCAAATGGCACTATTTCATTCCTTTTTATGGCTGAGTAATATTCCATTGTACATATGTACCGCATCTCCTTTATCCATTCCTCTGTCGATGGACATTTAGGCTGCTTCCATGTCCTGGCTATTGTAAATAGTACAGCAATGAACATTGCGGTGCCTGCATCCTTTCAAATTATGTTTTCTCCAGATATATGCCCAGGAGTGGGATTTCCCGGTCATATGGTAGCTCTATTTTTAGTTTTTTAGGGAACCTCCATACCCAACTTTCAATAAGAAATATCATTTGTCCAAACATCAGTCAATAAAGGAAAGCAGCTATGACTCCAATTTCAAAATATGTTATAATTTTCAATAAGAATGTTTGCTTCTAACAAAAGTTAAACTTTCTGACAATACATTGAGATGTAATTATTCTTCACGAAACTGTTAGCAAAGGTATTTCTAACCTTACTTTCCTAATTTCTAAAATACTCCTGCCTTCTAAATTTTTACCGTGAATCTCGTGTCTCGGGTCCTGCAGGAAGAGCCTGGGAACGGTGCCGATAGGTTTTATAAATGAATAGATGTCAAAGAGAGAGTCACAAACCTCTCATTAAAATTCCTTTTTCTGCTATACTTGTTCTTTCCAAGCCTGTCATGTCTAAAAAAGTGTCCTTAGATTTTCAGCCACATTTGATGGAGCGTCTGTGCTGTGATTTGTGAGGTGAGGACATTTTAAAACTCACAGCTCTCCAAGAAATACCATGGAAAAGATGTTTGTTTTTTAACAGAAAGGAAAGAACAAAACAATAATCGCCCCATTTCTAAATGCTGTATAGAATCCGTGGAGGGAAAACATAGAGGAAAACAATGGAAAGGACATTGTCAGGGTGACGCTAACAAAAATTGGCAGCAAAGTCAGTAAGGATTTACTGTCATCGAAGTCTGAAGCTCTAATGTTAGAACAGCAGTAATTGCTAGCGCTGACTGAGCACTTCCTGTTTACCTGGTGCATTGCACATGTCAAGTCTCTAGGTCCTTGAGACCGCCCTGTTGTCAGTAGGGAGACTTGCTATGTTTTCAAATAGGGACATGGCAGGTGCCCACGTGCTTTTTTAAAAGCTTACCCTAGGAGAAGTGTATAAACCACGGGGAGGTGAAGTGACCAGGTAGGAAGCTACTGCAGTCATGCAGACCAGAAGTGAGTGGAAGTCAACTTCTCTGGCTAGTCCCAGAAGGAAAGGAGGAGCTTGCTTTCTGCAAAAGCATCCATTTGTTCTCTAGATGCTTCAAGGATTCCTTTTGCCAAAGGGGACCGTTGCTCATCTCTGAAGATCTGGGCACTGTTAGCACAGGCTCACCGACAAATCACTCTTCCAAGGCAGGTACAGAGGTAGAGGAAATTACAGTTCTCGAGTTGTATTAACATCTCAGACCCTGGCAGTATCTGCATCTGAGGGGAAATGAAAATCCTTATCTCTCCGAAAGATGGTGGCGCTCTCTGAGGAAGGACTCAAACCCAGACTGATTTAGAGAGGCAGCACAGCAATTACATCAGTCGCATTCACCTGCCTTGAAAGCAGAGCAGTCCCCTTTTTGGTGGCCACCTGTGACAAGCCGCTCATTGGCATCACGATTTTGACACCCCATCTGATGACTGGGCCTCCTTGGGAGCGCCAGGGTAATGCAGTGAGGACAGGGCCAGGACCAAGTTCCAGGACCTTTGCAAAATTGCTTGATCTCATGATGTCCTGTGACTGATCAGAGATAGGCATGCCCAAATCAAAAAAGTAAACTTGGACCAAGATTTATGTAGTGAATGTAAACATATAAACAGTGCTGTAAATCCCTTGCAGTGCAGCCCCTCTGCTACCCCATCCTCCCTGCTCAAGAAGCAGCAGAGACCCTATCGGGACCATCTAGAAGGATGAGTCTGTACATGCAGCCTTTGACTTTCAAACTGAGGAATATCCGTCTCAGGCCCCCTTCAGGGGACAAGTGCCAGGGGACAAGAGACTCCCCGAAACTCTCTGCTGCCTCCTCAGCATCAGTGGGTGAGAACATCCTCGTGAAACTGAAAGTGGGGTCCAGCTGCTCGCCGCTCAAAAACCAGTAAAGAGGCCAGGTTGCTGGAAAGGAAAGTTTGCTTTATCTCGGATGCCGGCAACTTGGACAGGGTGAGGGTGGGGGACTCCTGTCCAAAGGCTGACTCCCCCCCAACTGACAATCAGTGGGCAAGAGGTTTCAGAGACGGAGGGAGGGGGCTACATGCAGAAACAGCACAGTCAGCCTTGACCGTCGTCTTGTTACTGGTCATCGGTGGTCTGACCAGAGTTATCTTGATTGCTTTAAGTACCGTTAATATTCAGTTCCAGGGTTGGTTTGTTCCCACTTCCTTGAGGCCAGTCCTCGGAATTGTGGCAGCTTATGTCATGGCTACAGTCTGGTCATCATGTAGTTAACTTCTTCCACCTGGTGGAGGTTTCAGTATCTATAAGACAGCTCACAGGAGATGGCTCAGAACATTATCTATAGCCCTTGAGGAGGAACTGAAGGTTCTTGACTTTGCTTAATGACTAAACTATTATTGTTTAGTCTTGTTGGACTGTTTTCCTTTGTTTCTCCATTTTCTCACTTCTCTGATTAAAGTTATTCTTTGGCTAAAGTTTTTCTACAGACAAAAGGCAGGTGGAGGACATGGGGGGAAGGACCATAGGGTCCTGCTTGGTTCCACTCACGTCTGTGGGACAGGGGCTTCCAGGCCTGAGAAGGTAGACCAGATGGGAGGCGTCACTGGGCCCTGCTGAGCACAGCGGGTGTCACTAAGCTTCCTTCCAGGGAACAAAGAGAAGAGGAATGAATGCCAGGAAAGAGTTGACTATCCCCAAACAGCTACCCTCTGCCTCTTAAAATTAATGCTCGACTGAAACTCACACCAAATATATCAAAATAGCCCCCTTTCTTGTATAGATATTTTATTTATTTATTTATTATTGATGTACAATATTATGTAATTTTCAGATGTATAATGTGGTTCACAATTTTTAAAGGTTATATATTCCATTTATAGTTATTATAAAATATTGGCTATATTCCCTGTGTTAAACAATATATTCTTGTAGCTCATTTATTTTATATCTAGTAGTTGGTACCTCTTTTTTTTTTTTTTTGGCTGCTTTTTTGGGTCTTCGTTGCTGTGCATGGCTTTCTCTAGTTGTGGTGAGCGGGGGCTACTCTTCGTTGAGGTGTGCAGGCTTCAGTAGTTGTGGCTAGCGGGCTCTAGAGTGCAGGCTCAGTAGTTGTGGCGCATGGGCTTAGTTGCTGCGTCGCATGTGGGATCTTCCTGGACCAAGGCTTGAACCCATGTCCCCTGCATTAGTAGGCGGATTTTTAACCACTGAGCTACCGGAGAAGCCCTAGTTTGTACCTCTTAATCCCCTACCCTATCTTGCTCCCCACCTTCCCTCTCCCCACTGGTAACCACTAGTTTGTTTTCTATATCAGTGAGTCTGTTTCTTTTTGTTGCATTCACTGGTTTGGTTTTTCTACATTTAAGTGATATCATACAATATTTGTCTTTCTCTGATTGACTTATTTCACTTAGCATAATACCCTCCAAGTTCATCCATGTTTTTGCAAATGGCAGAATTTCATTCTTTTTTGTGTCTGAATAGTGTTCCATTGTATATATGTACCACATCTTCTTTATCCATTCATCTGTTGATGGACACTTAGGTTGCTTCCATGTCTTTCCTACTGTAAATAATGCTGCTATGAACATTGAGGTACATGTATTGTGTCAAATTAGTGTTTTCATTTTGGGGGGATATATACCCAGGGGTGGAATCACTGGGTCATATGGTAGTTCTATTTTTAGTTTTTTGAGGAACCTCCATACTGTTCTCCACAGTGGCTGCACCAACTTACATTCCCACCAACAGTGTAAAGGGTTCCCTTTTCTCCACACCCTCTCCAACATATGTTATTTGTGTTCTTTTTGATGATAGCCATTCTGACAGGTGTGAGGTGATATCTCATTGTAGTTTTAATTTGCATTTATCTGATGACTAGCGATGTAGAGCATCTTTTCATGTGCCTGTTGGCCATCTCTATGTCTTCTTTGGAAAAATGTCTATTCAGGTTTTCTGCTTCGTTTTTAATCGGGTGGTTTGCTTTTTTGATGTTGAGTTGTATGAGCTGTTTATGTATTTTGGATATTAACCCTTTATTGGTCATATCATTTGCAAATATTTTCTCCCATTCTGTAGGTTTTCTTTTCATTTTGTTGATGGTTTCCTTTGCTGTGCATAAACTTATAAGTTTAACTAGGTCCCATTTGTTTGTTTTTGCTTTTATTTGCTTTGCTTTAAGAGACAGATCTAAACAAATATTGCTATGATGTATGTCAAAGAAAGTTCTGCCTGTGTTTTCTTCCAGAAACTTTATGGTTTCCAGTCTTACATTAGGTCTGTAAGCCATTTTGACAAAGCCACCTTACTATGCCTCAGTCTTTGTGATTCCGTGAGATATTGGCCTTGCCTGTGGAATGTTCAGCAACAACCCAGGCTTCGAAGTTACTGTTTCACCTCTTTTTCTCCACCACTGAGCTGAAGAGTATTTATTTTTCTCTCTGCCCACTTGATCAGTGGTTTTCAGATTTTTTTCCTGCTTCAATTCACTTGAGGGGTATGTCACATCATTAGCGGGAGCTTAGTACTGCAATGATTCTGAAGGTGGAAAGAAAAGGAGCTTTGAAATTGGGCAAATTTCCTGAAAAGCAGGTCTATTGAGGGTCCCTCCAGGGTGCACACGGCTTCACATCCCAGGAAAATCACTGTGCAGATGGTAAGAGAGCTGTGTGTCATCCAACAGGATCATTCCACAAAAAGTGGAAACCAGAAATGCCTGGCGACTTCTGACCCACGGCCAGGGCGACTTCAGAAAGCTGAGTGTGCAGTGTGATGCAGTCAGCACAAAGGCACGCGTCCTCGGCCAGCTAGGAGGTCAAGCACAAGGAGCACAGGGTTCAGAGCCGGGCAGCCCTGGGTCCAGGCCCCAGCCGTTCTGCTTCCCTGCTGTGTGGTTGCAGGCAATCCACTTCATGCCTTCTGATCCTAAATTCCCTTCTCTATACAGTAGAAATAAAGACTTGCCTGGTAGAACTTCAAAGATGCCATAAGCATATATTATTCATATAAGACATTGCTGTGAAAAGTCACTCATTCAGAGTAATATCCAACAGAATAAAAAACATTTTTAAGCTCAGTCAAATGTCAGGGTACAAATGTTTCTGGGCACTAAAACATCACATAATATTTTAGGCTCTAAACCTCAAGTCCATTATCACATACGAAAGAGATGTTAGGTAAAGGAAGGCAATATGGCAACTGTTGCCTAGAGCACCACCAGCTGAATCCTGCAAAATAGAAATTACATTTGGAACTGAATTACATTGTACTAAAACATGGCCATTTGAAGTCCTGAGATTAATTAGCAAGTTCCTTAAAGATATCAGCGTGTTGGCATTTCGATTTCAGTTTGTTTAGAAATAACAGTTCCTGGGTCAAGGTTCTTGTTTCACCCAGCCCTCACCTCTCTTGCCCTTGAAGGCTCACACACTCCCTCTGGCTGCCTCTGTCCGGGACATTGATGATGGCAGTGACTGGTGGCCACCGCTGCCTCTGGCCCCGAGCTGCCAGGGCCACCTTCCCATCGACACTCCACCCTGCGGCCTGTCAGGCAAGCGTAGGTGGCTTTAGTGCAATAGCAATAAATAGTTTACGTAGACCAAATAAAATGCAGCGTTGGAAGAACCCAAAGAGGTGTATGGCTAGAAAACAAAGAAGTTCAGAGACTTTGCACGCCCCAGTGAGGGCATCTTCCTTCTTTTTGCGTGATGATTTTAGTCATTTTACGTGCACAGTTTTATTCATATGAGAAAGGGAGGAAAACTTCGATTTCAGAAGCTTCTAAAAACAACTCGACCCTTCACTGCCTGAGAACACACCGTGCACTAGATACAGCCTTGACCTGCATCCCGTCCTTCCCGGCAGCTTTTCTGTTGAATAGGGTTTGGGGTTTTTTTCTCCTTTTTTAATATCTGGGAGCTGTGACATTTTTAACTGACTGCAGCATTTTGGAGTAACATTCTCTTGAGGTGGGCAACTGCGACGTATAATTATATCCTGTGGGAAATGATGGTGGTGTGAGGGGTAGGAAGGAGGTTACTGAATCACAAAAACATGTTTCCTGTTCAGAAAAAAATGGCCGCGTGTGAGATGTTCCACATCCTTCTTCTCTGTGCCCAGGGAGCGTGCAGCATCTTTACGTGGAGCCATTGGTATTCGCTGGACCTTAGCCTGCTTTCATTTTTATTGTTTCGGAGACTTATTACTCTTGCAGAGCGGTTCCCCGGTTTGCTGCCTTTTCTCGGTATATATGAGCTAAGGTAGTCAGAGGAAACGCTTTAATTACATTTTAAGCAGAGTCAAAGCCTAAGTCTGTTTATGAAAATTCTAACAGACGGTGCAGTGAGACCATTAACTTCAATCCCCAAAATAACATAAAGTGGTTTTTTTCATAATAAAAAGTCCATAGTTGGTGTGTTAAATTGTATCTGCATATTAAAAATCTGCCCTGAACGCTAAATATTGCCTAAATGTGCGTATTGTATTTAAAAATCCCTCCTGTGAAAAGCATCCTTGGAGCATGGGCCGTTGTCGTGTCTCCCAAGCTGGTCCTTACGCAGTTGCTCCGAGGATGGGGCATCATCAGCTGCAAAGAAACGCCTGTGCTGTGGTTGAATCGGATTTTAACCATTACCTGCTCATAACTTTTGTCAAGCAAAAACTGGAGAGATTAAGGAGGAATTGGAGGTTGTACTAAAACGTGAACTTAAGGGTGGGGGAGATGTTAGGAGTAGGTAAGCCAGGTATCCCCCGAGCGGCCAGAATTCATGTGCTCAGGAATCCTCTGAAGGAATTCCTTCAAGGACCCGAGCTCTCACTTTCTCAGCAACAGCAGGATTCAAAACCTGGTTGGCTTTCCTTCCAGTAAATGTGAGAGGAACAGCTCTTCTCTAGAGCCACATAAATGATGTGGTGATTACTTACTTCCCAGGAATACTGGTTCAGAGTACGAGTCTTCTGAAAGCATTCAGTAATTGAATTTATGCAGTTTTATTGGAACACATCCAGCTTTTGACCTTCTTGCAGATAAAAAAAGATAGCCAAAGAACCTTTTGTTCTTACCCCAAGAAAAATGCACAGCAGAAAATTGTCTGAAACGTTTGTTGATTTGCTTCATTTATTAAAAGATATTTAAAAGCCAGAAGGGCTGTGACATAGGACGTGGTAGAATGATTGTGTAGCAAAATTACTTAATTTTCCTCGGGCGCATTTCACTGGTGGGTTTATTAGTGACTACCTGTTCAGCTCATGGTCTGCAAAAAAGGAAGGGTGGTAGGTCACAGGGTCATCAGAGGAGGCTCAGTCCCTCGGGAAGACGAGGCCTGGAGGAAGAGCCACTTCTGCCTCTGGAGTCTCACGTCTGTGCCAGGCCTTGCTGTGGGCCACACAGGAAGTGGTATTCTATAGCCCTGATGACCTGCATTTCTGCCCTGATTGCTATTCTTGCTCAGAATTCCCAAGCCAGGGGCTTCCCTGGTGGCACAGTGGTTGAGAGTCCGCCTGCCGATGCAGGGGACACAGGTTCGAACCCTGGTCCAGAAAGATCCCACATGCAATGGAGCAACTAAGCCCATGTGTCACAACTACTGAGCCTGCGCTTTAGAGCCTGCGAGCCACAACTACTGAAGCCTGTGCATCTAGAGCCTGTGTTCCGCAACAAGAGAAGCCACCGCAGTGAGAAGCCCATGCACCACAACAAAGAGTAGCCCCTGCTCGCCGCAATTAGAGGAAGCCTGCATGCAGTAACGATGATCCAACGCAGCCAATAAATAAAAAGAATTTCCAAGCCAGGAAGGCAGCCAGGGGCTCACTATGCAAATGACGCATATGTCATGTCACGACTTCTCTGAGTTGCCCAATGGCTCTAGAGCAATAGATAAAGTTTTATTTTCTAAGTAGAAATTTAAACAGTTGACTTTTGTCCTACTGCAGGCATAAGAGGGAATCTAAAGTCTAAGGTAAATATGTTCTCAGCTATTTTGAAAATGTATGCTAATGGAAAGCCATGACATTTAAAACTGGGTCCATCTTAGAAATGTTTTTAAATGACAATCTCCGTAACAAAAGAAAACAAAGCCAGGTGATCGATCCAGAAAGCCCTTTCTTCCTCTCTCTGGGCTCCCCATTAGGTATATTACTTACTTTACAAGCCAAGGATAAGAACACATGGTCTTCATAATGCAAATGTATCCGTGGGCATGTATTCGTGGGGAGACTGGCTGTATAATTGGAAGCAAAACCGTGCCAGAAAGTGCGCGACGGACCACCAGATCTGTAGAGTCAGGGAACTGTGATGGTACCAGTCATCTGATCTTTCCCTTGAAGCAGCTTTTTGTTTTGTTTTGTTTTGATTTTGATTTTGTTTAAGAAAAATACATTCTGCCACTTAAACTGATTCACATAATTCCTGGATGGAAAGTTGGGGAGGCTCATGGCAAGAACTCCCACTTCTACGGTTGCTCTCCTGCTGTTGCTTCCCTGCTACGATCACATTATCCTAGGAGATAAGAAAATTTCCTATTTTGTGAAAGCAGTCGACAGTTAAGCAAAGTTTACTTGACATCTTTTATATTGTCTGTTGCAAACCTTCATTTGGAGACAAGGAGATACGATCTAGGTTGGAAAACAGTCATTGGTCATGTGTAGATTTAACTGCATCCCCTCCAAAGCCCCTGTCGGGAGGGGTGGTCCAGGAAGAGCAGTGGACTAAGGGTCAGAAAGCATTGAGGTCTGACTCAAGCTGGTCTGCGATGATCTGGTTGGGGTCTTTGTCTGCAGCAGTAAAGCAGGCAGGTGGTCCTCCATGGCTGCTACTCTCATGAATAGTAGTCAAGACGATGGACTCTTCATTCTGCTCATGTACTGATGCCCGTGGTCAGTGCTCAGAGATGGAGAGCATCGGCCCCACTCTCACAAAAACATGCAGAGGTCAAGTGCAGGGAGATTGGTTATCATCTCGTTGTTGATTTTGTCTGTTTTCTGGTCGCCAGTTAATGAGAACAGTCAAGTTAAAATAACGTTTTTTAGACTCGCAGACTTAGAGAACGAACTTATGGTTACCGGGGGGGAAGGGCATGCGGGAGCGGGATAGATTGGGAGTTAGGGATTGACATGTACACACTGCTACACTTAAAATAGATCACCAACAGGGACCTACTCTATAGCACAGGGAACTCTGCTCTACACTCTGTAATGACCTAAATGGGAAAAGAATCTGAAAAAGAATATATATATATGTGTATAACTGAATCACTTTGCTGTACACCTGAAACTAGCACAACATTGGTAATCAACTAGACTCCAGTATAAAACAAAAGTTAATAAATTTTTTTAAAAACAACTGTTTTTAACAGCGAGGGCTATTGGAATTCCTGTGATCACCATAAATGCTAAAGAAACCCAGCTGTGATGTGGGCGCCTTCCCCCACGGAAAGCGTCTGTTTGTCAGGAATGGGAAGGAGCTGGTGTGGCTCAGGGTGGCTTTGTCTCCGGTGACCCAGCAGGATCTCCTTGTACTAGTGGAGCAAGTGCCTCCTCCCTAATCCGTTGTTGACCCCCTCTCCATCTGTCTGTCTGTCTCTCATCCTGTGGGGAGTTAACTAGTGGCCGTGGGTCTACTGGAAGACACCCAGGTCTTCTTCAGAGTCAGGTCCCTTTTTCATCTTCCCATGAAAATAGCAAAGTCTGGAAACTTTCACATGGGTGGAGAAGGCAGAGGGGAATGAAATTGTAATTACATCACGACAAACTCAAAGTATTAATAGAATTAAATTGTTATAAGGGAAGTCAAATAATAGTTATTACTCAACGGTAAAATAATTGTCATTCATAGAGTAACAAAGACACTTCAGAAAAAGAAGATGACTTTTAAATCCCTGAAGCTATTTTAAATGCATATTTTATGGCAGAATAGACGTTACATGTCTAAATAAATCCTTTACCTATCCTATAACGGTCTTGTTCTAGATGGAATTAACTAACGATTTTCACTGTATTTTTATTAGCTTAATTTATTAATAATCCTGAAAATGTTTGTATTTGTTTTTGTCCTGCATTGCACAGTATCTTACCCTTCAGTTAGCAATGTATATTGTGAATCTGTTAATACAGCTCTAAGCGTGTAGTGCATCTGATCCTGGTCTGCCTCCATGGTTTTATTTCAAAATGATAAATACAGTGTAAAAACTATTATGATAATGAAGTGTCAACAATGACCATGACTAAGGTACCTTACTTTAAAATGGGCAATTGAATACTGTTGGTGGGAATGTAAGTTGGTGCAGCCACTATGGAAAACAGTATGGAGGTTCCTCAGAAAACTAAAAGTAGAATTACCATATGATCCAGCAATCCCACTCCTGGGCATATATCCGGACAAAACTACAATTCAAAAAGATACATGCACCCGTATGTTCATAGCAGCACTATTCACAATAGCCAAGACATGGAAACAACCTAAATGTCCATCGACAGATGAATGGATGAAGAAGATGTTGTATAATATATATATACAAGGGAATACTACTCAGCCATAAAAAAGAACGAAATAATGCCGTTTGCATCAACAGGGACGCAGCTAGGGATTATCACACTAAGTGGACTGGGCGTTTGGGGTTAGTAGATGCAAACTATTATATATAGACTGGATAAACAACAAGGTCCTGAGATAAACCATAATGGAAAAGAATAGAAAAAAGAATGCATGTATATGTATAACTGAGTCACTTTGCTGTACAGCAGAAATTAACACATTATAAGTCAGCTATACTTCAATTTTAAAAAATAAATAATAAAATAAAATGGCAATTTAAAACTCTAACTCTTATGCTTGCAGTGTTATCATTTCCCTCTTGGATGTGATGAAATGGTGTGTCCTGATGTTCTGTTGTGTGGAATTAATAGTGCAAGGGGGACAGTCAGGACAGGGCTCTTTTCCAGCCAGTCTCTGTTGAGGGCCGAGCTGTAAGGTAACAGCAGCTTTAACACACGGCAGTTCACAGAAAGCACGTGCACATTCTTTTTTAACATCTTTATTGGAGTATAATTGCTTTACAGTGGTGTGTTAGTTTCTGCTTTATAACAAAGTGAATCAGTAAAACATATACATATGTCCCCATATCTCCTCCCTCTTATATCTCCCTCCCACCCTCCCTATCCCACCCTTCTAGGCGATCACAAAGCACCGAGCTGATCTCCCTGTGCTATGTGGCTGCTTCCCACTAGCTATCGGTTTTACATTTGGTAGTGTATATATGTCCATGCCACTCTCTCACTTCGTCCCAGCTTACCCTTCCCCCTCCCTGTGTCCTCAAGTCCATTCTTTACGTCTGCGTCTTTATTCCTGTCCTTCCCATAGGTTCTTCAGAATGGTTTTGTTTGTTTGTTTGTTTTTAGATTCCATATATATGTGTTAGCATACAGTTTTTGTTTTTCTCTTTCTGACTTACTTCACTCTGTATGACAGACTCTAGGTCCATCCACCTCACTACAAATAACTCAATCTCGTTTCTTTTTATGGCTGAGTAATATTCCATTGTATATATGAAGCACGTGCACTTTTACAGACGGACATCATGAACCCTGCAGACAGTACCTGTGCAGGTCTCCAAGTACTCCAACTCCGCAGACCCCCACACTGCAGAAGTCAAGCTTTATTTGGGCATCAAAGCCCAGCAGACGGCCCCCAGACACTGCAGTCACTCATTCATTCAATGACTAATTATCGGACTCCTATCACGAAGCGTGGGCTCCACACCAACAAAAATGAGGACCACGCAGCCCCTGCCTGGGGACATCCACAGCCTGGGGCAGAGACGGTAGGGTATGCCCAGCACTGTGCACTGTGTGGTCGGGTCTGAGCCACCTGCAGGCGGCAGGGCTCCCCGTGGGGTCTGTGAGCAGGTGTGTCCCCACTCCGACCGCACTAAGGAGCAGCTCAGCTGATAAGACACAAGTGGACCCATGAAAAGGAATGATGAATTGGTCCCATTGAACCGCCGACTGATTGCTCACTAGTGGCCATTGCCAGCAATGGCCAAGATGGCCAAGCGCTTTAGCGGGGGATGGAGAGTAGGGGAGTATAAAGGAGCTTCCGTTCTAAAGAGGGAACTTGGAAAGCCATGCTGGGGCATGTTTGAGGATGTGAGTTCCTGGTACCACATTCTCTGACCCCAGAGCATTTTAGAACGATGTTTCCACACACGTGATCTGCCTTTGTGTCTTCCGCCTGCTCTTCCCTTCTCTCCCAGTTGGTGCCAGGAAATATAAGAGTAGGAACAGAAAAGACAACAAAACAGTGTTACTAAATGCTTCTTGCTACCATCCTTCTTCCCAGTACCTCCTTGTAGCGTTGACTACGTGAAGGTGAAACAGAACGTGAACTAAAGTGGAAATTAAAATCCCAGATTTTTTTTTCACTTGTCAACTGATAGCAGAGGACATTTTCATTATAACTTGAACAGAAAAATGTATATCTGACTAATAACATGAAGATTAAAGACCCTAGGCATAATAATGCCAAATCCTTAAATAAATGGACATCTAAGCTCCATTAAAAATGAAAACTCTGGCAGAAGTTCTTAGAGGATTTTAGGCTGGAAATCGTGAAGTCTTAGCTTACCTACTTTCACAGATTTAACCAAAAATAACCTTCCTTCAGTTTGCAGTTGGGAAGAAAAATGATATCTTTATATCTCGTAGGAGAATATTGAAAGGGTGTAATGTAATTAAGAAATTGAGAGAAATGTTAAATTTTCTGTAATAAATATTCAGGTGGGATGGGGATGAACACCCAACCATTTTCAGCGGATGGTACAGATAAATTGTGGGCTTACTCTTCAGCCCCCATCCGTGTTTGTGGCATTTTAACTAAAGGAAAACAACAAAAAACTAAATGAGATATTTAAGATATAAAGTAGTTTAATAATCCATTATTTCATTCCTGTGAATATTCTTTTCCTTCCTTGACCCTTGTACATTTTTTAAGAACACCCCCCAGTCATTCAGATCCCTGTGTTTGTTTACCGCACCGAATCGTAATTCGTCGTGTCACTTGTCTCTTTCTTCCAGAGCTTCTTTGAAGGGCAGTCTGCACCATGGGACTCCGCTAAGAAGGATGAAAACAGAATGAAGAACAGATATGGGAATATTATTGCATGTAAGTGTTGACAGCATCATCGTGCTGTGATGTAACTTTCTTCTCACATCTGCTGAGATTGCCCACCAGCCTCATGCGGCAAGAATTTGCAGTGCAATTACTACCTTCATCCCGCTGGAAAAGCTGGTGTGATGCTCGTATTAGGGAAGGGAAAAACTACCTAAATACCCCCGCTGTGTCCGTGTGTCTTGCTGTGGGGCTACTTTTACTTTTAGATTGAAGGTTTGGGTAACCTGGGTAATGTTCAAATGCTGAGACAGAAAATGCATTTTGGAAGGAGTAAACGTAACAGATCTAATGCTTCCCATCTGCTCCATGAGAAGGAATAGACATAATGATTCGAAGCACGCCCCGCTGCCAGGAGCTTCTCAGCAGACATGAGCTCATTAATCCTCAGGACACTTGGGGTAGGGAGGTCAGTAATAGCCCCATTCTGAGGACAGGAAACTGAAACTCAGAAGTTAAATGGTAGTCCCTGTATCACAACACTCATTAGCAGAAGAGCTAGGATGATATCTTAGAAATTCTCAGTTCCTATGAAGAGGAATGGTCCCAATCCATAATGCCTCGGACGGTTTTTAAATCAAGCCCAACCTCATTAATGTTCCGTAACGATGCCGGGATGCCTGGTAGATTGATGAGCTTCCTTCTTCCAGGGCTGAAGCCATCCATCCCCTGCA
Organism: Lagenorhynchus albirostris; assembly: GCF_949774975.1. Taxonomy (NCBI): domain Eukaryota; kingdom Metazoa; phylum Chordata; class Mammalia; order Artiodactyla; family Delphinidae; genus Lagenorhynchus; species Lagenorhynchus albirostris. Next base: position 57,966,217 of record NC_083108.1, read on the forward strand.
TTAAACTGCTCAAAGCCACACGTGACTGCACCGAGGTACTGACAAGGTACTCACGGAATTAATACCATCTCTAAAGATATGTAAATTTAAAAAACAACAATAATGTGAAATATAGAGCACCTAGCTCATCCTCCCTTATTACTTGTGAACAAACTTGAAAGGTTTGGATACTCCAGCGGAGCTGTATATTATCTTTCTTGATTGTGGAAGTGCGGTTAGATTTTATCTGCCTGAGTTAACATTTTCTTGGTAGGACAGTTGAGCTTCTATAGCAGCGCCACCCAGTAGAATTTTCTGTGATTGTAGAAATGTTCTGTGTCTGTACTGTCCGGTGCAGTAGCCCTCACCATCCCAGCACTTGAAATGTGGCTGGTGTGACCGAGGAACTGAATTTTCTATTGTATTCAATTTTAATTATTTTTAATTTAGATCGTCCATGAGACGAGGGGCTCCCATATTGGATGGTGCAGACCTACAGTGTGTTTCATTTTTAAAAAGAAGTGTGTCGGGGTTTACATATAATATGAACCATCCCAACTGGGCCTGATCGTGGCCTGTTTTCCCTTTGGCCACTCACAAAGCCAAACCACTGGTTCTGCAGATGGCAAGTGCTAGCTTCGGGAGTCTTGTGCATTCATTTACTTAGAGCTTCATTTTTAGAGAGAAGATGTTCCCCTGAGATCTAAGGCTTCATTGCCCCTCAGTGAATTCAGTCAACACTTGGCCCCCCCCCCGAGGACCCCAGGGTGATGGGGACGATGTCCCTGCCCCGAGGACAGAGCAGCACAGGCAGATGAGAGATTGTGAGTCTGGTCTCTCTGCACCAGGACGCAGTCCTGCGTTGGAGCTGTGTGTACAGTGCTGTGTGCTGCAGGGGCTCAGAGAAGGAAAGCATTATTTCCAGCCAGAGAGGGGTCATGGGAAGAGTCCGTTGGCCAATATAGATCCTCCCAAGTTCCTTCGTGTTCTCTGTGAGCCTGCTGAAGTTTCACACCCTCAGAAGAACCCAGATTTCTCAAAGTGGCTTATAGGAGCCTTCCCAGGGTTCCTTCAGCTCTGCCACTAATTCCAAGGAGGCCCACCGAGGTAAAATGGGCACTTCGCAGCCATGCCACCCACGCCAGGTGGAAGAGATGTCAGTGAGCCCTTGTCCTGCGGCCGCCATAGCCGAGGTGTGGGCCTCACACCGAGCATCTGGAGAGCAGCGTCCAGGGCTCTGGTTTGGGCTGTGCTCAGAGACCCGGCCTGCCTCTGTTCAGTGTGACCTTGACTCTTCTCCTTCCCAATGTGTAGTTTGACGGCTGCACTTGGTAGATGCTTGAGAAATAGTTTTGAATGCTTAAAGAAAAAAGTGATAAAAGCTAGCATTTGCTGAGCACTTGCTATATGCTAGACACCCCCGTTACACCTGTTAAGCCCTTTACACCTGTTAACTCCCTCACTCCCTGTAATGATCCTGTGACATTGTTTATCTATTTTACAAGAGAGGAAAACTGGGGCATAAAGAAGCTGAAAAGGTTACACAGTTAATAAGATGGGGACAAGATTCCAACCCAGGGGCAGCTCTTATAACCACCACCCAGTGGATGCTGGATAGTCAGTCCCCACCGACCATTAGCATCATTGCCTGCACAGGCCAGTGTCTGTGACAAGAGGCAGCTTGAGAAGACTTTCACCCCCCTCATCCCCATTCTTCATCTCCCCAGGCCACCTCCAAATAAATATACAAACTAAGTACAAAGAGTATACTCCCTGTTGAAGGCAGCTTCAAGCCAAGTCCTCCAGCCCCCAGGCTGACCCCCTGTGGCCCCCTGTTCTGAAATTCTGGAGCTGCCGCTGTTGTGGGCCTCCTGCAGAAATAATTCTTCGATGGCTTCAGATCTGTTGCCTAAGAAAGATATCGGGGTCAGGGTCTAATTTATGTATTAATTGTTAGCCTATCATCACTAACCATCACTAGCTCAGAATGGGCGTCACCACCAAGATCATCTTCAACTCTCAAGACCCTGCACTTAGGACAGATTATTTCGTCGCCCTAGGCAGGCACTGGCTGTGGTCTGTGTGTCCAGCAGAATGTTGTCAGAGGTGGAGAAGGTTTAAATCTACCTCCCACCCCCATGAATGTACACTATCTGTGGGCTGGACCAGACTAGGATGCACGTGAACTAATAGGACAATGTAAATGACTAAGGGAAAAGCCTTTGGGGGCAAAAGAGGAATTTAGGATTGGGAACTAGAAGACACAGTTCACAGTCTGTTTCACCATGTATTAGCCAAGTGACCATGGGAAAGTCATGAACCTTCTCAATGTCCCAGTTTCCTAAAAAGCCAGTTGTTGTGGAAATGAACTTAAACGCCACATAAAAACATCGCTGATGGTTGTTACCTTTGAAAAATCACATCTTTCTTCTCTGTTACTCCTTACCCTTCCTCAGCTTAGTGGACTCAGTAGGTCATTTAAAATGGAAAAACAAAAGCAGCATTTGGAAGTCTCGGGTTGGAAATGATGAACTTGTGGATAATTGCAGGCGCTACGTTGCTCCCTAATTGTCAGCAGGATTCTGCACAGCGACCCGCTCATCACGGGCTGTGACCATGGGCTCTATTTCTGGAGAGTTTGCCTTTATTCCTGATAAATCCCAGAGGGGGTGGATTTTCCAGCTCTCACCTGCCTCCACCTCACCTGTTGGGCTCTTTCAGTGTTTCTTCAATCAGCTTGCGTTGTTTTTGTGCTTTTGTAGGGACAATGTCAGAAAGATGTCCTGTGCCCAGGCAGCTCTGTCCAGTCTCCTGATCTTACCCCTCAGCTGCCGTGGCATTCTGAAGGCTTTCCCCGCACACACGTTGTCTTTTTTTATGTATTTTTAAAGTAAAAATTGTCTATATTTAAGGTGTACAACATGATGCTTGATATAGATAAATAGCGAAATGATTACGATAGCCAAGCTAATGAAAGTACCTTCCCCTCACGTAGTTGTCATTTTTTATGTGTGGTGAGAGCACCTGAAATCTACTCTCCTAGCAAGTTTCTGGATTCAATACAGTATAATTAACCATCGTCATCATAGTGTACATTCAATCTCGAGACTTAGTCATCCTATGTAGCTGCCACTTCATACCCTGTGACCAACACCCCCCCATTTTACCCCTTCCCCTCACATGCTCCTCGTAACCACCCTTCCACTCTCTGCTTCTATGAGTTTGACTTTTTTTAGATTCCATGTACAAATGAGATCATGCAGTGTTTTTCTTTCTGTGTCTGGTTTATTTCACTCAGCATAAGGTCCTAAAAGTTCATCCATGTTGTTGCAAATGGTTACCTTTTCCTCCAGTTTTCTATTGCTTTCTAAAATCCCTCTAGAACTGTCTGTGGTTGTTTATATAATTGTCTGTAACGGTCTATGCTGACATATTCTGAGACATCAGCCACTTAGGCCACCTACCAAACAATTATTAATGCTCTTAAAATAGGGTGTGCAAATCCTTAGATGCCACCAGCAGCTAAATAGCAGGAGTTTGATACCACGTATGGCTTTTGCAGAAATACCACTACTGCTGGCTGGCTTCAATACCAGAACTGCCCTGATGCCAGCCCATGCCAAGTCTGGTGTTAGAACTCACAGCCTGAATGCTGTTTCTCTAGGGGGGCCCCAATCCAGCACGAGCTCCCCAGTAGGGTCTGATGAAGCCACTGCAGTGCTCAGCACCCCTCTGAGAATCACCATTTGGAGCTGTTTCATTTGAGACTGTACGTCTTTAGTTATGGCAGAGAAAATGAATCTTTGATATCGTTAAAGTTGTAGAAGGATTTCAGGAATAAAAATACTTATCTAAATCACCCTAATGTATACACTCATACTGGTTGTTTCTTTAAAGCCATGGAGAAAAGTATTACATCTCCCTTCCCCACCAAGAAATTCAGCAATTGTGGAAAAATCAGTTTCCCTGACTGGGAAGCCCACTTCAGGGAGTCTAGGCTTTGGGAATAGCACCACTAACTATGATGAGGAACTGGGGGATTCAATGAACAATGAACATGTCCTAGAGATTCTTGTTAGTGCTTTTCAGAGAACATAAGAAGTGCTTTAATGATCACATTCGTAGTTTTGCAACAGTGTTTGCATATAAAATGGTTTTAATGGTGCTTAAAAACTGTTTATTGGCTGTTGTTCTTAAGTAAGGTGAACTTTTCCCTCAGTTACACCATAAGTTTGCTGAGCTAGCCCTCTCCAAATATAAACAAATACCCCGTCCACTATTAACACACACACACACACACACACACACACACACAAGCGTAGCCCCCTGATAGTCTCAGCAGTTCTTAATTGTAATTAACAATTACAATTGAGAGAATAAGTTGCAAGTCACACAAAAAGAATGAAACTCTGCCATTTGCAACCACATGGATAGACCTAGAGGGTATTACACTAAGTGAAATAAGTCAGAGAAAGGAAAATGCTGTATGTTACCACTTATATGTGGAATCTAAAAAATAAAACAAACAAATGAATATAACAAAACAGAAACAGACTCACAGATACAGAGAACAACTAGTGGTTACTAGTGGGGAGAGGGAAAGGGAGAGGGAATTGAGAGGTACAAACTACTATGTATAAGATAAATAAACTACAAGGATGTCATGTACAGCACAGGGAATATAGCCAGTATTTTATAATAACCTTAAATGGAGTATAATCTGTAAAAATATTGAATCACTATCACTATTTTATACACCTGAAACTAATATAATATTGTAAATCAACTATACTTCCACTGAATAGGTAGATGTTAGATAGATAGATGGATAGATAGATAGATAGATGCAAACCAGGGCCTGACGCAGCTGAGGAAGGGAGCCCAGTCCAGGCGGAGGCCCTGAGGCAGGGACAGCCAGCCCGGGTCAGCGTGGCGTCGGGGACAGTAAGGACCTCGTGTAGCTGGAGCAGAGGGGGCGCCATCCAGGGGAGAGGCCGGAATTGTGAAGACCCTGGGGGACGGCAGTGAGCCAACACAGACTCAGCCTCTACACTCGGGAAGTTGACATCTCCTTTGAGAGGAAGAGAGACTTGATTATACAAATAAATGAAATAAAAATAAAAATGAAGTGAAAGTCAAGGGCCATAAGGAGAGGAGCGCAGTCCTGCAAGAGCCTGTACGTGGGAGCTGACTGATTCCGGAGGATGTGGAATGAAGACAGCTGACCCAGGGGCTAGAGCAGGGGTGTGCAGACATGCGGGAATCCATAGTTTGAGGAGGGGAAGGAAGGTGGGGTGGCCAGAGCTGGGAGAGGTGGAAGGGAGGTGGGGCCCGAGAGAGAAGGGGGTGGGAGCCAGGCCTGCAGGGCCTTCTGGGGCAGATTCAGTGTCTTAGTCTTTATTATAAGAACAAAGGACACCTCATTAAAGAGTTGGGAGGGATGGTTAATCTAATTTACATTTGGAAAGATTAGTCTAACTGCAGTAAAGAGTGAATCAGAAGGGGACCGTAGCTAAAAGATTCTCTCTTGGCCCAGGTGACAAGTGATGGTAATGTGTACTAAAAAGTAACAGATGGATTCAAGGAAGACACAGGGTCAGAGGTGACTCCTGTGTTTCTGACTTGGGTGGATGGAGGATGGACGGCGGACAGACAGACAGACAGAAGGACGGGCTGTTTACGAAATGGGTAACACTGGAAGGGAACCAGACTTGGAACTCAGGGGTGGCAGTGAGGTCGGCGGTAGTAGGGAAAGCTTGTGAGTTGAATCCAGGGATATACTGAGACGCCTTTGAAAGATTCAGATGGGATGTCAAGTAGGCACTTATGTGGACAGGTCTGGAACCCAAAAGAGATGTAAATTTGTGAATCTCGGGGCACATCAGTGGTGGTCGTGAGGTTCTCTGTAGAGGGAGCATGGAGGGCGTCAAGGGCCTAGCACCCAGCCTGGAGGGGCTTTAAAAATGAGAAATACTGGGGCTTCCCTGGTGGCGCAGTGGCTGAGAGTCCGCCTGCCAATGCAGGGGACGCGGGTTCGTGCCCCGGTCCGGGAGGATCCCACATGCCATGGAGCGGCTGGGCCGTGAGCCATGGCCGCTGAGCCTGCGCGTCCGGAGCCTGTGCTCCGCCACGGGAGAGGCCACAACAGTGAGAGGCCTATGTACTGCAAAAAAAAAAAAAAAATGAGAAATACTGAGACAAAACCGCTTAACATGTGCAAAGGAGCACATGTCATGGAGGGGAGGGCCACGCAGGGCATCCTGCCGGGTCATCTAGTACAATGAAGACGGTGATGTAACAAGGTGAGGAGCAGCCGTGAAACTGCCAAGAGCTGCTTGGAATGAGTAGGGGAGGGGTGAGGGGGTACGGCCTTGACTGTGAGGACCCACGACTCTTACATGAAGGGAGGCCCTTCTGAGGTCTGGTGTCCATCTGGACTCAGGGTGTCCGTGCTTAGTGAGGCGACTAAGAAGACAGTGTGAGCTGTGACCCGGTCTGTCCCACCCAAGTCTTCTCACCAACTACCCCGTCTCCGTGGCCCGGGCTGAGGGCTGCCGGTCCCCAGGACTTTGTCTTAAAGCAAGGTGCTTCTTTCTGCTAACTGAGCACCCGTGTCACTTCTGAGGGATGTACTACTGTCGTGATCCAGGTTAGGTATAAAGGCAGGCGAAGGCGGGAGAGAGGGGGACGGGGTGAGTGTAGGGGCAAGATACCCTGGGAGAGGGAGCTTCCTGCATCAAAACTCCGGCAGACGAGAGCAAGACAGAAACATATCCCACAATATGTGCAGGAAAGAAAAGGGTAAATTCTAGAAAAATCAGGCAAAATAAAATAAGAGTCAGGGGATCTGCCAGGAATCTGAAAATAAAGAATAGGCGTCTCTGACAAAGGGTCCAGGTAAAAAAGTCAGAAACAAGGCAGGACTAAGAAGTTGGTGACACAAAACCAGCAGCAGGAGTGAAGCTTAGCACAGAGCCAGCCAGCGCTCAGCTGAAAGCTCCTTCTTGCTTCTTGCTCAGAAGCTGCCTGGCTGGGCCTGAGCCCACCCTCCATCCCCACCCCCGTGGACAGCAGCAGGGACCCCAGGCTGGAGCAGTGGGGAGAGGTGCAGGACGCCCAGCACTTCCTGTGGGTTACCTTGGCCCCTCTGCCTCTTGTACCTTGAAACCAGTGCAGACCAGCCCTTGGCAAGATGTAACCACAGGAAGACCAAGGCTGTTATTTGAAGCAATCAATTATAATTAAAATTAATTTTGAGTCTCCTGTCGGTGGACAAATGTTACATACATCACTGTGATTCCAGTTTGCCTTAAATATGTCATCAATATTCAGCAGAAAGGGAGAATTGGTTAGAGATGAAAGATTATCAGTGACAGGCTCCATTTCTGCCGCTATAATAATATCTAATCGCTTACAGGTTCCGACTGCAAGGCTGTGACCCAGATACATCGTGTTTAATGTGAAAATGATGTTAAAATATTTGAAGCTATGTAGATGTATTTTAAACATAACGTTATTTGATAAAAAGGGCATAAATAACATGTTTCAGGGACTGAGGGACCTGCTTTAAATCTCTAATTACCCCACCTCTAATGTGTGAAGACAGTCATACACACACACACACACACACACACATGCATGCATATATACACACCCACATGTAAATACATACATATATACAAACATACATACATGTACACATATATGTATATGCATATACACAGAGACCTATTTATACACACACATGTAAATACTTATATAAACACATGCATGCACATGCATGTATGTATACATACGTGCATATGTATATACACACACCATAAACACATGCATAAATACACACATGCAGACATACGTTTGGAAAAGTCCCAGCCGATTATAACTTCTCAGCATTAAGCAATGGTTTGTTATGACCAGGTCTTTATGGGCCTGTTTCTTAACCAAAAATATGATTTTTGCCCTATTTCATGTAGTAAGGGCTTTTTTGAAAGAAATTGGAGGAATAGCAACGTATCTTTAATGCAGATTGAGTTTCTCAAAATGGCAGAGTTTATTACCCTCCTGGATGGGGTAGCATTGAGTTGTGATTATTATATAAACATTAATTGAGGTTTGATCACATTCCATTCATCCATGGCTAAATAGGTTTCTTTTTCCAATTATAAAAACAATTCATACACATTAAAGAAAATGTGTGCAGTGAAGAAAAGAGGGGGGAAATTGTCCAGGAGCACACCAAACAAATCAAACCCTGCTAACATTTTATTTCTATTTCCTTCAAATCTCTTTTCTCTATGCCTTGAAGTTGTTGGCTTTATTTTATAAAATAAAAATAGATTTATTGTTTTCTTTCTGATTCCTAAGACAGTATAAATATGTAGACAATTAAAGTGGTGCATAAAATCATAAATGGAAAAGTCAGTATCCCTCCAGATTCTGCCACCCAGCAGAAGCCCCATCCCTTCAGTTGCCCAGTGCCTTCCTAGACACATATCCAAATGCGTTCGATTATTTCATATAAACAGACTCTTAGGAGACTTGCTGCTTTGTAACCTGCTCTCCTTCACTTACAGTATGTCACAGAGATCTTTCCAAGTAAAGAAATTAAAAGTATAGTAACGCTTTGTAATGATCGTTTCAGATTCCATTGTTTTATAAGATCACTGTTGATCAGTTCCCTGCTGAAATCATTGGGTGGGGAGAAAATAAATTGTGTTTTAGGAAAGTAGCTCTCAGCATGGATTCACTGGAAAGGGGGCAGTCTGTAGGCAAAGATGAAACCGTTCAGGTGAGAAAAATTGTCAGGTCATGAAGTCGCAGCAGTAATGATACAGGTGCTAGCTCACCTTTACTTAGTTCCAATTAGGTACCAGACACTAATGCGTGACTTGTATTAACTCGGTCCTCACAGAAGCGCTGCAAGGTAGGCACACTTTTATTTCCATTTTACAGTGGTAGAAACTGAGGCACGGAGGTTAAATAACTTGTCCAAGGTCACACAACCGGAAAGTGACAGAATTAGGATCAAACCCAGGGATTTTTACCCAAAGCCTGTGATCTTAACCTCTGTACAACACTGTACAGAATCAGGGATGGAAAACAAAAGCTGCTGAGTGGATGCCAGGGGAATCAGATGAAGGAGTTGTTGAGAAGTATTCGGCCTATTTCCACACCTTTTCCTGTTTCCTCTTTAAAACTAGCTAAACTCATCTTCCCCAAAAAGTGGAGTTTTCAGTTCCACTCTGCTCTGCTGGTCCCCAAACAAGCCTACTGGGCTCGTTGTGCTGTGAATTGCCGAACTCCAGCAAGGGTGTTGCTTTTATTCGTAGAAGAGAGTAATTTCCTTTTTTATTGTATTTTATTCCTGTTTTTAGTTGATTTTCAGTGTTTCAGGTGTACGGCAAAGTGATTCAATTTTATGTATATATAAAACTGAATATATATAAATAGGTTATTACAAGATATTGAACATAGTTCCCTGTGCTATACAGTAGGTCCTTGTTGTCTATTTTATATATAGTAGTGTGTATCTGTTAATCCCCAACTGCTAATTTATCCCTCCTCCTCCACTTTCCCCTTTGGTAACCATAAGTTTGTTTTTACCTCTGTGAGTCTATTCCTTTTTGTAAATAAGTTCATTTGTATCATTTTTTTAGATTCCACATACAAGCAATATCACATATTTGTCTTTCTCTGTCTGACTGACTTCACTTAGTATGATAATCTCAAGGTCCATCCATGTTGCTGCAAATGGCATTATTTCATTCTTTTTTATGGCTGAGTAATAGTCCATTGTGTGTGTGTGTGTGTGTGTGTGTGTGTGTGTGTGTGTGTATCTCCCACATCTTCTTAAGATCTAACTGTTGTATGTTCTTGAGAGAGAACTGTCCTATGTTGACATGTATTATCTCACTTGGTCTCCTCAACGTTCCTATGAAGGAACCACCATCATCACCCCCTTTTACAGATGAAGCTCAGCAGATTCAGATTTTGTCTGAGCTCACAATTGGTGGGATGAGTAGAGCCAGCATCTGAATCAGGGTCTCTGAGTACCAAAGCCCTGTTATTTTCATGTACTACCCAATGTGAACATGAAATGGCTTTGGAATAACCAAGAAAACACACCCATCCTAGGAGAGAAACAGGGACGACAGTTTATACCTCCAGAGTCAGGTCCTGTCAGCCTTACCCAGCTGTGTCTCCAAGAAACACCAAGTCCTTGCAGTCTTGACCGCTTGGTTTTCGTGGTCAGTAACTGACCTATTGTTAACCACAAATCCCACTGGATTTCCCAACCTTCATACCTGAGCAATCTAGTTCTCCAAGCTTCTTCCTCCTTTTGACCCAGTTGCTGGACTCTGGCCGACTTCCAGCTGGTCGGCCTCCAAAGCCAACTGGGAGGATGGGGTTCAGCCAGTGGGCAGCTGGCGTTTCTGTGGATCCTTTGCCTGAGTGACCCCATATGTGCTTCAGGCCAGAAGCATCCTCTGGGCATCTCCCTATAGTCATTTGATACTATTCAGCCCCAACAGAAGGCACTGAGCTTTTCTAAAAGAATGGTTGGTACATATTAGTCTTCTTAATTGGCATCAGATTCAAAGTGAATCAGGTTTCAAGAAAATATGGCAGTGAGCCTCCATGTACTGCTTTATTTGCCTCCAACAATCTGTGTTTATTGCTTTTATAGTCACCTGAGATGAGGGCTTGATGTGAAAGAGGATGTCTGGGAATCCAGTTTCTGTTGCCAAGTCGTTCTCAGGTATCCGAGCAGCAGCTTGGAGTAGACTCTTGTGGCTGGAGGGGCGGATTCTCTTACTTCTTTTGCTTTTACTTTCACTGGCTCAGCGTGGAGGAGGGTGATACTTTCCTATTAATTTCACTGCTGTTTAGGATGGATGGTTTTCCCAACAGCCCACTGGGAGGCAGAGGATTAACTTGATAAGTGCTAACATCCCACCCAAGAAGGGCAGTTGTGCGAGGACCAGCCCCCCTCATTTCATGGCTGAGTAATATTCCACTGTACATATGTACCACATCTTCTTTATCCATTCTTCCTCCCAAGGACATTTAGGTTGCTTCCAAGTCTAGGCCCTTGGAAACAAGGCAGCACTAAACGTTGGGGTGCATGTGTCTTGTCGATTGATGGTTTTCCCAAGATATACACCCACAAGTGGAATTGCCATATCCTCTGTAGCTCTAATTTTTAGATTTTTAAGGAAACTCCATACTCTTCTTTCTGTGGGCTCAGCTCCTGCCCCCGTGTTCTCCTTCCTACCCAAGGGGGCACCCACTCTCCCTGCTGAAATATCTGCCTGCCTGTCTCAACTGATGCTGACTCATCAGTACTCACACTTATGTTGTCACAGAAAGAAAGAACCTGCCTGTCTCAACTGACACTGACTCATCAGTACTCACACTTATGTCGTCACAGAAAGAAAGAACCTGCCTGTCTCAACTTACGCTGACTCATCAGTACTCACACTTATGTCGTCACAGAAAGAAAGAACCTGCCTGTCTCAACTGACACTGACTCATCAGTACTCACACTTACGTCGTCACAGAAAGAAAGAACACCTCGTAGGCCTCATTTCAATAATTCCCAAACATACCTACTCAGCACACTTTATAAAGTATGGCAGTTGTCCTCAAGGAGCAGGCCATATAGTCACTGCCTCTCCTTCATCGTGGAAGGGAACGAGCCCCTCTCAGGAGGAGACCAGCAGAAGGGACCCCACGGGCTATGAGACAACAGGTCCTCGAGGTGCCCTTCCCACCTTGAAAGTACTGCTTCCTAGGAGCCCAGGGCTCGAGTGGAATGTGAGGAGGTGTCCTACAAGGAGGCATGGAGAAAGTGGGCTCTTCGTTTTTTTTAATTTTGGTAACAGACACACAACATAAAACTTAGCATCTTAACCATTCTTAAGTGTACCGTTCAGTGACATTAGGTTTCTTCTGCACCCATGAAACAAGAGCTCACTCTTCCCCACCATCCCAGCGCTTGCCAACCACTATCCCACTTGCTGCTTCCACGGATTTGACCACTCCAGATGCTTCATATAAGTGGGATCATACAGTATTTGCCCTTTTGTGTCTGAGCGTATTATCCTCAAGGTGGACTCTTGTATTTTTAAAGTGTGAAATATAGGTACAGAAAAGGGTATAATACATGCATATATGAGTTAATACATGTTGTAAAGCAAACACTCGTAAAAGCACTAACCAAGTCCACAACCGGACCATGGCCAGCACCCAGGGAAGCCCCGGTGAGCCTCGCCTGAACACAACTTGCCCTTCTTCCGCCATATTCATTAGCCTAGGGAAGAGGTCATCCTTGGTGCCCATAGCCGTGTGTAGGGCAGAACCACTGCTGGGCTGTGAGAGGAGCCCTGCGGGTGGGCGCTGTGACCCTCACGAAGGACCCTTGTGGGGATGTTCGGAGTGGACACTACGTGGTCTCTGACCACAAGGGGTCATACGTAGTCTTGTAGAATCAGCTTTAAAATACAGAAAGAGCCTACAAATGAAGAGAAATAAAAGCAGTCCAGTCTACATAGGAAATAGGCTTCATATGTGTCTTACAGGCTTCTATGTCACGCGGGAAGTGGAGCAATTAAATTTGGAGAAATAATATGTAAATGAGTTGTGTCCTTAGGGGGTCAGTAGTTCCAGTAAGAGCCAGTTTTCCATTTCTTTGTAAATTCATTCCATGGCATATCCTGATTTAGATTATCTACTTATCTATCTATGTCTATATACCTGCATAGATTGAGTTATCTATCTAGATAACTAGATCTGGTCATAGATCTGCTGGTAAATTCTCCTTGAACCAGTTGTAACATCTTCCTGCTTCCTTCATTAACTAAATAAAAATCTTTGACATTTGTTGCTCTTAAAAAAAAATGGAGAAATAGCAGTGAAGTTAAAAAAAAAAACAAACAGCTCTGTGGGGGGTTAGCTGATTGAATAGTAGAAGATGTTGGGGAAATTCTTTATTTCAAAGGCTCTGTTGATGGGAGATGAGAGTGCAGCCTTGTCTGAGATCGAAGTCCCTAACGAGAACATTCCAGAACCACTTGAGAGGCCCAGTGGTGGTAGATCACGGGGACCTGGTGGCATTCATCCTGAGGTTCTCAGGGATATAAAGCATGAAAGAGGAGGGATTCTGACAAGGAGCACAACAGATCCTGAGATAGCCTTGCGTCTAAAGATTAGGAGGCTCGAATGTGCTGCCTGCCTTTTAAAGCACAGCCCAGGGAAAGTCAGGGAGAACAGGGAGTGAACCTAACCTCCTTCAGAGGAGCCGACTGACAGCCCAGTGTGTGCAGAGGAGCCGTGGTTCGATTCTGTTGCAGCATCTTTCATTCGGGAAGCTCAAATGGCTTTACCCGCAGAGCCGCTTCGAGCTCCCTCTGCAGTAGCCGTGTGTGCACTGGCTCTGCCAGCACGTGCGAAAGCAGTGACACGTCCCAGTGCCCCAAGAACCCGCCCCCCCCCCACGACACGGGCAAACTCTGGACAGGGGCCTCTGGTGTTAAGCAAAATGGATTCTAGGAAACTAGTGCTTGGAGCAGGTCACCACGGGGAAGATTCCTGCCTGCCCGTGGGTCCTGGGTTGCTCTTGTCGGTTTGGGCAGCCAGTGTAAAGATGGTGAGAAGCAAAGCACGAGTGTGTGTCACCCAGCACGTCGTGATGACAGCAGCTGGCGTTATCCATCACTCGCTGTACACCGGGCTCTCTGCTCATCTCTTCCTGTGTGTTATGTTCACGCTCACCGTAACCCCATGGGGAGGCACTGTGAATCCCCATTTTGCAGCTCAGGAAAGGAAAGCCCAGAGAGACGAAGCAACTCGCCCGAAATCACAAGTGAGGGGTTCCAAGCGGCACCCCTGACCCCAGAGCCCACACGCGGGACCACTGCCCGCACATATTCTCCCTGAGCAGAGCAGGGAGACACGGCTCCCTCCAGGCTTCGCCCGTGTCCCACCCACTTTATCCCCACTCTCCGGGTAAATGTACTGAGCCCAGGCTAATCGTAAGGCACAGACAGGAAACGATACGACCGTCTGTCCGGAACTGGAGTGAGAAGCCCCATCAATGAAGGAGAGTTAGAAGCTCGACACGGATCTCCCTCTAGCCCCACTGTTGGACACAGAACATTCCTCCAAGGAGGGCTGAACCAGAGGGATCAGCTGAAACGCTGGCTCTCACTCAGCACGTCAAGCCAAGGAACCGGTTCAAATCGACAGTTCGTCCAGTGACCTTGCGTCAGACGGTCTGTCACCTGCAGGCTCCCTGGCTCTTGCCTCAGTCTGGGGGTATCATTTCTCACCCACTAACCCAAATGAAATGTCGGCAGTTTAGAGGCAGGAGCTCCCACTGCCCTGCGTCAGGGGAAGAGTGGTTTGCAAAGTGCTCTCCCCAGACCACCTCTCAGAGACCACACTCCTTCCCCCTCGGAGCAGCTGGCCTTTATCTGCCAAATATTGGGTTTGGGTGTAAGCTTTCATTGGAAGAAAGGGCTCCTCTGCTTCAAAGAACATTCATTTAGGAAAACAATTTTTAAAGGACATATTTTTTAAAAAAACAAAAAGTTCACTTTTGACTCATTTAAAAGATATTTGGGGGAAATTCTGCGATGTTCCAGACCCTGATATAGGGGTCAGGGGTAGGACAGTGAGCAAAACAGGAAAATCCATGCCCTTATAGAGGTTGTAGCACTTTCCTTTTTAAAATTTAGATTTCAAGGAAATTATTGAGATGTCTCAGTAGCATTTATGGAGAAAATTTTCCATTCAGAAAAAATGTTTACTGTAGCTAACTGGGCCACCATCACGACCCCTATACAGTACTTGGTGTGTGTCAGCAGTTTGTGTTTTTGTTTAATCATTAAAACAGCCCAGTGTGAGGCAGGCGCTGTCATCCCTCCTTCAGGTGAGTGGCCGAGGCTTGGTGGTGTAACTGAGTGGCCTGGGGTCACGTGGCTGATGGGGACAGACTTGCTCCACCGGCCGATGCCCTCAGGGCAGGGGGAGAGAACTCTGGGTCAATGACTGAGGTTAGAATCATGTCCACATCTCCTGGGAGGCTGGGCCATGGTTTATAACCATCATTTGTCAAGGTGGATGTCACAGGCAACCTTCAGAATCTCAGGGCTCACATGTGATTTAGTGAAGTTGTTGAACTTCCAGTCCAAGAAATCAAGAAATCATTCCACTGTGATTCACAGGACTCTAGGTAAAAGTTTCAAACCTCTGCCAATGCTTCACATCTGTAAATGATCAAAGAGTACGTTAATGAGATTTCCTGTAAAACGCAAAGGATTATAAAAACCCTTCCCTGTCTTAAGAGCAAGAATGTAGGCGTGTAGTATTTAATTCTCCGTTTATCTTTAAAGCAGCTTGGATGTGGAATACCTCTCTGTAATGTGCTTAACATGGTGGGGCTCTGAGCAGCCTGACGGATAGCTCTTGTTAATTGCTGGGTTTTTTTTCCTTTTGCAGATGATCATTCCCGGGTGAGGCTGCAGACCATAGAAGGAGACAACAACTCAGACTATATCAACGGAAACTATATCGATGTATGTATTTTGAAACTGTCAGTAAACCCGTGTGTTCTGACACGTAGCACCCCGTGTGTCTGCTCTAAGACGCGTGGACACAGGCTGGTCCAACCCTGGGAGCAAACACATGCCCTGTCCCATACACGCAGAACTCGATGGTGGAGACATGTCAGCCTCGGGCTGGTGAGCTCCCCGTGACGTTCCCTGCCTCCTTTGCCATCCCACGCTTCTGTGGACTAAGAAAATGGTATTTCCATTTTTTTGTCAACAGCTTGGATTATTTGACACTTAAAAAAGTCTGCTTGCATATTAATAGGACAAAACTCTCTAATTCCTAATTTGATGATTTACCATCTCTTGTCATCATAGCACTTTCAAGTTGCCTTCAAAGTCATCTGCAGCTGTTAGCCAGGACCTCTGATGCATGCAAGACGTGTCATTAAATATGTAGGCTGCTTAATTATTGAAGCCTGCTCCTTTGTTCATTCTGCATCATGTTAACTTAATGTCTTACATTAGAATAAATTCTTTGGGAGACAGCATGTTTTCACTTGAAAGAATGAATGAAATCAAAAGTGTAGAGTGAAAATCAAGGGAAAGTTGCTGTTACCTCCAAGGCCCAAGTTTACATTAAACAGATCTCAGTTCCCAAGGCATCCTCTGTGCTTGGCCTTCATACTGTTTCTTAATCCATCGGTACTTCCTTGCACAAGTTTTATTCAGATATGTGGATTCCTTTCTTGTCTTGGTTGAGTATTACTAAAAATACTAGCATTACAATCTCTAAGAGTTATCTGAAAATGACTACGAGAATGTTATGTGTAGTGCTTCTTGGGAGGGTTTGGCATTTGGGGGTTATAGATTTGAGGCCTGACAGAGGATTATTTGAAGACTAATTCATATCTCAGTCTTCAAACAAAGACCCCTAGGCTCTACATTTGATAATGACCAAAAACATAACCAATCCAAGGTAGAAGTTTTATTAAAGCAAAGTTTCCTCCAAAGGCACATAACACTTATCACTTTATTTGGGAAATATTTAGGGAGTGCCTCACAGGAGTACTCAGAGGTGCCCAAGACCTTGTACCTTCTCCCTGAGGCCTCACAGCTTAGGAGCTGAAGTAAGGACCGTCTTCACTCTGACACTTGTTCCCTGGGGAGAGTCCGGGAGAACCCTGTTCACACCACAGTCCCAGCTCCCACAGCCCTCTGGGTCCTTGAGCAGAGGGACAGTGTCCAGGTCCTGCTGTACCCCTGCCCCTGACACAGGCCTCAGATGCTGTTAAGTCCTCAGCATCTGCTGAACCACCCTCTGAGGAGTGGCTGTGATCAGATCAGGCTTTGTCCTGGAGGCCATTTGAACTAAGCTCTAAAGGACGGCTGGGTAGAGACACAGAGGAGGGAGGACCTAAAAGTAATGAAAATACCAGATTCATTAGTTCTCGTTTTAACAGAGAAAAGAGTCAGAATTCAGGGCCCCTTTTCACTTAGTCAATGAGATTTTATTGAGCACCTGTTACAGGTCAGTAACTGTTTGAGGCACTGGTGTTGTAACTGTGCACAATTCAAACCAAAACCAAAAAGAAAGCTCTGACATAAGGGACCTGATGATCTAACCGGGAGGAAGAGACCACAAATGAAACAAGTCGGTTAAGTCTCTCTGGTGTCGTAGACGGTAGGAGGAACACAGTGGCGGTGGAGTGTCAACTCCACCGAGAAAGTGGGGGTCTGGGCCGGGGGGATATCTGGGGACTGAGCCTCCAGGCCGAGAGGCAGCCCAGGAAAAGGCCTGGCTGTGGAGCATGCCCGGCAGCTGTGGAGGAGTGAGGGATCTGGAAGCCGGGAGGAGGACGAACTGTAGGTCGGCTGGGGGGGGCGGGGTCAAAGCGAGGAGGCCTGCTAGGTGGCTGAGGGTGGCCTGGCCCGGGGCAGGCAGCCAGAGGGAGGGAGGTGGGAGGATTCTGGGTCTGGGCTGAGGTGGAGGCTGGGGAAGGAGGGGCCCGCATGCCTTCAGGAGGTGGGGTCACTGTTACCTGCACAGGACTGTGGTGGAGCGGACTCGGAGTGGGGAGGAAATGAGGAGCTGGGTTTATATGTGTTCAACTTTAAATGTGCATCAGACGTCTGAGGGGAGGGGAGTCGGCACTGGTTCGCCCCAGGGTTTCAGGGCAGAGGCGCGGCAGGAGGTGAGGATGTGGGGCTCCCAGGACACCAGGTGCCGACGGCTGTGAGGCTGGAGGAGCTCATCAGGGGAGTGGGGTAGACAGAGGAGAGTCCAGACACAGGGCGTCCCAGCATCGCCACCAGGGAAAGCAGGAGGGAATGAAGGAATGAAGAGCGGGAACTGCGGCCAGGCAGGGAGAAAGCCAGAGCGTCTCATCCGGAGGCCAACGAAGAAGGCATTTCGGGGGTTCAGTTGTGTTCATGCTGCTGGCAGGTCAAGTAGGGGAGGCCCGGGAACTGCCCTTGTGCTCAGCATCAGAGGTCTCCATGGACCGTGCCGGCCCCCATCTCCCAGCACCTTGCAGACTGACACATACGGTGATGAGTCCAACCAGGCCTTGCTGCGTGGAGCTTACCAGCTGGCAGGAAGTGACTCATCATCTGAATAAGCCTCCTTCATGTCTGTTGTGACTCTATGTCAGACACCTGCAGCAGGCCAGTTGTACAAAAGAATGTGTTTGCTTTGCTTGTTCACTCTTGTAGACTTGCTTTTAAGAGCAAAAAGATCTAACAGATACTCATCTAAGTGGTCTGAGAAATTGGTATTTACTCTCCAAGTATCTTGATTCTCTTTTTCAGCTGGTTTTGGGCATAGTATTTTGGGGCATCTCAGGGGACAGAAAGGGGAAGTATTAAGGTCCGTGGTGATATTATATGTTACCTGTGTGTCATTTTCTCTAAATTGGCTTAACCTTTCCCAGATATCGATCCTGTGATGTCCCTTGTTTCCTTCTTGCTTTGGTCCCAGTTTTCATCTTTCCCCCTTCTAGTAGGGTCATGATAAAAGGAAGGGGTCTTGCAGAACTTCTACCTCTTTAAATTCCTGGTCCTTGCTACAGCATCATGTCTTGGTATTAGCAGTGTTTAAAAATGGTGTTTGGTATTACTATTGATATAACTGCCTATATTGATGTAACAGAATATGCGTTAAAGCTTTGTCACATTGCCAATAACATCCCAAACACAGATGAAATCCTGTTGCACATTCCTAGCCGGTTTACACTCTAATCAGAGTTGTGGTCATGTTATTTCAGAAAATCCATAAGTTGTTAGTGTTTTCTGCTCATCCATCATCTCGTAGCCTGGGTGTGATTAAGTTACTCACCCACTCCCCACCGTGCAGGCATCAGGACTGTTATATTCGATGCACCTTGGCTCATTAAGAGGTGCTCAGTGGTCCCAGGTCTGGTCATGTAACTTTCAAACGATGCAGCTATTGGTATCTGTAGGTGCATCATTTTGGCAAACTTAGCATGTGATTTCTGTGCTGCTTATTGATTTTTCAGTTTGTCAAATATTCTTTCTCATTTATTTTTAGGGTTATCATCGACCCAATCATTATATTGCTACGCAAGGTAAGTTGATTCCAGCTTTGATGTCTTTCTCTGTTTGTTTGCCCGCTCTGTCATTTCATACCCAGCCCACCCTCCCTAGGAGCTCTGTTGCACAGTGCCGTAGCCCCGACGATTGCCGTGTTAGCCATCAACACATGCACCCTGGTTTCCCATCAGAGGTCCTGGTGATGTAATCATTCGGTTAGAACTTCCTGTTGAGATCATTAGAAGAAATGTGTTCATCAGTTAATTATTGAATCAACTCTGTCTGCCTTAGCAATTAATCTGACATTTGCAAAAATTGATATATAGATATTCATTGAATAAATAGGTACTGAATAAAGACCTGAGCTGGTCACTGCTGGGAATGCAAGCCGAATCCAGCAAGCACCCGTCTCACATTGGTGTGGGTCAGTGGGGAGGACATCTGCACACGCAGTATCACTTAAAACCTTGTGTGCAAGGTACAGATAACAGGTTTGGGAGACTCGGACAAGAAAGAGGTGGCTTTTGGGTGGGATGATTCAAAAACAGCTTTGTGGGGAGAAAACATCTAATTGAGAGAGACATCACGAGCAAAGTTCTGAAAGCAGCGAGTCAGTGCTCCTGGGTAGAAAGCGGTTGGTGGCTCACTTTGGCTAAAGGAAACAGAAAGAAAGTCAGAGGAACGTGTTGGGGAAGTTCATGGCGTGGTTTTGTTCTTTTTTTAATTGATTTTATTCAAGTATAGTTGTTTACAATATTGTGTTCATTTCTGCTATTGAATCACAAAGTGATTCAACTGTACATATATATACATGGCGCGGTTTTTGTACCCCCCCCAGCGATGGGGCGGGTCATCTGTGGAGGGTGAGAATCGTGGGAGATCTGAGGATTTCAGGAAGAGGCATTGTCAGGGATGAGTTGGTGAGTCAATACAAGGTGAACCAAAGAAGTGCTGGGAAGCAGAGAGGACCTGCTAGGGTTAAAGAGTTAGGGATGAATAGAGAATAGTGCTCTCCCTTTTATTATTTTATCATCGTTTCTGGTAATGCATCATATCCCAAAAACAGGAACAGGGAAATCTGAAGGATGCAACCTGCCAACATTTAGGGGTTGGCCGGGGGTTGCCCAAGAGCAAGTCAAAGGAGCAAGGGAATCAAGGATGACAAGAAATCATGGATGGAAAAGTCTCAGCTTGGAGGCGGGTAGGTCAGAGGTGTCCAGTGCGCCACGAGGAGAAGGAAGGCGCTAAAGGATTGAGGCCAATTCAGTGAATGAGTCACGAGGTAGAAGAGGCGGTCGTAGCCAGAGACCAGAATCCCAACACTTAGAGCAGCAGCAGCCGGTAGAACTTCCTGCATTGGTGGAAATCTTCTCTGTCTGTGCCATCCAGTATGGTAGCCGCTAGTCATTCGTGGCCACTGTTACTCAAAATGTATGCACTGCGGGACTTCCCTGGTGGCGCAGTGGTTGAGAGTCCGCCTGCCGATGCAGGGGACACGGGTTCGTGACTCGGTCTGGGAGGATCCCACGTGCCGCGGAGCGGCTGGGCCCGTGAGCCATGGCCGCTGAGCCTGCGCGTCCAGAGCCTGTGCTCCGCAACGGGAGAGGCCACAACAGTGAGAGGCCCGCGTACCGCAAAAAAAAAAAAAAAAAAAAAAAAAAAAATGTATGCCCTGTGAATGAGGAACTGAATTTGAAGTTTTAATATTGACTTAAAGAGCTACATTTGGCTTTTCTGCACTGGTGGTGTTGGGCACCAGAGCTCTGGGGTGGACAGACTCTGGGTGTAGCCAAAATGGAGCCTTACCCTCAGTCCCCACGGCCACAGCAAAAGCCTGGTGGTACCACTCGTAGAGCCCAGTCTTACGTCACCACTTATAATTCTACACCCAGGTCCAGTGTGTTTCCTTCCCTGGAATGATGTCAGTAAAGTCTCCTTCCAAGGTCGCCTTGCAGTCAGAAGAAACACCGCACAGACAGTGCCCGGTGTGAGCCTGGCACAAGGCAGGCCCTTGTTAGGAGGTGCTAAGGGCTTCAGAGAGCAAGGGCCCAGCTTGTCTCACATCTAGACAGAACGAGGACGTGTTTCCGGACCTCTGAGTCCAACCCTGGGAGCTTCCAAACCGAACTAACCAATGCCTGTGGAGGAACCATCACTAGTGCTTCACAGGATCCGCAAGGCTTTCAGAATGCCCCCAAGTCAGGGTCCTAACAGCTCTGATTTCATACACCTGAAGATTATTTGAAATTTGCAGTTTTTACAAATTTACATGAAAATTTTATTGCAAAATATACAAAACGCTCCAGAGTTCTTGATTAGCAGCCCACGTTTTCATAGAAAGTATAAGCAAAAAATTAAATCTGATTCAAATTTTCACAGTTTTCACTGTAGATTCATGTGACTCAACAGCCAGCAGAAGTAGAGATTGAAACCCGCAAAGCCCTACATGGGTCCCCTCCCTTCGTTCATTCTCTCTGCCCCTCTGTCCCCGAGGGAGGTCACGACACTTAACTGCTTAGCAGTCGTCCATGGCAGCCTTCAACCTCTCAAGTATTCATGAGCAAATATACTTGTAGGCAGCTGAGAAGTAGCAAATGTAACGTTTGCAGGAGACCACCACGGTGCCTTTAGCAGAGAAGGGTACCCCGCTGTTCACAGAGCGTGGCCCTTTCCTCGGTGCTGGGTGGGCTACAGGTTGGACGCCACGACCAGGCAGTCCTTCCATCGCTATTATTGGTGCAGCAGGAGGAGGAAGGAGTGAGC
Source organism: Lagenorhynchus albirostris (assembly GCF_949774975.1). Classification (NCBI taxonomy): domain Eukaryota; kingdom Metazoa; phylum Chordata; class Mammalia; order Artiodactyla; family Delphinidae; genus Lagenorhynchus; species Lagenorhynchus albirostris. The sequence continues at coordinate 57,988,062 of NC_083108.1, forward strand.
AGATTTTTAATCTAATATTCAGTCCAGACAGTACCCATCATGTTATGAGTCATACCTTCGGACCGTGACGTGCAGATTGATAAGTCAGAATGTCTTTTCTAGGGTATGCCGCAAGCGCAGTGTAACTGGTGGCCTCGGGTTGCCGGTAATAAAGATTTCTGCTCGCCTGCAGTAATTGACCTGGGCAAGGTAAATAGAACATGCTCGTGGGTAGCTTTCATTAAAAAAACAAAAACCACAAACAAGCTGATTCTCAAAGTCCAGCAAAAAGGGTGATGAAGTCTAACAGGCAGGTGCAGTTTTTGAATCCCTCCTTTGCTCTTTTTTTTCGTCTCTATTTTGCACTGAGATGAGTCTTTAAAATCACTTCACGGCAGGAACCCCTGAAACTACATGAATGGTCCATTTTCCTGACAACTGGTTTTATGCCCAAGAGTTGGAAATACATAGATTTCTAGCAAGTCCCTTCAATGCAGAGGGCGTGTCATGAATTTATCCCTTCAGCCTCTCCCCCTCCCTCAACTTTATTGATTTTTTTCCACCAGTAACTGACTTTGACCTTTGATGATAATGGTAATGTTTCTGCAAATTGAAGGGACCGCATTCAAGCCAGACCGGTGGCTTTTTGAGTGTGTTCTTCCCGTCTCCCCACCCTTTAATTGTTTTCCATCTGGCAGCTAATATATTGATGATCCGGTATGCACTTCATCACATCTGCCTGGCCAGCCATTAATACAAGTATAACACTCAGCACTTAACGACTTGGCGTGCCAGGGGTCAGAGGAGAGGAACTCACGTCTGTGGCTGCTTCGTCCACACAAAGAGGCGGGGCAGAGCTGGGATTTCGAAAGCTGGTTCATGGAGAGAGGCAGTACACAGGCAGGTAGGGTCACCCAGAACGGATCGTAATCCTCCAAGACGATTCGGGAGAACGCCTGCCAGCCACGCGGTGCGAGAACGAGAAGCGTTCTCTTCATCGTTGTTTACGTTTATTTTTCAAACTGACTTCAAGGGTCCTGCTTCAGAGAACTCAGGAAAGACAGTGTGAGGCAGTTGTGGAAGAAATGGCTGTAAGTCTGGGATGGACATGGCTGTCCAGCGCCGCATCCCTCTGCCTCACTTCCAAGCTCATCTGTGGGCTGGAGATGCACAGAAGCACGGGGAGATACTACCCAGAGGATAGGAAATCCGGGGGGGCACATCGCAGTCACGGGGTAGGGCACCCGCGCTTGGCCGGGTTTCAGAGGAGCCGGACGGGGGGTAGAGGGGGAGGCAGGTCTTCATCCAGAGGATGGACCGAGTGGGAGGACACCCAAGGTCCAGGAGGAGCACAGCCCCTGGCAGTGGTCAGGAGGGAGACCGCCTGAGGGGGAAGGGTCTTCATCCACGGCATCTTGGGTCTTCTGGGTTGCTTCTTGAAATGGATCGTCGCTCAGGACAAATTCACACAGACACACAATTTTACACAGAAGTTCAGGCATTCTCCAACTTACTAAAATCCAGCCTGAAAGATCTATACCCCCTAGATTAAGACCCCTGAATTAGAGGGGTTAAGAACAAAGAACTGACAGGTAAAGTGAGGACACATTAAAAGGCTTTGAATAAGGAGCATTATTTAATGAAAGGCAGGGAGGGAAAAAGGAAGGATGTTTCTACGCCATGTGGTGGTGAAAACAGTGCTTTTTAAAGAAGATTAATTAGTGTGGAATTATCCTGGAGAGAAAAACCTGCAAACAAAGATAACAGGGAGTAACCACAAGCAAATTTGGGATAGAAATGAATGACCCAGACAACAGGAATGGCAGGGGGCAGTTGTAGTTTTTATTTTACTCAACAATCCAGGTTGCATACAACTAAAGTATGTTTTCTAATATTAAATATGTTCTAGTGTCAAAACTGTTGATTTTTAAGTGTGATTCCTTCTCATTTAAGAAAAAAACAGTAGATACATATTCTTTCTGTATTCGTACTTTGGGTTTATATAGTACTTTCCTTTCTGAAACTTGGCATTTTTCTTTGTCCATCATTCAGTAAATATTAAGTGCCTTTTATGTACTAGGCTTTGTGCTGTAACTAATTTAATGTATTTTCTGTCCTCTGACCATTTAAGATATTACTCGTCTCATTTCATAAATAGATTTGAGGCCCATGGGGAGAACTAACACGTAGCTGAGTGCCTGTGCCTTGCATCAGGGGTCTGCAAGCATCTCTGTAGTGGCTGGTGGGGTGGGATAATGTACGATCCCCACCTTGCACTGCGTGCTGCCACTTCTGTGGGCCTCATGAAGCTCACCCCCCAAAGTCACGTGGTGAATCTTTCACAAAATGAGTCTAGGATCCAACCTCTTCCTCCTAAGTTGTGCTGCATCTCAAAAAGCAAATTTTCTATGATACGTTCATACCTGAAAATATTTCTTAATTAAAATTGTCTTAAATGTCCTGAAATATGACACTGAGCGTTTGGAGTCGCCTTGTTCCCAGCTGGGCATCTGGGCATCTGGAAGACACCCTGGTCCAGGGCTTAGCTGATCCAAGGAGTTAATGCTGATGGTAACAAAGAGACTCTGCATGGCAAGATCAAGGCCGAGCTCAGAACTCTAGTTGGGTGGCCAACCCTGTTGAATTAGCACAATTCAGAAAAAAAGAAACGGTAAAGTGGGTGTCGGGGCACCTATACGCAAGGAGAGTAAATTATATGGATTTTAACAATCTAGAATTTAAAAGATGTTCATCTTTCCTGCCCAGAGACTCTGAACGCTCAGTGTCACATTTCAGGACTCCAAGTCACGCTGGCATAGACCCAGGAACTGAGAGAGACTTACTGTCCATCGGACAGAACTGCCCTCAGCCTGGCAAGGGTAGTCTGTGTCTCAGGCCAGCCAGAGAGGAAGATGCTTCAGCAGAAGGCTGCTTCATGGCCTGGCATCCACAGAAGGGCCACAGGGTTCATCCACCGCTCCACAAGCGCCTACTCACGGCCTGGTGGAGGGCGGGCACGAAGCAGATGCCCAGTGGGACGGCAGGAGCGCGGGAGGGAGTGAAGGGGTGAGCAGATGCGTGAATGGGGAGCTGCCACGTGCCCAGCACCAACCAGGCAGTAGAATACTCCATCCAAGCCAAACGGCACCTCCGCTGGCCTGACACGGTGTCTACTGACCTGGATGGACTTTTAGCTCCAGTATCTGTGACTGTGTCTGTTCTAAGTTAAGGGCTGGTCACCTCCTGTTCTCATGAACACTTTTTCTTTCAACATGTCAGTAAGTCAAGGCACTGTTTTTGGAGACTGTCCACTTTGTCGAAGTCACTTTGCTCAGCTCCACGTTGACTCTGCTCATGCACATATGGCCCCCCAACTACACCTTAGATAGTCAGTCTTATTTGTCCATAATTATAAGCTGTTACTAATTTGGAAAAGAGAAACCTAAAGCAAATTTCCTCCAGAGACTTTGAGCTAGGGGCAGACTCTTACATGAAAATAATAAAAACGTGGGGTGTGAAGGTTTACAGTGGAAATACCTCCTATCCTCCACTACTGCAGAACAGTTGGAACTTTGCTACAGTGACTCCATTCCGTTTACTTTTCATTTGTGTTTCTTCTGCATTTCTTCCACATACCCTGTGTGGCATGAACATTGTTAATAAGGATTTTCAGAAAGATGAATATGGGTTAAATTTTCCCGGGCGTCTGAAGCAGTAATTACCAGGACCTAGAAGCGCACACTGCTGCCCTCAGCAAGTTGAGACTTGCCAGAGGGTCAGTGCAAGTTCTACACACTCTGTAAAGAGCTTTTGTCTCCTGGGTTCTGACCTCCAGGTGGAGATGAGCACTTGAAATTATTTCTCAGTAGAATTGAAAGGAAACATTTTTTTAAATCAAAAGCTAAGCCCTCAGTAAACAACTTTTGTTTTTATTCCTTCCTCCAAGCACCAGCTCCGCGCACACCTCAAGTACAAATTCTCCATTAGCAGCTATTGTTCTTCCTGGCTAAGGTGTTGCCGCATTGTCAGTGGGTTGTAGGTTATGTTTGGATTCACTTATCATATCCTATTAGAGGTTGATTTAAAAGTATTGCCCGGTAAACTGGAGTATGCTCTAGTTTCCAAACTTAAATAGGGAGGCTTTGAGGAAGTGTGATTTATACCTAGAGAAACAAGTGACCTCTGAGGAGGTCTAGGTATTCCCAACACCCAGGGCCAAGGTCTCCATGCAGGGCCCACCTTCATCTTACTCTCCATCTGCAGGTTTCCAAGGGAAAATGAACAATTTCAAGAAAACAGCTTATCCACAAACTTCCTTTAAAACAATAGTTTTTCTTCACCAGATTAATTTCAAAAGTTACTGGCCAATTAGCCAAAAGGTCGGATCACAGACATGGCTCAGCCCTGTGCTCTTAATAAACTCTTTCATTAGAAGTGAGAACGTTTAAAGGCAGCTTGCATGTTAAAAGATGAAACCAAAAATAGATCATGTTAGGTACCATCCTTCAGGGTTGTCACAGATGCTGTGGCGGAAACATATCCCTCAAGGAACAGAACCTAAGTCGATACAGAATAATTAGAAGACAAATGCTGTCTCACAGGTACTGGGTCCTCAACTGCCTGGAAACATGCTTTTTAAATCTTTCAGAGTAATTTGGAAGTGTTCCTGATTTGAAGTAGAAAAATGATACCATCTTTTAGAGATGGTAGAAACTTTAAAAAACCTTTAAGTCCAGCTCTCTTGTTTTGTAATTGAAACAGTTGAAACTTAAGGCACAAATAGATTTAAGTGACTCTCATCATGTCAGTTCAAATGAGTCACGATTGCAAAAGGATTTGCGAACTGTATGGGTGAACATTCATGTTTGAATAGTGCGTACGCCGTGTTCAACTTAGGAGGAACATCATGTGTTTCCAGCCTCCTGAGGGGCCTTGGTTAACAGTGAGGAAAACGTAGGAGGTCACATCTTTCTTCCAGGTTCCGTCCTGAAAGGACAGAGCTGTGACACACCCCCCAGGTGCTTTCTCTGGGGCTGGCCTACCCCGGCCTTCACCCCTCTTTGCAAAGCCAAGCTGTTCCTTTCAGGCATAGTTCATCGAAAATTGAACCAATATTTCTGTGCCTCTACCAAGTGCCTGCTAAGTACAGGGCTGGGCATAGAGCATTGGCTCGGGAGTTACACAGTGTGCCATGTATATAAGCAACCAGCTGCTACCAATCTGTGAGTTTACAGCAACGTCAGATTTGGGCGGTATTTTAGCTGTTTCTCTCTCCCAGCCCTAAACCATTGAGCAGGTGGAGAAGTGAGGCCTGATTTTGCCCTAGAACCACACTCTTCCTGCGTCTCGGGACCAGGGTCCTTTATCACCCATCGATAGGGTTTTGGACAAGTTTCTCAAGGCAGCAAACTTGAGGAAGTTTCTAGCCACTGCCAGTTCTTTTTCTCGCCTTCTCACTCAAAGGGATGCTTCTGGAGATCTCCCAGTGCCGTCGAAAACTTGAGATAGCCTGCGCTCCGCCGTGCCTAGGGTGTCAGCTTACCTCTACTTTATTAATTTATCATATTCATTCTCTTTTTCTTAAATAAAAATGGATCCCACTTGTGTACTGAAAAAAAGCTTAATGAAAGAAGATAGTGAGTCATGCAAGCTTTTATTTCTCTGGCAGTGGCCCCTGAAACATATGGAGGTTTTCCCCTTCTCGCTTTGCTTCTCCTTGACAGAAGGCAGGCAGATCCTTTGGGTCACCCAAGCCCTCCACTCTGAAGGCTGCCATTCTTTCTTTTCTCCTTGATGGCCTTCTCTCCGTGCCCCTCTTGAGAGCGTGAACAAGCACTCAGGATGAGTGCACGAGGGTTCTCTTTGGAGACAGGCCTGATGGATGCTCTGTGACTCCGCCAGCAAGAGGCTCTTGTAATGTGAACATTTGTCATGTTCCTCCCTTCCGAGGCTGCAAACGCTTTCTCGTCCGCCTCCTCGCAGCTCTTCGCGCAGTATCTCCATCAAGCCTGTCGCGGGGATCAGGGACCAGTGGGAATGCATCTCGTCTCTGGATCTGAGACTGGACCCTTGCCACACGCTGCCCACCACCCCGCCGTTGTCTTCTATACACAAGTTCCTCTTTGGAGGCCTTGTCTTTGCCGCCACTCAAATATGACTTATCTGCCTTTATCTTTCAGTTTCCATGTCAAGAATAATAGCAGCCTTTGCATTCCCATTCACAGGGGCACCACTGCAAGCTGGAAATGTTTATGTAACTGCTAGGGTGGCGTGATTCTAGAGGAGGGCTGAGTATAGTCCAAAAGGAACAAAAGCCAAGTAACGGTTCATTTAGGTAGACGGGGCTTCCAGAAATGCTTTGGAACATTCTAGTCCTGCCAGGAGTCACCCTGTTACTGGTTCTGTTCACAAATAGTCCTTTGCTTAGGTAACATGGTCACAATCAAATCTTTGAAACCTAAAGATTTTATTTGGCCGTAAAATTGCTTCCATATACAAATATGTTTTATGTCAGTGACTAGGACAAGGCTTTTTCCCCTGCAAGAGGCAGTAGAGCAGAGTGGTTAGTTAGAGTGTAGACACTGAAGTTACACTGCTGAGGCTCAGATTCCAGCTCTGCCAGCAACCTCTCAGTAAGTATTAGCTAAAATTCTTACCATTATTCCATTGATTCCAAAAACACATCGCTCAAAGCACATAGGTAGTCAGGCTTTAACCCAAGTATAGCGTATGCTCGTGTCATTTTCATAAAAGCTAATACATGCTACACCTGTTAGTGCTTCTTCCAGGATGTACCAAAGGGAACCACTTACATTTTCGCCAGCATCCTGCATCCCCCTCCAGACTGCAAGAATTATCGTCGCTGTTGTTGACTTTTAAACAAACATGGGTTGCAAAGACAATAAGCTAACTCATCAACTGCAGGGAGCATACTTTCCTTCAGTTTTTTTTTTTTTTTTTTTTTTTTTTTTTTTTTTTTGTGGTACGCGGGCCTCTCACTGTTGTGGCCTCTCCCGTTGGGGAGCATAGGCTCCAGACGCGCAGGCTCAGCAGCCATGGCTCATGGGCCCAGCCACTCCGCGGCAAGTGGGATCTTCCCGGACCGGGGCATGAACCTGTGTCCCCTGCATCAACAGGCAGACTCTCAACCACTGCGCCACCAGGGAAGCCCTTTCCTTCAGTTTTTGAAGTCTTGTAGGCATTGACCATCTCTGATAGCAGCAAAGAACACCAGCGTGGAGTCCTGAGGCCTCTCTGATGCATCCTTAGAGTCAGACTACATGTAAGTGAAAACAGCTTAATTCCAAGGACCAGACAAGTCCCTTCCCAAGAGGCTTCTTCCAAACCAATTTCTGATATAAGAATCACACAAGGATGCTTTGGAGAGGAGCTTTGGAAGGCCAGGAAACCACTGGAGGAGAAAATGGGGTGAGCAATGATCTGGGAAAGAGAATAATGATGACAGAGGAGCAGAGGGGGAAATCAGAGGGAGACAAAGGGCAAGACGTGTGCTCTTGGCCTGTTTCTGCAGCCTGTCTGTGTTGGGTGGGGCTGGACTGTTTGTGTATCAGAAATTATTTTAAGGCTTCCATGGGTGATCTTGTAGACTTTTATTTTGAAATGATTCAAAATAAATTGATTCCGGCTTCCCTGGTGGCGCAGCGGTTGAGAGTCCGCCTGCCCGATGCAGGGGACACGGGTTCGTGCCCCGGTCCGGGAAGATCCCACATGCCGCGGACCGGCTGGGCCCGTGAGCCATGGCCGCTGGGGCTGCGCGTCCGGAGCCTGTGCTCCGCAACGGGAGAGACCACAACAGTGAGAGGCCCGCGTACCGCAAAAAATAAATAAATTAATTAATAATAAATGAAAATAAATTGATTTTAACACATGTAGCTTTTGCTTAAGAAAAAAGAAAACCTCTAAAAATATTATGACAAAGTTAGGTCTCAAAGCCACTATTTTCATTTATTTTCTTCTTTTAAGGTCTTAAAATAATGGGTGAGGGAAAGGAAGAAGGTATCCAGAATACTTGAGTCATTTTGTTTTGAGTTTACTGTTTTCAAAAAGGTGCTTCTTGGGCTTCCCTGGTGGCACAGTGGTTGAGAGTTCACCTACTGATGCAGGGGACACGGGTTCGTGCCCCGGTCCGGGAAGATCCCACATGCCGCAGAGCGGCTGGGCCCGTGAGCCATGGCTGCTGAGCCTGCACGTCCGGAGCCTGTGCTCCGCAGCGGGAGAGGCCACAACAGTGAGAGGCCCGCGTACCACACAAAAAAGGTGCTTCTTTATCTGTTTTTACCGTTGACTTGAGACATAGTTAAGAGTGGTGTGGAAATGCACAAACTTCTCCTTGTAAAGATAAATTAAGGAAAACCACAATAAAAATTATGAAGGCTATAAAAATGTATAACAGAAGAAGAATTATAATAATGACTAATCAACATAGGATGAACTCATATTGGAATTAAGATACTAGAAAATACAAATATAAAAAATGGGAAGGTGACGATGAAATACGAAGTTTCTGGTATCTCTTAGGAAGAAAGTGGCTATTGATTAAATTTATCTTTATTAACACATTAAATAATACCTACTATATTATTCTTTATTGTTTTTAAGTATTTTATAATTATTTTTAGTGAATAAGATGAAAGTCAGATTATTAACCAAAAAAGAGCCAAGAGTTGAGGGGTTGTGACTGATACTACAGACGGAGGTTTCCCAAGCTGTTTTAGATTTTATAGTAGCCTGTCGATTAGTGTTTGCTTTATACCGATTTTCTAGTAATTAAATCTGACATGACCTTTTGGTGTCCAATCAGGATTTCATATGTTCTAGTAATGCACCTGGAAACTGACATCCCATGACACTAATTATCTAGAGAAAGCCATGAATGTTTGCACAGTTCATGTTGGCACACTTTCTTATTTCAGTCTGAAAGGAGAATTTTAGGGGATGGTATGAGTGAGGTGTAAACATCACCATGTGGATGGTGTGTCCTGGAGGAAGTGGATGCACACACAGTGGATGCCTAGTTTTTTCAGACATAAGAGGAGCACCTTGTGAGCCAGTTTAGGAGAAACAGGGTATTCAGCAAGTTCCTGCTCACCAATCAACTATACTTCAATTAAAAAAAGGAAAAGAAGTAGAAAAGTTAAAAAAAAAAAAAGACTCAGGCAGTGGGTAAACCTACTCCAGTGTAAGAAGGGATTTGTCATTGCGTGAGAACCATGGAAATGTAGTAACCAAAAAAGAAAAAACCCACTGTTTAATGTCATTAATTAAGTCATCACTTATGACCCTACTTCTTTTTTTTTTAAACATCTTTATTGGAGTATAATTGCTTTACAATGGTGTGTTAGTTTCTGCTTTAAAACAAAGTGAATCAGCTATACATATACACATATCCCCATATCTCCACCCTCTTGCATCTCCCTCCCATGCTCCCTATCCCACCCCTCTAGGTGGTCACAAAGCAACGAGCTGATATCCCTGTGCTATGTGGCTGCTTCCCACTAGCTATCTATTTTACGTTTGGTAGTGTATATATGTCCATGCCATTCTCTCACTTTGTCCTATCTTACCCTTCCCCCTCCCCATGTCCTCAAGTCCATGCTCTACGTCTGCGTCTTTATTCCTGTCCTGCCCCTAGGTTCTTCAGAACCTTTTATTTTTTGTAGATTCCATATATATATGTGTTAGCATACAGTATTTGTTTTTCTCTTTCTGACTTACTTCACTCTGCATGAAAAACTCTAGGTTCATTCACCTCGTTACAAATGACTCAATTTCATTTCTTTTCATGGCTGAGTAATATTCCATTGTATATATGCGCCACATCTTCTTTATGCATTCATCTGTCGATGGACACTTAGGTTGCTTCCATGTTCTGGCTATTGTAAATAGAGCTGCAATGAACATTGTGGTACACGACTCTTTTTGAAATTATGGTTTTCTCAAGGTATATGCCCAGTAGTGGGATTGCTGGGTTGTATGGTAGTTCTATTTTTAGTTTTTTAAGGAACCTCCATACTGTTCCATAGTGGCTGTATAAATTTACATTCCCACCAACAGTGCAAAAGGGTTCCTTTTTTCCACACCCTCTCCAGCATTTATTGTTTGTAGATTTTTTGATGGTGGCCATTCTGATTGGTGTGAGGTGATACCTCATTGTAGTTTTGATTTGCATTTCTCTAATGATTAGTGATGTTGAGCATTCTTTCATGTGTTTGTTGGCCATCGGTATATCTTCTTTGGAGAAATGTCTATTTAGGTATGACCCTACTTCTAACAAGGCATTATTTCATTATAGCTTCAATGCCAATCTTCTCTTCTTTTAGTAAATTAAAATTAAAATTCCATTGGACTGGTCACTAAATTAAATTTCCACTGGTGAACATTCTAACCCTGTAATGCTGGACATAAAGGGTGTTTCACATGAGAGCTGTCCTTAGAAAATGCTGCCAGTTATATTTTTGAATTTAGGTTAAATAAAGTATTCCCAAGTTTTCCCCATCACAGAACAATTTCTCAGTGTTCGCTTCTAAATCTTTAGTTGATTTTTATTGTTTCTTTCAAATGGTAATCGGGGGGGTATTCTTAACAATTCAGGAAAATAAGCAAATTTCATCCTGTGAACCTAGCCGTCTCCACTTCGCTTTTCTTTTTCTGCAGCTGAAACCAAAAATTATTCATAAAAATTCCATGATTTTCACTTAAGTAGCCTCAGGGGAGAGCAGATGCACCTATCAAATAAGTGTTGTTAAGGATTACTAATTATTAATGCAGAAGCCAACTGCTTTCTGTGTCACCATTGTCACTTTTGTGACATACCAGACAGATGCAGTCCGTAAAGCATGGTGGCATATTCTACCTTTTATGTTTCACTGCTGCAAAAATGAAAAGCTACTAAATGTAAAATTATAAACGTAAGTGTTATAGAAGCATCAGATTGAAAACTCACTTAAAGTTTTGTAATAAAAACTTATTCAGAAAACACTGAAGGGACATCTGATGTTTGGAACGTTGAGTAACTGACTTCATAATACTTATTCTAGATTATCTCCAGCAGCAGCAATAACAATAATGGATCAGAAATTTAGGGCGACTTTTTTTTGTTTTGTTTTGTTTTGTTTTGTTTTTTTTGTGGTACTCGGGCCTCTCACTGTTGTGGCCTCTCCCATTGCGGAGCACAGGCTCCGGACGCGCAGGCTCAGCGGCCATGGCTCATGGGCCCAGCCGCTCCGCAGCATGTGGGATCTTCCCGGACCGGAGCACGAACCCGTATCCCCTGCATCGGCAGGCGGACTCTCAACCACTGCGCCACCAGGGAAGCCCATAGGGCGACTTCTATTTATGAGCTTGAAAATGAATGCGTAAATCTTAGGCCTCTCTTTTCCACATCGGAAAAGGGGTCTTTCAGCATCAGGGGTCTTCGGTTCCGATGGAGTGAGCTGGATGCCACAGGACCTGACCAAGCCTACGCCCGGCCAGTGCCCAAAGCCAGGACTCCTAGTTTCTGCAGCTGCACTGCCCTTGGGGTCCCCGCCCCTTCCCTCTGTGCTCTGCCATTCGGTGTGCACCCCACACCATCCAGTCCTATCAGGTAGTTAAAGGCTGATGTGCGCAAACAAGGCCCCTGGGCTTTGGGGGTCATTCTGAAATTTTCAGAGTGTACCTGGATTGATGTGGGTGGGAATCCCAGTTTCAGAGTCACTTAGCCTCCTAAGCCTGGTTTTCATCATAAGATAGAAACATAGTTGTGATGCTGAATAAATGAGATGGTGCGTGTAACACACACCTGGCCTGAGGACTTATCCACCTGCCTCACTTAATTGTCCACCATCCTTCTCAGCCCGCTTCCCAGGTCCCCTTACTTTCCAGCCCAGAGCCCTCAGCTCCTTTGCTGACAAAGCAACGGTACTTCGCTACAATCCTGCTCGGTTGCATCCAAAACTGTCCTCCAAGGGCAGCCCTGTCGACCCCAGTCTGATTCAAAGGTCAGCTGATGCGTCCATGACCCACCGGCCTCTGTGCCAGCCCAGCCCAGGCCTGAAGCCCACCTGAGCCCCTGCTCTGCACCAGGGAGCCTGTCCCCCTGCCCAGCCCTGTGTGACCTTCCTGCCCCAGAATCACCACCAGGAGCCACAGGCTGCTCGCGGGCCCTGGGGTTCCCATCACTGCCTGGATGTCTCCGCTGCTGGTTTCCACCGGCCTGTGGATGGCAGGGAGCCACCCTCAGAATATAGTAATATTTTTAATATATCTAGAGTATTTTATAACTTTCCCTTTCATTAATTGGTATGGAGCATGAGCTCTTTGTTTACGGTTCTTTACTGTTCATGTTCAACATTGTCGTGTTTCTCGGGAGTTTTTTTTTCTTTTTTTGTGGTACGCGGGCCTCTCACTGTTGTGGCCTCTCCCGTTGCGGAGCACAGGCTCCGGACGCGCAGGCCCAGCGGCCATGGCTCACGGGCCCAGCCGCTCCGCGGCATGTGGGATCCTCCCGGACCGGGTCACAAACCCGTGTCCCCTGCATCGGCAGGCGGACTCTCAACCACTGCGCCACCAAGGAAGCACTCTCAGGAGTTTTTGTTCAATAAATAGAGTAGATCCCTCCACTCTGGACACTGATGTCTGTCTGCATCTGCGGGAAGCTCAGGGGCTCCCTCTGGACTTGAACTTTTGATACCTGGGCTCAGCTTTCTAGCCCACTGGGCCCACCGCCTCCAGGCCCCCTCCCTCCCTCCCTCCCTCCCTCCCTCCCTTCCTTATGGCTGCGGATACCTCGTCACACATCAGGCCAACCCACCTCCTCTCAGACAACCAAACACTTCTTCCTAGAAGGTAGGCTAAAAGATTGCTCCCTAGTTGTGTTTTTAATGTCTTCTTCTACTACTCATAAGGTCTGAACCCACAATTCTTGTAAAAATTTCGCATGTTGTCTCAAAATGGCTCCCATGTGTCCCTTCCCCACTCAGGTGGCACTAAGTCGCCCCTACTGGATGTTTCACCCAGAGGACCTGCCCCCCTCATTCCTCCCGCCAAAGTCACATCCACTCTGCACTCCACCACTGCAGGAAGAAGTACAATCTCTTCCTGACGTTGACTACTGTAGACATACATCACTGGCTGACAGTGGTCTGCAAAAGGTTTCCCTTGTGAATCCCCAAAAGAAGTTTGAAAAAATTATGTACCCCCTTTGAACATTTTAAGTTGCTATCTAAAATTTTCATCATAGGTTTATATACATTTATTTGTTAATAGGAGATAGGCAATATTTAATTATTTTCTAATATAAAAGGATTGATATAATGAGAATAAATATTTTATGATGTGCAATAAATAGAGTTTAACCACCTTACAGATTAAAGCACACCAAATCTGAAAGAAAACACATGAAACTTTCATCCATGGTTTGCATCCAGGAAAACCTGGCTGTCCTACAGAACAGCCCAGTTCCAGTTAAAAGGATAAGTGTTACCAGCCTCTACCACTTTGGATGTCCTGAAGTCCGAGCATCTCAGGATGAACCAAAACACCCCATTTTTAACACTGGATTTTTCCCTTTATATAAGTATGTTTCATAAGGGAAGGCAGGAAGCACTGTGAGTTTCCAGGGTCAGTATTTCAGTCCATCCCTTGGTTTCACACCTGCAGGTCTTTTCACCGGGGCAGTGCCCCATAGTAATATTTAAGATGAGTGAGGGCTTTGTCAAGTTTGAGAGAGACCACTGTTCCTGGAACTCCTCAGGGAGATCAGTTTGGGCAGAGTCCATAAAGCCGCTAAGTGTCTAGAAATTACTACTTTGGAAACTACCCATGTCCCCCTTGAAAAATCTCCTTGTGTCTGCAGAGGTGTGCACATCTCAGTTGAAGTTCAGGAGTCCCAGGACGCCGACCTTACTGCACTTTATATGCGAGTGTGGTGTGTTCTTGCCTTATACAGCCACAAGCCTCTTGAAAGCAGGGGCTATATTTCTGTTACCACTTTTGCATCCCTCACCATCCCTCCCAGGGTGCCTGGCACAGAGCAGGCTAAGTGCTCCCCCGTGGATGTGGGTCGCACACTCAGATTCCCACCAGGGGCCAGGAAGGGGATAAGAACGAATGAAGCAAGCTCGGAGGGGTCCGGGCAGGGGGTCGTCGCAGGGATCCCAGGGAGGCGGCACCTGCGACAGCAAAAGCCGAGACTGGAGACCCGGTCCAGGCACAGGCTGTGCGGGGCCACATTTGCCTCATTAAGGAATCTGGGTTTTACTCAGTGGAAACCCCTTGGAAGCTTTTTAAGCAGGAAAGTGACGTTTTGCAGAGGCAAGCTGTGGCTGAGATGGGGAGAACAGGCTGGGGGAGCCCCAGGGTGAGGCTACGCTGGTCATTCAGGGGGCACGTGGCTTGGCGGGGTGGGCGGTGAAAACGGAGGGAGTAAATCAGGATGTGCTGGGTTCTGGAAACGCTCGGATGCAGGGGGGGTTGCGGCCGCGGAGAAGGGGCCTTGGGAGAGGACGTGCCCACGAACTTGGCCTTTATTCTATAGCAGTGGGACCATGGGAGGCTTAAAAGAGGGAAATTGATCTCATATAAAAAGGCATTTAAAAAGGTGGTTTTTGGTGGCTGACATGGCTTTCCTTCTCTTCTCCTCTTGCCGGGATCGTGATGACTTGTACACACACACCTGTCAGGTAGGGCCCTTCCCAGTTCCTTAGATGCTTACCTGGGGGCATTGTGACCCGTGGGGTTAGACCTCACCCCATGGACAACTTTGCTGACCTCTCTCTGCCTCAGTCTCCTTTCAGTAAAATGGGGGAAGAGTAGCACCTATCAGATAAGGTTGTGATGTTTAAATTAGTAACATAATACATGTAAAACACTCAAAAGAGACCTGGGAAATAGTAACAGCTCAAAAGAAGTTAGGAATTATCCTGTTTACAGTGGAATACCAATTCGTATCTGTACCCTTTCTTCTCTTCCAAAAACTCTCATACACCACCATGAGCTCCAAAGGACCTTGACTTCCTATGGCTCTAACACAGAAAACATACTATATAGAAATGAGAATGTGAAAAGAAAGGAGGGGTAGGAGTCATCTATCAAGGTTTGAAATTATGATTTTTTTTTTTTTTTTTTTTGCGGTACGCGGGCCTCTCACTGTTGTGGCCTCTCCTGTTGCGGAGCACAGGCTCCGGACGCGCAGGCCCAGCGGCCATGGCTCACGGGCCCAGCCGCTCCACGGCATGTGGGATCTTCCCGGACCAGGGCACGAACCTGTATCCCCTGCATCGGCAGGCGGACTCTCAACCACTGTGCCACCAGGGAAGCCCTGAAATTATGATTTTTAATATCTCCCACTGCCCATGAACTAGAGAACTGGTCTTCCACAATAGAGCCATCCTTGAATGTCTTTCACTTACCCTTTTCACGGCTTTTCATTGTTTTCATTCTGCTCTAGTTCTCTCTGCCCTTTGTTGTTGCTGCTTCTCCAGGGCTGGGTGGTGTAAGAACACCCGTCCGATATACAAACTACCAAACGTAAGGTAGATAGCTAGTGGGAAGCAGCTGCATAGCACAGGGAGATCAGCTCGGTGTTTTGTGACCGCCTGGAGGGGTGGGATAGGGAGGGTGGGAGGGAGGGAGACGCAAGAGGGAAGAGATATGGGAACATATGCATATGTATAACTGATTCACTTTGTTATAAAGCAGAAACTAACACACCATTGTAAAGCAATTATACCCCAATAAAGATGTTAAAAAAAAAAAAAAAGAACACCCGTCCACACGTCTCTGCTCAGCAGAGAGAGGTCTGTACGTGCTGACGATCACCAGGGAAGTGGGATGTGGTCCTGGCCTGATGCTATTGAAATTTCAGGACCTTACCTTTTAAACGCTTCAGTTCCCCAGGGACAGCTGCTGAGAATAACCTTCCCGCCTAGTGTGCCAACATCTGTAAATGCATGGCCACAGTGAACATGGGGCTCGCACGCAGTCAGCAACTGCAGAAATCAGACACCTTCCGGGGCTGTCATTGCAGCCATTCATGCCAGAGGGAGCGGGGTTCACAGCATCCTTTGCCTGTTGTTTCCTTGTCTTAGGAGTTTATCTGTTTGTCCCCCCTGAGAGCAATCTCCAGTGACCTCTCCGTGGATTATTCTCCCCATGCTGAGGGTGTTTTCCAGCTTTGGGGAGACAGACATCAAAGGCTAGGAATACATCCCTAGCCCCTCCAGGCGGTCCTCCTCAGGTGGTCCTCCCCCAGTTTCAGCCCAGCGACAGTATGGGACTGAGAGTAAGCGCCCTGTGTACCAGGCACGCATCTGGAGACTCTCGGTGTTGGCTCACAATGGCACGGTCATCCGACGCCACCAGGAGCTGCTAAAACCACATGGTGTCAGTGAGGTCACCCCGCCCCAGCCTCCAGTGTGCTTTTTGATTTTGTTTGGGGACGTGTATCTCTGAATCATAATGTATTCGGGTCTCAGGAAATAATTTGAAATATGTTGAAGAGAAAAGGAAAACAGGATTGACAAATTTTGCATTTGTCGATGAAATGCAAATTCCAGAAATCCTTACCTTTGGGTTCCTGCCTTCTTCCGTGTTTCCCCCTCAAAAAAAAAAAAACAAAACAAGATTTAAATGAACATTCATGAAAATATCTTGAATCGTCAGCCAAGATAAGACTCTCTGGTGCCCACCCTGAGCAGCTCCATCATTGAATTGCCCCAGGTGTGGGAGGAGCTGAGTGGTGTGCAGGAGGGGCCCACGCTCACATCCAGCAGCACATGGTGCCGCCCAGGAAGGAGGCAAGGGACAAGGGACAAGGAAGATCAGGGCCGATCAGGGAGTGTCGGGGAAGGAGGCTGGGGGACCTTTTCCAGCACCAATTTTTTTCTTTCTCAGATCAACTTAGAATAATCTTTGTGTTCACATTCATTTTCAGATCTTAGCCCCAAACTGTTTTAGTTCTTCTGGATACCTGTCCTAATTTTAGCACTAAAAAGACCCTCACCTAATGCATTCTTCTCTCCTGATCTTTTTTTTTTTTTAGTCCAAGTTAATGGGTAAGAAAATCAAGACTAAATGATGATTTAGTGATCATTGTCATCACCCAAGTGAGCTTCTAATTCTTATAAATGCCCTTTATTTTAAAGATAACCCAAACGTAGTTAAGTAAACATTAAAAAACCTGTGTCACCTTAACTACCGCCTTGCCCCTCAGTAAAATGGCACAGCCATGTTCCCAGATAATACTTTATGAGGGAAGTTCCTTCTGAATCAGAAAGAACTGGGATTTCTTGATTCAGAGAGCTGGTATACGGCTTAGACTGTTCAGTAGATTCAAAACCTACGAATCTCGGGTGTTCCACAGTTCCACCGCCGTAGGAGACCACGTGACAGGTCAGAGGTGCAGCCGAATGCCCCGATGCTGAAGGTCTGTGGTCCTTCCCCAGGAGACCCAGGCCCTGGCCCCGGCCAACAAATGCAGAGTCTCTTGGGTTAGGACATCAGAATTGTTTAGAAGCTCCACAGTGATTGTAATATGCAACCAGCGTTGAGAACCACTGCCTTCGACGGAGAACAGTTAGTGGAAGCCAGGATCGCACTCTGGCTCCGGATCATGGGTTGAGTTAAGATTGGAGGCAAAGCCTCGGGGCAGGGGGCCTCAGAGGAACCACCTGCTTAGTGGTTGGGACCAGCTCCTGCAGCACTGCCCGGCGGCGCTCTGTGGACTGGGTGACCATCACGCTCATCCTGAAGAGGCTCCTGCAAAAGATGCCCCCCTTTCTATGAATCGGGAAGGAGTAAAGGCAATGTGCTTTCAAGCTTCTACAGATAATCTCTGAAATACGTCAAGAAACGGACTCATATTATCTATTAACATTACTTAATATTTGTATATTTAATATAACAGTATAATAGTAAATAACGTGGTTTATCCTGATGCATACAGACTTACTCATTCATTCGTTTATTCATTGAACTGCTATGTGCTGGGTATCCCACAGGCACTAAGGAAAGGGCAGTAAACTGCAACAGCCACATTCCCCACCCGCCCCCACCCCCCGGAACTTGAGACAAGTCATCACACCAGGGTCTGAAGCCAAGAAGGGGCAAGTGAGTTGCACCTGGGAACTTGCCCCCAGCCGTGAATGTCTCTGTTGGGCATAGAGGGGAGAGGGGGCTTTCTCCCTGAAGGCACTCGCCGTCCGCCATGCTGAGACATCTGATTCATCCACGGTAGCCCTTGTCATCAGAACTGTTTCTAGAAGTTTCAGAGTAGGTGGCACAGACCTGTGCATCTAGTGAAGGAAGCAGAAAGTGTCAGCCCTGTGTTTCAGGGTCACATTGGGAAGGCTATCTGTTTGCACAAAGATGGACTCAGGGTATTTTTTCCTTGTAAGTAACAAGCTCTTAAGTACACAGCGGAGGCACCTCTCTCCCCGAAAGCTAGAAGCATAGTGATTGATGGAATCCGCTGTTTACTTGTGCCCCCTGTAACCTTGCCTGAAGTCACTGAAATCTTCAGCCTATGCCTCAGGAGAATGGCACGCACATGCCGAGGGACGGGGCCAAATGGCAGGTGCCGCTTCATGGTGGGCAGTGTGCAGGGTCCCATAAGGGGACTCGACGCAGAGGCTCAGCGGTTGGAGGGGTTCTCACGGGGAGGGGAAGAGTGTAGCCATGGCAGCAGGAGGAATGATAGATGTTTGCATTCCAGAGAGGAGGGAATGAGGCTTGACAGTGAGGAAGAAGAAGAAAAAGTACACAGGAACCAACTGGTCATTGGTCAAGAGGAAGGGGAGATGCCTGAAGGCGCCCCCGGCAGTGCCCCCATTGCTCAGCCAATGAGTGACCAGTAATAAATATCTTTAAATGCAACTTGTTGTTTTTGTTTTTGTTTTGGCCTTTGTTTTTGCAGTTTCAACTCTTTTATTACCTTTGGGCTTTAGAAGGTGTGAGTTAAATTCCTTAATGTTCATTTTATAAGGCAAATGAAGGCTACAAGTTCTTCTTCCTAACCTATGGCTTAACCTACTGATTTCTGCAAAATAATTTATGGAGAAAGCTTTCTGTTTTTACTGATCAAATTCTACACTCAATGATAATATATCTCTTTAAAAAAAAAACTTGTCATAGAAAATTTCAAATATGTACAAAAGTCGACAGAATTGTATAATGAATCTTCATGTAACCATCACCTGGCTTAAAAATTGATCAACTTATAGCCCAAATTGCTTTAAATATACCTCCAACTTATCTCCCTCCATTCCTTATAATATTTTAAGGTAAAGGCACCTTGTTTTGCTCTGTGTGTAAAATGCCTAAGTGTGCGTTCATTCCACGAATCCTTAAAATAACCCTGAGACGTGTTCCTGAAATCAGTATGTAGATAAAGAGAGATGCAGACACTAAAGGTCTCAGTGACCCAAGTAACTTGCCCCAAATCACACAGCCAGTTCAGAGCCAGAGGCAGATCTCAAATTCTCATGTTTGAGCTCCAGACCCAGTGATCTGCAGTGTCCAGATACAGCAGCACAGCTGTCCCGACCCATCCCTAAACGTTCGTCTGAGTCCCCGTGTAACGTGACTCTCCACGCCTTTGAAGTT
This sequence comes from Lagenorhynchus albirostris, assembly GCF_949774975.1. Classification (NCBI taxonomy): domain Eukaryota; kingdom Metazoa; phylum Chordata; class Mammalia; order Artiodactyla; family Delphinidae; genus Lagenorhynchus; species Lagenorhynchus albirostris. The sequence goes on from NC_083108.1 coordinate 58,007,643, forward strand.
GTCTTTCTCTCCTGTCCTCACATGTCTGCTGGTCGTATAAAGATTTATGCTGTTACATGTAGACCCTCAAACATGCATGGACATGAAGTCGAGTTTGGGTTTTTAAAAAATCTGCATTAAAAGCAAGTTTAAGTTCCAGCTTTCCATACCTATACAGTATCTATAGCATTGGCATTTTGTAACCCATTTTTTCCCTCTTTTTTTCCCAGTCCATAAAAAGAGCTTTTGAATACTAAGATCCCAAAAGCTGGGGCAGCAGATCCCGGTCACGTTCAGTGACAGGAAGTACAACTGCTTGAATCCAACTCCTCTCTTGCTTGAAGGAGTCAGGCGAAAATTTTAAAAAGGATTAATTTGACAGATAGCACAGAATAAGAAAAATATTAGAAACAAGAAAAGGCCATTTTTCCTATAGATGCTCATTTCATTCTATATACCGTTTCCCGGGATATCTGCCAGTCGTTAGCAGGAAGAGTAATGGTACCCATTTCTTTTTTTAAATTTCACTCTTGAGTATTATGGAGATAAATAGCTAAATGATGAAGAAATAACTTTCTTTCACGGCAGTCGTTTAAGAAGGGCAAAAGAGCTCAAATGCAGATACAGTGGATGACACGAAAAAATTCAACCATGAGTGAAAAATTCAGTATTTCTAAGGGTGTCGTTTTAGAAAGAATACCCTCTCGCATCAACACTAGAAGGAGAGCTCTGTCCACCTAGAAAAGTAAGGGGACTGCCTGTGGCCATCCATAGATTTCTTTGCAAGCCCCAGAAATTTTCCAGTTGCAAACTCACAAAGAAAACAAAAGTCTCTGCTGTGTTTTGCTGCAGGACCAATGCAAGAGACCATCTATGACTTCTGGAGGATGGTGTGGCATGAAAACACAGCGAGCATCATCATGGTGACCAACCTGGTGGAAGTGGGGAGGGTAAGTGGTCCTCTCCGCCTCCTGGTCATTTGTTCCTTGCTTAGCCAGCTCTGGAAGCAGTGTGTGTCCTTCCAAAAATATCAGCTACCATGGCTCCTCCTCTCGCTTGCTTATAAATTATCAGGAAACATAGCCTGAATTGCTTTCATTTGTTGTGATAGCAACAGACAGAAAAGGCACTCAAGATTTAAAAGCAGTTGTCATCCGGCTATATTGAGCGCACAACAACACAAAAACACGGCGGAGCATGCATGCTGGTTGTTGGGTGTCAGAACACAACAGGAGGCCCCAGGAGACAGGACTGCATTCCCCACCTCTGGGAAATCCACTCTGAGAACAGCCAGCAGGCCTGGAGTCAATCCTGGGCTTAGAAATCCAGCATCTCCTCTCGCTTAGATTTTCCTTTCCTCCCTTTCCTGACCTGTAAAGTGGAGACGACACTCCGACCCCCTCCCCCCCCACCCACGCCCCCGCCACCCCAAGGTCTTGGGTTACTTCATCTGTATTGACTACGGAGGAGCTATTTTTATTTAACCAGGAATTTCTTAAGTAATTAAGATCTCGGTCGTGGGATGCGACAGGATTCTTTCCAAAGGGAAATTTTAAAACGAGCAGATACACAGGGTGCAACTGCTTTGTTGAATAGTGGCCCAATTCTGTGGTTCTGCTAGAGGACCCATTACTTCTCAGAGAGGTTGACGTTGTGAGATCTACCCTCCGCCTAGAGATTAGCCTTGAATTGAGATATCGGGGCAGAAACCATAAAGGGGTTGTTTCTTAAGATTAGCTGTCGGCCTTGAAAAGAAAGGAAATCCTGCCATTTACAACACAGATGCACCTGGAGGACATCACGCCAGGTGAAATAAGCCAGTCGCAGAAGGACAGAGACTGCGCAGTTCCACTTAAAGGAACGATGGAGGATAGTCGAATCTTAGAAGCAGAAAGTACAAGAGTGGTTGCCAAGGACTGCAGGGAGAGAGAGGTGGGGGGTGATGTTCAGTGGATATGAGGTTTCAGTTATGCCCGATGAACAAGTTCTAGAGATCTGCTGTACAAAGTGTACTTGTAGTCAACAATAGGCCTCGCGTACTTGATTTGTTAAGAGGGTAGACCTCACGATAAGTGCTCTTAATACACACACACACACACACACACACACACACACACACACACACACACACACACACACACACACACACACACACACACACAGGCATGCACCAAGAACAAAGGCACACAGGAAACCACAGGAGGTGGTGGATATTGTCTATAACCTTGGTTGTAGTGATGGTACCAAGGATATCTGCATGTGTCAAAACCCATCAAATTGTGCACATGAGGTTTTTTGTACATCACTTATACTTCTTCAGTACATCTGTTTAAAAAAATGGATTTTCAGAAGGTATCAGGAAGCACAAACCGGGAAGAAGAGAGACATTAAGAAGTGGGAGGGGGGCTTCCCTGGTGGCGCAGTGGTTGAGAGTCCGCCTGCCGATGCAGGGGACACGGGTTCGTGCCCCGGTCCGGGAGGATCCCACATGCCGCGGAGCGGCTGGGCCCGTGAGCCATGGCCGCTGAGCCTGCGCGTCCAGAGCCTGTGCTCCGCAACGGGAGGGGCCACGACAGTGAGAGGCCCGCGTACCGCAAAAAAAAAAAAAGGTTTTGTGGCAAGACTAATGAAATTGACAAATATCTGGCAATCAGAAGAAAGGAAATCAAAAGTAACAAATATTGGGAATAGGATACATTTTTTATCATAACAGAGGAGTAACAATAAATTTGAATATTTAGATAAAGTAGGTAATTTTCTTGACAAATATGATTTTCCAAAACTGACTCGAAAAGAAACAAATTCTGAAGAGACAATCATTATTTAAAAAGTGAATTATAGTTAAAAAGTGACCCATGGGGGCTTCCCTGGTGGCGCAGTGGTTGAGAGTCCGCCTGCTGATGCACGGGACACGGGTTCGTGCCCCAGTCTGGGAAGATCCCACATGCCACAGAGCGGCTGGGCCCGTGAGCCATGGCCGCTGAGCCTGCGCGTCCGGAGCCTGTGCTCCGCAATGGGAGAGGCCACAACAGTGAGAGGCCCGCATACCGCAAAAAAAAAAAAAAAAAAAAAAAAGTGACCCGTGGAAAAGCACTAGTCCCAAACGTATTATAGGTATATTCTGCTAAATAAATAGTCAAGGAATGGGTAATTCAAATCTTATAAAAATTATTCTGAGAAGAGAAAAAGAAAGACTACTGCCCCGTTTTATTTTAAGAGGCTAGTATAACCTTGATATCAAAACCAGAAAAGGACATAGCAAAAGGGAAAATTATAGATACCACAAATTAGGAAGAAATGAATACACCAACAGATCAAAAAAGAGAGCCCAGATGTTGATGTAGGCATTTGTGGGAAAATGTGTAATTAGTGGGAAAAGCATGAGCTTTTCCATCAATTGAACTGGGACATTTGATTATCCATGTGGACTAAAACAAAAAGCCCATAAATGAATACTAAAGACCAAAAGTTTTAAACACTTTAAAACTTTTAGAAGGAAATATGGGGGAAAATATTTATGGCCTTTGTTTTAAGAGTGTTTCAAATATACCAAAAGCTCAACACGTTAAGAAAAGGATGGGGAACATTGACTATTAAAATGTAAAATTTTCTGTAGAATAAAGGATATTAGTAAAGTGACAAGACAAGTGGGGAGAAGCTATGGGCCCCTTATGTAAAGTAGAAAAGCTTACAAAGCACTAGTTTACATACTAACAGTGTAAAAACCATTTCCGTCTCTCAATTCCCTGTCTCCTGGGAGACATCGAGAGCAGGGGAGCTGGCTGAAAGTGGGGCTGGGGGGGAGTCGCTGAGCTCCCCACCACCAACCCCTCACGTGGGCGGTGGAGATGTCATAGCACCTGCTTCACAGGGATCTTGTAAAGATTAAATGAGCTTCTACGTGTCAGGTGGTTAGAGAAGTTCCCACCCCATTCTGAGGACTACGTAAACATAGATATTAATGTAACCCTTACATTTTCTCCAGCAAAGCTAAGACCTACAGTGGTATCTATAAATTACCTTTTTTCACCCCAAATCAGTATTTTGCTATGAAAGCAGGAATGACCACTGGAGAAAAAAAAAAATTCAACTGCACCAGAAAGCAAGCTCCTTTCAGGGAGGAGACAACCTTACAAATTTTTGGTCTCTCTCTCCTGGCACTCAGGAAATGCCCAACAAAGTGAATGAATGCGAATTCTTCCCTCTTAGTGTTAGAGAGTAGCTAGCATCTGCTAGGTTAACTGTGAGATAGCTAAGCTACATATTTTATCTGTTTCTTCCTCTGAAATGTATGATTCATCCTGAATCTTCACTCGTCTCACAAATACTTGTTGACTGCCCCTAGTATGATAAGGAGCAAGAGAGATGTGGAGACGGCTTTGCACAGCTTTGCTTTCCCAGTAACTGTATTCCTTGAAAGTTATTTACCAGGTTTTACATCTTTGCATCGGAGCTCACTTAAAATAATCCCAAGATAAATTATTTTGAAAAGTAGATAATTATTAAAAATAACAACTACTACTGGACTTTTTTAAAATAAAGGCACACGTGTATTTTTTGCTTATTTGAAATTCCAAAGTGTGCCCTCTCAGGACTCAGTGACTGTGTTACCAACCAGGGTTCTTGGCCTCCTTAATCAATAGAAATTGATAAGAGGCCAGACAGGAAATTCAGGCCACGCTTTATTGGGGCCTGTGTTGCAGCAGGGGGAAGCGAAAACAAGCAACAGGTTCCCATGCTTATTCCGGAGGCAGGGCAAGCTGGTTCCTTGTATGGGGGTAGGGGTGTGTCCAGGGGTCGGGCCGGAGGCGTGGCTTAGGGGGTTTGCCCACCCGTTTGGTGGTGGTGTGTGCAGGACGCATGTGCCCTGTTTTTGCTCCTGGCTCTTCAGAAGTGGCAGTTGAGTGTTTGGGGTCTTTTTGTATCTTTTGTCCAGAATTTGCCCCAACTGTACATGCACACAGTTATTTTTAGTCCCTTATAGTTTTTTTGTATTTTGTTGCTTGAAGAGACGTGTGTCCAGGTGCAAGCACTGCAACAAAGGGTCCCAGGTCCCAGCCTGTCTCAGATAGAGGTGAGCTGTTTTCATGTGATAAACGCTCTTCCTTTAAGGAAGAAGCAGGACAGCATGGTCTTTGGCTAACAGGTCAAAGGGAGATTGCGCTATAAAACTACTATAGTAAAAAAGCTTCAAACACCAAAGCCTGTTGGACATGGCACCTTTTGCTGGAATGCAAGTTTCATTCCGAGTTACCTGCCTTGGAATAATAGCAAATAAAAAGGCCAGGCAGTGGTGGTCTCTGTTCCTTCCATCAGGCACTTGGACCCATCCCATACAGGGTGGCCACTGTTGATATTTTTGATGGAAACTATTCTTTCTGACAAATAACCGTGGACACTTCAGCTAACAGTGTGCAGCAGAAGAGGGGAGTCAGGGTTCAAGTTCAGCCATAAATGGAAGCCCACAGGCTCACAGAAATCCAGTAATTTTAGGTCTGGTAAGCCTACTGAAACAAAAAATCCTTGCAAATCCTTACCCGGTTTGTGGGGATGTGGCAAGCTCTGGAGAGTCCTCCCCTGTTACCATCAGCCTCTTGGACCAACCTGTCTTCAATTAGTAATGCACTTAATGGCATCTGTCCTTGAAATGTCTGGTGTGATTTGGGGATGTTGACAAAAGGTCACATGCCCTTCGGGAAAAAGTCGAATCTTATTCCAGGCTGTTTCCCATTGTTCATCCTGCACATTTGTTGAGAGATGACGTTTCCATTTTCCATGGTTGGAAACAGCAGCAACAAACCACTGAAGAAATGAAAATGACATGGTTTTAAGGGGAGCAACTAGCTACTTACCACGTTGAGCGCAAGCACGCAGTGTGTCCTTCATGAATCAGGCATGAGCCCGGGAACGCTGTTTGTTTACACAGACTTGATTCATTAAGTCAGAGCCGGGCAGCTTTCCCCAGATTTCTGCCCTGCAGCGCTCCACATTAGGCCGCTGTAATTGCTGGTGTAAGAGCTGCTGGGAGGCCTTCCCTGTCGCAGCACCTGTGCAGAAGACTCAGACGCTGCACTTCCCTCCAGCGGGATCCCCGGTACATCTGCCAGGACCTGTCATTATCTAAGATTTCCTGGTCACCCCCGTGCGTCCCTCTCAGCCCGTGTGTTGTGGGAAGGGACCCTTGTCAGTTTCCCTGGCACCTGATGACAGCTGCACACCTGGCATGTAAATTGCGCCGGATGTGCTGTGATTGTTTTCCCTCTTTAATGAACCCGCCCGAGGGACGCTGAGCTCTTTATCCATCGCCTGTTTCCCCGGCACTCCCATTGACACGGTTTCCACGGAGCCTCAGGACTCCGTTGTGTTCTACTAATTCATCTGCCAAAAGTCTTAGAACCAAATCTGGGGGCCTCCCAAAGGAGATTTTTTTCCACTGGTAATTTAAGCTAATGATTTCTAAACATACTTAGTCAGTTTTATGAAGGCCTCATTAGAATGTGACTGTTTATTAAGAAGCCAAATGAGGTCTCAGAGTCATGTAGGAAAATTATCGTTGAGCTGCTCTGAATAGTTCTGATAACAGGTGATGAAGGCTTTTGGAGCTAAGAGAAGTAGAGACCAGAGACGTTAAGCCCCATCAGTGTAAGGGATGCGAGGGGGCCACCTAAACAGATGCTTTAAAGGTTGTCATTTACCCAGAGGGGTTGGCCTATAATTCCTTTCACAATGTTTATCACTAAAAGGATAACAAAAGAAAAAAGTTAAAAATGAACACTGTTCGTCAGAATTAGCTGTCAAATTCACATGCAAGGAAGGTATATTAAGATTTCAAGTGCACCTGTCACATACAACAAAGAACGTTTGCTTTTCTACAAAAGCCACCAGATCCAGGATCAATGGAAGAAGCAAGAGAGAAGCAAGATTTCCCCCTTTATAACATGGGGAAATACTGTTTAATAGTAAAAATAACGTAGGTAATGCCTAACAGGACAAAATAATAATATTTTTTACAAAATTTCTTAAGTTGTTCCAGTTTGTACATGAAAGGGAAGAGACAAATTCTTTTTGAAGACATTGCTGAAATTTTTCTGTCTTGAACTCTCACGATTGCCTTTCATCGATCTTTTTTTAATGAATTAAATATTTAAGATTGACATTTTGTGACCTGGGTAATTACAGCCTTAACTTTTGATGAATTTATACTCATTCAATAAGTAGTCCTCTCCATTTTGATCTACCATCAACCATTTCAGCGGTCATATTAATGTAGCCGATTCAAGCCTTGCCTCTCTCCATAACTTTAATACAAAACTAGGAAAAAGAGGAAGTCTGCACTGTGGCCTGTGACGATTCCCACCCAGGCCACGCCACATTTCACGTCACCTCCTCCAGCACATCACCCAAGAAATAAGGCTCTAACTGGTCCTGAGCCATCAGCAGCAGGAGAGGGGCCCCCTGCCAGCCCCTCCCTCCACGAAGCCAGATTTCCAGTACAGAAGACTCCATAGCTGCCCTGTGAACCTTTGAGGTTTTCTCGGCCCAACGGTCTCAGGTCCCCTTTGTAAAAAGTTCTATCAACCCAAGAGCCTGATTTGTCTTGTTCACAAACTAACCCAAAAGTGGGCTTTCTGATCCCTTTTCAGCACAATGTATGCAACATTTAATGATACACTTACTGTATCCAAGGCACTAAGAAATACAAAGGTATTTATAATTCACTTGTCCTGGAAGAACATAAACTATGGTATTAGGGAACATTCAAACCATCAGCTATAATACACGTAAGTCAGAATGATGGTGACCCTAGTGAAGGGACTGAGTCTGCCTAAGGGAATCTCAGAGGACTGCATGGAGGAGGTAGTGAGGAGCTGGACTTAAATGGGAGAAGAGATTTTAAATGGCAGGAATGAGACAGAAACCACTTGAGGGAAAACAGAGAAAGGGGAGTAAATGAAAGATCGGGAAGGAGCGAGTGGTCTGACGCAGGTGGCTGGAGCCCTGATGGGGAGGTACTGTGAACCCGGAGGCAGGAGGCTGGTTGAGGTCTTGTCCGTAGGGGTCTGAAATGCCTTTCTAGGAGGGCAAAGGAGGAGCAGGGAGTGGGGGGTGTGCTTGTGTGGTGTACGGAAGGCATGAAGCTGGTGCATCCTATGTCCTAATTAATGTTGTTGAGAGACAGTTCTAGTGGCCGCTAGAGAAAGGTTTAGAAGGGTTACAGAAGGGCATGGAGACAGGGTAGGCCAGAGCAAGACTCGGTGAGGGACGTGGTGGGCTCGGACTGTGGCAGGGGTGATACCCACCCGGGTCCTTGGACTCTGTAATCAATCGAAATTGATAAGAGGCCAGACGAGGGATCCAAGCAAGGCTTTACTGGGGGTCGTGCTGCTGCACAAGGGAGAGAAAACAAGAAACAGGTGCCCTTGCTCGCTCCCTGAGGCGGGGCGAGCTGGTCCCTTAAATGGGGTGAGGGTGGGGGCGGATTGGTGGGTGGGGCCAGAGGAGTGGCCTAGGTGGTTTGCCCGCCCCCTGGGTGGTGCCGGGTGCTGGGATCAGCCCTGCTTTTGCTCCCGGAACCTCAGAAGTGACAGCTGGTCTGTGGCCTTCTTGTATCTTATTGTTCATAATTTGCCCCAACTGCACATGTGCAGTTATTTTTAGTCCCTTACAGTTTCTTCGTATTTTGTTGCTGGAGGAGACATTCATTCAGGTGCAAGCACTCCAGTAAAGGGTCCCAGGTCCCAGCCTATCTCAGTGGCATTTGGAATTTATGGGAGACACATAATTTGGGTGTTATTTGGGGATGCTGACGGGGGCTTGAATATGAACCCAGATTTCTACTGGGTTGTGACTCGGATTGATGTAAAGGCTATTAACCAAGAATGAGTATCCCTTCCCTTCCCAACCAAGGAAGGAAAGAAGAGCAGTTTTAATAAAGCCGTAACATGATTCATCAATGTATTTGGGGCATGCCGAGTTTGAGACTGAATGAACAATGTGGGGCTTTCCAGGAAGAGGGATGCGTGAGCTGAAGACACAAACTATGAAATGTGAGCTTCTCCCTTCGTTTACTGAGCATCTACTATGTGCTAGGCTTTGGGCTAGACTGGGGATGGCAAGATGAAAAGACCTGGCACAATCTAAGAGAAAGACAAGCCAACCAGAAAAGTATGATGTGAAGTGATAACCACTGAAACAGAAGCATGGCATCCTTGGCAGAAAGAGCGAGAAAAGGGCTGAAGACAGCCCTGGAAGGCGTCTATATCTAGGGGTGGGGTGGGGGGAGGGGAAGGGCTAGAGATGGAGTCAGATAAGAAGAGCAAGAGAGATGGGGCATAACCACGAGACCCAGAACCGTGACAAGTAAGAGAGGGTGCAGGTGAGCAGCGTGAGGGAAGCTGCAGAGAGCAAGGTGCATGGGACTCAGGGGAGGGTAAGGAACACAGTATATTGAGCACCTGCTCTGTGCCCGGTGTTCCCCTCAATGATTGAACAAGCCTTACTTCCTTAATTATCACAGCTGCCCTATGAGATACAAAGAGTCCTGTTTTCAAAATTAATAAACTAAGGCTCAGCGAGGTTAAATGCAGTAGACCCTTGAACAGTGCAGGGGTTAAGGGCACCGACCCTTCGCTCAATTGAAAATCCGCTTGTAACTTGTAGTCAGCCCTCTGTCTGTGCGTGTTGTTCCTCCATATCCAAGGTTCCACACCTGTGGACTCGGCCGACCTCAAATCGTATAGTACCGTAGTGCTCGTATTTAGTGAGAAAAAAGAATCTGCTCATCAGGGGACCCACGCAGTTCAAACCCATGTTGTTCAAGGGTCGGTTGTAATTTGGCAGAGGGCACAGAGCAGAGCTAGAATTTGAGTCTTCGTCTGCCTAGTTCCAAAGCCCAGGCTGTCTCCACCATTCCCCAGGACCTCCCTGTGAACAACTACGTGTGGTGTTGTTAACCAAAACTTCAGAAACAAGAGACCTGATTGAAATAAAGAGTTTACTGGGGGTTTGTTAGGACTGCAGCCCGGGAGACACTGACTGAAGAAAGACTTGAATTGTGGACTACAAAATGGGGGAGGCTTATAAAAGCAAAACCTGCATGGTTCCATGGGCTGTTTATCAAGAATTACAGTCGGAGCTGGAAAGGCGTGAGGGTGCCGATTAAGCAAGGATTGGTTGGGGTCTGAAATGGTTGCATAGTTACAAGAGGGAAGCTTGTAGCTTGCAGCTGGCAGGTATTGTTTTAAAGATGGCTGGTGTCCTTGAGTTTGGTATGGTTCACAGGAAGTTCAAGCTCTCAGTGGTGCAGGGACGTGTCTGAGCCGGGTCCTCAATGGCCGCCCGCCTCCATCTCCGTTTGCCTGTACTGTGATGGCCCCATTATAATTTCACTTTGTCATCAGTACCTACCAGGTTGCAGTGTGCCATAGAACCAGGACCCCAATGGCCATGGAGTAGTGGCTACACGTGTGATAAAGACATTAGTGTAGCTTGTTCTTGGAGAATTGAATCCAAGGAAAGAGATGAAGCAGCACCTAGAGGGAAGCAGGATCAAGATGTGATGATAGAGTTGGTGTGTGTGTGTCTGTGTGTGTCGGTGTGTGTGTTTGCCGCTGTGTGTCTGTGTGTGTCTCTGTGTGTGCATGTTTGTGTGTGTCTGTGTGTTTGTGTGTGTCTGTGTGTTTGTGTGTGTCTGTGTAGGGTGGATAGGAGCATACCTGGGAGTCTGAAGAGAAGATAGAATTGGAAGCAGAGATTGAAGGTCCAAGAAGAGAAAGGGGAGAGATGATCATACTAAGTGAAGTAAGACAAAGAAAGACAAATATCACATGACATCACTTATATGTGGAATCTTAAAAAATGACACAAATGAACTTATTGACAAAACAGAAACAGACTCACAGACATAGGAAACAAACTTATGGTTACCAAAGGGGAAAGGGGGAGGGATAAATGAGGAGTTTGGGATTAATAGATACACACTACTATATATAAAATAGATAACCAACTAGGACCTACTGTATAGCACAGGGAACAATACTCAATACTCTGTAATAACCCATATGGGAAAAGAATCTGAAAAAGAATAGAAATATATATAGATATGTGGAGATATATAGATACGTATGTGTGTATATAACCGAATCACTTTGCTGTGCCTGAAACTAACACAAATTGTAAATCAACTATACTTCGATTTAAAAAAAGAAGAGAAAGGGGGAAGGTGACAGAGGAAAATCACAGAGCAGGTGGGAGGGGACCCCCTCAGTTACTAAGCATATGCTACACACCAGCCAGTGTGTACACACACAAGAGGCTGCGGCTACAAAGGCATTAAGTGTATGCCTGTCCACAGCAATGGGGAGTCAAGCAAGGTGATTAAATCCTATGATTAAGGCTTTGCAGAGTGCTGCTACAGTAGTTCAGAAAGAAGGTGCCTCATCAGACCGGGAGTTGAGGATGCAGGGTTTGTCAATAAATGCTTCCCAGACAAAGCGGTGCATGGGCCTGAGTGTGGAGGGGCAAATGAGACTGAACCAGCAAAGAAGGCAGGGTGCTCCAGGCAGAGGCAACCACAGGACCCCGAAGGGACGCTGCAGCTGTGCTCAGAATGAACGTGGGGAAGGGGGAGAGACTGAGGCTTTGTCGTAGAGAGGCAGGTGTGCATGTGAGGAACTGGGCCTCTTCTTGCGACCAACACAGAGCCCCCGAAGGAGCAGTGAGGGAGCGACGTGGAGAGAGGGTCATGATGGAGATGCTACAGAGAGGAAGCAGTCCCAGGGCAGGGAGAGAGCCACTGGATTTAACAAGGAGAAGGTCACCTTTTGCCTGAGTGGTTCAGAGGGATGACCTCCCAGAGTTCTCTGACTGTATGCAACGGGAATCAACTCAGGCTAATTTAAGCCAAAGGGACATTTGTTGGAAGAGTATTAGGAGCTCAAAATGTTACTTTGAAGAATAAGACTTGCACACAGACAGGAAAGACAGCAGTAAATCCAGAGGGCCAGTGATCGGAGGGGCCCCACAGCCAGAGAGTCTGGCCAGGGTGCAGGGGCTCAGAGGACGGGTGCCAACAATTTCCAGGCTTTTTCACTGAGCTCAGGATTCAGATCACGAGGACAGAGCATCATCTCCCCCCGGTCGGTTCTCGTGCTCATCCCTGGCCGTCCTGGGCCCCTAATTAACAAGCCACCCCATGGGAATGAAGTGAGTCTCCAAGAGGAAGTCAAGGATGTATCAGGAAGGATGATGGATGAAATGGATGTTGTGACAGAAAACAGCATGACTCCCTACAGATGGTGAGGACGGAAGGCAGTCTGCAGGGTCGAGGCAGGAGTAGAAAATCAGGAGGTGTAGACTGAGCTTAAACTTGTCAGAAGCTTAGCCGAGAAAGGAAGGGAGAGACATAGGGCTGTAGGCAGAGGAGCGTTTACAATCGAAGGGTATTTTACAGGAGAAAGACCTTTGAAAATTGTACGTGTTAAGGGAAGGACCAGGAGAGGGAGGGAGATTGAGCTGTTAGAAAGTGGACAGCTGAGGAGGCAGGAGAGGATGCATCCAGAGCGCAGGTCTTCAAGTCAGCAGTAGGAGGGGAGACGTCTTTTCCTCTGAGCCTGGAGAACAGAGACAGATGAGGATGCAGGAGAATAAATGTGACAGAAACACACGCAACAGATTTGGGAGGGTACCCGCTCCGATAACGCAGGTTTCCCAGATGAAGACAGGAGCAAGGCTGTGGCCTGAGCAAATAGCCGTTTTAGGGCGCCGTCGAGAGCACAGGTGAAGGCTCAGCCAGAGGAGGAGCTGGCGTGCTCCTCTCTGAGGAGAAGGTAAGAGGGGGAGAGAGACAGAAGCAAGGCTCAGTGGTGGCAGCTGGACCCGGGTGCACGGGGATCCTGGGATCCTGGGAGCCAGAGGCAGCTCCTCCCAGAACTGACTGGGCTGTGAACAGGTGACCTTCATGGTGACCACGAGAGGGACCACGAGTCAGGTGACCAGAACTGACTGGGCTGTGAACAGGTGACCTTCATGGTGACCACGAGAGGGACGTGATGGGCTTTACCCAGTGAGCTGGGAACCAACCAGTTCTCGCCTCCAAGCCTGAGTTCACACATCCCCAACAGGAAGGGAAATTGGCGCAGTGAGCTGTAAAATTCCATGTTTATACGAAGAATATGGCTCTTTGTTGATTACATGTTGGCTCAGAGATCCATTTGAGTAACGGATGCATCATCAGCCCAGATGTGCCGTAATCCACGTGGCCTCAGGCCCCCCCAGGCACCCACGGTGTCTGCACTGAGTACCAGCAGCAGGAGAAAGCAGAGTCTGGGTTTTGTAAAGGGAGTGATTCAGTACAAAGCCACGAGTGTCACTTCCTTGGGAGAGAGGCATCCACTCCTGTTTCTTCTGCACTATTATACACGGATTTTGTAGAAGACCTAGAGCAGAACATTGCAGCGTGATTAGGTACCCATGAGACGAATTCTGCGAGGTTCTGTCTGTACATAATTTATGCAGACCATAAAAGATGCACAGTCTATAATTTATAGACCTTCTTTTGAAAATGATCTAATCTGACTACAGATTTGGAGAGAACATATTCTTTTCAAAAGTTCTCAAAATTGCCTATAACAATCCACTGGTTTATCAACTGGCATATCAAGCAATCTTACCTTCTGAGCACATTTCCATCTTTTTAACCGATGCTCAGCAGTACCGCCTCTGAGGCAGGCAGCAGGAAGGGGGTCTTCGGGGGAAATGTGGCCCCTTGCAATCATCTAATAAAGATATCCATGCGCAGCCCATCGTGTTCTGTGTAACCCCATGTGTGATTTTCGCATCTGGAAGAAGATCCCCTTGTGCACAGAAATAGTTACTTTACGCCCAGAAAGTTAATAAAGAATCATCACCATCACTTAATGTCCATTAATCCAATTTGGATAACCAGTCTGTTTAACTGCAAGGTAAACTGTGGTATAAAGGATATGCACAAACAACTTCGTTTAACTAGGAAACACTTCACTGACTACTAATTTGGGTGGCAATTGTGAAAAATAGGAGACTAAAGGAAAACACATCCTCTCAGAATAAAGCAAGGAGAAAACCACGGACCTTTCTTCTTCAGTCTCCCTGAAGGCTTATCGAATATTTCACATTAAACACTCAGACTGCCTTTTTATTTTTTTATTTTATCGAAGTATAGTTGATTTACAATGTTGTGTTAATTTCTGCTGTACAGCAAAGTGATTCAGTTATACATATGCATATTCATTTTCATATTCTTTTCCATTATGATTTATCCCAGGATATTGAATATAGTTCCCTGTGCTATACAGCAGGACCTTGTTGTTTATCCAGTCTATATATAATAGTTTGCATCTGCTAATCCCAAACTCTCAACTCATACCCCCAGCCCCCTCCCCCTTGGCAACCACAAGTCTGTTCTCTATGTCTATGAGTCTGTTTCTGTTTCGCTAAGTACTGCATTTTAAAGCTCAAAGTAATGAGGCTTCTTATAGAAAAGGTATCTGTAATGCTAATCCCAACTTCTGTAACCTTTATTCTCATGGTGTCCCTGCAAATAAGCGTGTGTGTGTGTGTGTGTGTGTGTACATGCATGCGTTTTTTTAAGGCTAGCTATTCCCCTCCCTCACACTTGCTTACATGGGTAACCAGACTAGATCTCTCTCACAACTTCCGCACTTCCTGTACTTGATAAAAGGTTCTTCCCAAATGTACGCATCTCACACACACACACACACACACACACACTCTCTCTCTCTCTCTCTCTCTCTCTCTCTCTCTCCTGCTCACACATACTTACCTCAGTTTCAGAAATGTCCTTTGCCTTGTCGGGAACAGCAGACTGTTTGTTCTAAGTGCAGACCATTGTCTCTTTTTTCCTGAATTCTGCGTGAGTCGACACAGTGAATTAATGAATTTCCTGGGGTGGAGGCAGGACCAGTCATACCTTTTTCTCACAGGCTCTGTTTCTCTGCCGTTGCCATTGTTGGACACCTTAACCCCTTGGAGTCTGTCCACCACTCCTGTGACTTTGCTGAGGCACCTGCAGCCAGTTAAGATGGGGTGCTCAAGTGACCTCGTACCCTGCTGTAGGTGAGGCCAGGGAAACAGAAGAGAGGCGCCCACCTTCAAAACATTCACCCTGCAGTTATAGAGGAGGACACACCATCAGGTACAAGAAGGAACTAAACACCCTTGGGGACCGTTCCGCCCTCCCAGACCACAGGCCTCCGAGAGCAAAGACTAGGGTATGTCATCTGTGAATCCCACAGGGTCAGACACATAGAAAGTATTAGGAAGTCCTCAGTGAATGTTTCTGAAGAGGTGGAAGAATAATTACAAAGGAACAGATAAGCTGGTGCAAGATAACGACTCGTACGAGGGAAACTTCTGTTCACTGCTCCCCTTCGCCTGGTTCTTCCACTCGGGAGAACAGACTGCAGGCGCAAGCCACCCATGTGTGTGTGTGTGACGTGGTCCCCTGGGCGCCAGTGAGGATCACGACAGCTCTGTGTGTGACGACAGAGAGGAGGCTACATCTGGCCTCCCCAGTCAACCCTTTGGTATGATGTTCTTGGTAACTCAGCCCAATCCATCCTGTCCCTTTAACAGAGGGCTAAGTCATTTTTACTCAAAGATGGATGAATTATAAATTAGGCTTCTTAGAGGATTCTTTCTGTGTGGCGAGTCAGCTGATGCTTTCTCATGGGCCATCTCTCACATGGCTAGGATTGAAACATGTTTGCGGGTCTGAATAACAGGTGTTTCCCAGCACTCGCTCTCCTGGCCCCCCAGGTAGTGCGAGCTGAGTGCAGATCAGCTGTTCAGTATTCTCCAGCTGTCCCCGCGGAGGTGACTGTCGGGTGCCCACATTCGGTGCCCACATTCATGGTCACCACCGTCAAGCCCCGTCGCTTGCCTCCTGCAGACACTCGTGCCGCTTTGTCATCGGTGCCCGGCCGTGGAACATCCTCGTCTTCATCTGGGTCTGGGCTTCCTGTGTATCCACCCCTCTACTGGCCTGGGCTGGGATCCTCACCGGCTCACTCTGTCGCCTCTCACTTTACCTGCCATGTCTCTGGGGTGCATGTAGGTGGTCACCTGCCTTAGTGTCGTGAAGCGCTTAAGAGGGCAGGGGCCTGGACGTGGCAGATGGACAGGTGCGCTGGGACAGACGCATCACAGCCCCTGTTGCACGGGTACCTTCCCGGGCCACATACGTCTGTAATTTCTTGGCAGTAGAATCGGATGCAATATGGGATGGTCTCCAAGCTGCCAGAGCTCCTCTTTTGCTCCACTCACATCACTTGAAAATTGAGTTCTCTGGGAACTCCCTGGCGGTCCAGTGGTTAGGACTCTGCGCATTCACTGCCAGGACCCGGATTCAATCCCTGCTTGGGCAACTTAGATCCCGCAAGCCGCACAGCATGGCCACAAAAAAAAAGAAAAAAGTAAATTGAGCTTTCCCCCCTCTTTGCACACTGCGGGTATATCCTATCCTTGAATAACTTGTTGAAAACCGTAAGTGATGTCCTATCTTGAATGCAGAATTGTTTTTTTCCTTCTCTGAACTTTCCAAGTCTGCTGACCTCATCTTCTGAGGCCTTGCCCTGCCTTCTCCTGAAGGCTTGGGGTTATCTGGCTAAGGAAATAGGTGAGTAAATGCTGGGGACCTCTTAGGAGAAGAGGGCCAAAGAGGCAAAATAATGCAGCGAGCAGGGTTACAGTCTGTGTACAACTGCTCTCAGATTCACCGAGTGACCAGACATCAGTATGTCTACATTCCTTTTACTAATTAAGGGATTTCAATAAAGTAGGGTTCAATTCAGTTGGCTAACAGAACACCAGAATTCACTGCCTCGGAACTTCTCCTCTCAAAGTATCTGCCGTATGTTTACGACCAGATCAGGACAACAGTTTACGGCTTAAGCCACTGCCCCATTTCTCTGGGACCAGGTTTCCAGCAATGAGAACGTGGGACAACTCTGGACACTTCTCTGATATAAAATCCAACCAAAGAACCCCCTTCACACCTGACAAGAAGGTGTGGACTACATTGCTTCCTCATCCTGTAAACCTCAGGATTAAGGAATATGCATTTGGGTAACATTATTTGAAAATTGCAGAGGTGCTGCTGGATTACAGAAGTGGACTGACCTCATAGCCAGGAGATGAGTTAACTAGTAGGGATTTCACTGGATTACTCACTGGGAAGTAAAAAGAGATAGAGTCTGAAAGGAAAGAGCTGAAGGGAACTGTGACATATAGTGGAGAATTAGCCCACAGAAGGGAATAAATATGAAGAGTATGGGAGGAAATAGATATTCCAAAAGCTGACATTGGGTTCACCTCTTTTAGCTTCAGACTGTCTACTTTTGAAATAGAAACAGAACCCTTATCACTGAAAATCCTGGACGGACAGAGAAGTCTTTGTTCTAGAAAAGGATGGTACAGTCATCACCTCACCAAAGATAGCTTCTTTTCTGATGTTGTTGGGTGGAGAATCCAATATCAAGAGTGAATTTGTAGGAGTTTTAATCCATTCAACTGGTTGAATCATACACATCCCAAACCCAGGACTATTTATATGAGGTTCAGTCAACAATTAAGCAGGTCATCTATTTGTGTCACTATATTCTTCAAGGTCTTTGCTGTGTTTAGCAGTTCCTGTGATAATCTAGGGAAGAGGGTTATAGAACAGGTGAGGATATTGAGACCCAGGGAGGCCGGGGCCTTTTCTAAGTTCCTCTTTTCTGCTCCTGACCCCTGGAGCCATTTACCTCCCCCCAAAAGATTAACTGGGACAAGTGTGCACCTCAGACTACCTCAAGGGATTTAGCCCAGATTCATGTTTCTGAAACTCAAGTTCATTGTCTCTCTCATTCTGGTAGAGACCATCAAGTGTGAGCTCTTATAATCAGTAGAGCACCTGGCGCTCTACACCGTGAGCTGTTCCCTTCTTAGTAATAGAGATGCTGACATGAAGCAAAAATGGCAGCCAGTGGACATTCTCTGATGCGATGGGTCTTCAGACCTCGCAGTGACTCTGTGATGTGAGCGCTATTGTTATCTTCACTTCATAGATAATACACTGAAGCTTCCAGAGGTTAAGAAACTACTCCAAGGTCATGCAGCTAGTAACTGTCAGCCTGTGACTGGAACTGCAGAACCTCCCTCCTGAGCACTAAGCTATATGGCTTCCAGAGAACCTCATTCTAGAGTCATGAAATCGCTTTCCCAGACCTGGAATAATTTTAATAGCCGTGTGGTCTACTGTCCTCTTTTTTTGCACATAGGATGCTGAGGACCAAAAAGAGTCTGTGACCTGCACGAGGTCACACAGCTAGAATCAGCCTCGAGCCCTCCTGCGTGCCCACCAGGCCTCTCCTGTCACACCACGCTGCGCCATCACTAAATGCGAGTTTTTGAGAGAACCTTCTTTATCAGTGGTCCTTAAAAGTAAAATGTTACCCCCCTACCGAGAAGAATGTCCGCCTGTGTGTGTGTCTGTGTGTGTGGCGTTTAAAGAACATTTCCAGGTCTCTAACTAACTAAGCCAGAGAGGTCCCATCCTGGAAACCTGGGGGGTGTGGAAGGCACAGTCCCTGAGCTCCCCTGGTCTGAGCCACAGGTGTATCCGTCGTGGTGTGCAGCGTCTGCTCAGCAGCTGGTAACAGAGGTGCCTGACACACATACAGGCGATCGACTGCTCCCAGCCCACACGCATACACTCACACATGCGTCCCAGCATCCAGTGTGTACGCGGCACCTAGCAGCCCAGCTGGCAGGGCAGCTGGCTCAGCTGCACAGAGCCGCACAGTGGTTCCAGGGGTTGTGTACGCTCACAAAAAGGAACGAGTGCCCTTTACAAATGTGGGTCGTACAGAAATCCATGTCCTGCGTGCCCCCCCACTTTTCGAACACACACTTTCTACCCCAAGACTGTTCCTCTTATTTTAAAACACAGCACCAGGAAGGTCCACGAGGATAGTGTCAGAAGCAGCTGGAAATCATGCAACAGGGACTGTCTCCTACCGAGGTCAGGAGAATCCCATCCCTCCAGTCCCCCCACCCCGTCCCCCCATCAGGGACTCAGGACTACTCCCGGAGATGCCCCCCGCCAACTTCGTCAGTCCACAGTGCCCTCCCCCTTCCACCACCCTGGGAACCTGCACTTCATCTTTCTGGTCTCATCTGTCACGTGGTCTCCCTTGTGAAGCTTTGGGTCTCTAGATTTAACGTTCTTCTTTCTACCTTCCAATAGCAGTTTTTGTTTTGCTAATTTTACTGCTGCCAAGCATGATCTAAGAGCTTTACAAGCAAGAATGTAGTTAATCTTTCTAAAACCATTATTATTATCCCCATCTTACAACTGAAAAATGGAGGCACTGAGAGGTTGAGTGACATGCCTGAGGTCACACAGCTCATTAGTGGGGCCATGCTTTGAACCCAGACAGTGTGGCTCTGGGAGATGTGCTGTGACCACTGAGCTGCCTCCTTCTGCCCTGGGTCAGGTCGGTTATTTCCACACCAGCTTCTTCACCAGCGTTAGACTCATTCCTCTCTCCTCTCAGTGCCCCAGCCGTGCCGGGCCTAGTCTCTGCTCATCATGGCCTTTGGGGCTGTCTGGACGGGAGGACAGTCTGGACGCCGCTGCCCTGAGCACAGACAGAGGCATCACGTCACTGCAGCAGTGGTGGGGAGGCCTCAAAGCTCCCCAGTCTGCCTCAGCCTCTCCACTTCAGATGATGGATATAAATAGGGATAATTCGTGCCCCACAGAATTAGTGTGAGGGGCTAGTAGTCAGATCATTCTAGGGCTGGAATGATGGTGACCCCCGTATGGTCTAGCCTGGACGGCTCTGTGACCCACACAGAGACAACAGATAAAAAACTTTAGAGGACTGCAGTCCTGCTGATCTAAATTGTCACCCTGATACATGGGGAGACTGCCATTGAGAGAAAATATGGAATCTTCTTCTCAAAGATACGTCAGATATCTCTCTAAGAAATGTCCCCTCTGATGGACCTCAGGAGATGTATATATATATGTATGTATATATTATATATAGGTGTGTATGTATGTATTATGTATACACATGTATGTGTATATTATATATGTTATATATAATATATGATATATATATGCATATATGTATATTGTATATAATATTATATATGTGTATATATAATATGTATATATAATATATATGTTGTCATAATGTTGTCATTGCTTAAAAGATTTCTGAATGTCTTCTTTCAGAATCACCTTTAGACTGTGTGACACACATTTTCATTGTCCTCAATGGTGGCAAATCTCCCTCTATTAGCAGGACGACTTAAATTTGGGGAATGGCTAAAAGTCAAGGCCAGTCTATTGAATAAGGTGGGGAACAAGCAGCCTGGGTAAACGTGTTTCTTCAAAGTGCTGATGCTCTGTGACCTAGCTGGGTAGGACCCTTGTCATCCATGTGCGGTCAGAGAGAAAAGCAGCAAGACATTTCTCGGGGGTTCTGCAAGATGACACTCAGAATTCCACAGGAGGCTTCAGGCCACATGTTTCTTTACAGCAGATGAAAACAAATGTGACGGATATGGATATGACCTTGTGCATATTATAAGTATTATGTGTCCATTAATTAATAGATGCTATTGGAAGACCACATAGAAAACCAGAAGCCCTGTAGGGGGAACCTTAGGCAGGAGCCTGAAGGTGAGAAAGAGGGATTTCCTGGTGCCATGAAGTGATTCCTCCAAATTCACACTATCCAGACCTCCAGCAGTTCCTGACTTCGTGCCAGTCTGAAACAGCCTTCAAGGATATCGCCCAAAGGAGGCCCCAGGGCCCAGATGAAGCAGGTTTGGAAGGGAGGAGCTAGGAACCTGCAATAAGCCAGGTACTTATGCAGAACTTTTATATAGACTGTGTCACTTACTCTTCAAAACCTCCCTTAAAAAAAAGTCAGTGCTATTATCCCATATTATGCACGAGAACACTGAGGCTCGGAGGATACGCGTCCCCGGCTGTAACACCACAAGTTAACAAGATAAAAGCCAGCGCACATCTGTCTTACTTCATCACGCTGGGACCAAAGCAATCCGCATTTTCAGGATATTTAAATGAGCGAATGTTTTCATTGCTGTGAGAGTTCTGTTAAAAAAAAAAAAAAAATGTGTGCAATAGATCTGTTCTCTTGGAAGCCTCGTTAGCAGCTGCTCTTGGCTGGGGCCCTTTATGGTCACTGTGCTTCCCAGCAGTGTTTTTGCTCTTGCCAACCAGCGGCCCCAGCAAAGCCGCACTCAGCTATTAATAGAACCGTGGTCACTGTCTCTTCGGATGTCTCCTTTCAGAAAAAGAAAGAGTCTGCTGAAAACCCCTTGACAAACCGAAACTTGTACCAGCGCCTTTGTCTTTTTCCTGCCTTCCACCTCCTTGTCGGTTGTGTCTATTAGGTGGTGCAGTGGTACCGCAGTTGAAGGGCTGACATTTAATCGCTTAACCCTTCGTGATCATGGGCTTCTTAGCAAAATGAGTCCTTGGGCCCAGGCACAGAGCACAGAAGCAGACCTTCACGTTCTACCCCAGCCCCCTTCCTGCCAACCAGAGAGTTGGTGTTACGGGAGCATCCACGGAAACCTAGCCATCTGTGATCAGGTATACAGAAGAAGGATGCTTTCAGCGTGTGCTTCTGTTCTTCCTGCCCCTCTCCCCCTCATACCCTCACTCACGCCAAGAGGCCAGGCAGCTAAAGTCATTTCAAGCCTTCCTATTCGGTATCTGTTCCCGAAGCTGGGCCTGGCGAGACTGAAGGAAGCATAATTGACCCTGAGCTTCCTCCTCCAAAGACCCCTGTGCTTGGGGCCTGTCCACAGCTTCTCCGCCGCCACCATCCAGCTCATCCCCTGGAGTGAGTCACTCTTGGTCCCTGGGCCGGCCTTTCGTTTCCTCCTTTCAGGACACAAGCCAGGGAGAGAATGAAGGGGAAGGAGACCGGCCCTGGCCCCTGCTGGCTCTCCCCTCAGGCCAGCCACTGGTGAGGCCACAGTTGCAAGAACCCAGTGATTCCAAAGCAAAATCCAAGCGTGAAAGTCTGTGTCTGGCATCCGTGATGATCTGGAAAAGGAAACTGTTTGGAAACTGTCTCTGTGGCTCCTCACGGCTCTACTGGATGTGCTTCTCCGCCGCGAGTCAGGACACCCTTTCCTAGTTTCTGTTGGGCGTTAATCAAACCTCCCTGGTGAGAGAGCGGACTTGCCCACCAGTGCCCCGAATAGGTGTGCAGGCAAGAGGGACAGAGAACACGCCGGAGTTCCCTTGCCTTCTGCCTATGTTTCCCCAGCAGAGAGCTGGCACAGCACCCAGCACTCTGCTCTGCCCTCTCCCTGCACCAGGAAGCCCAGCTTCACCTCTTCAGGCATTCAGGGAGATCTGTGCCCTCTGACTGCCTGTGGCCACCTCCAGTCCAGATCACCACAAAACTATCATCATAATAAAATTAAGAATTTCCATTGGTTGGGGGGGATACTCACAGTGAACCTGCTCTAGGGCAGGTGTTATCACTCAGTCCAGTGGGTCCCAAACACATCTGCACTTTGGAGTCGCCTGGGGGCTATAAGAAATTACGGATGCCCGTGTCTTACCCAGAAATTATGATTTTTTAAATTAATTTTTATTGGAGTATAATTGATTTACAATGTTGTGTTAGTTTCAGGTATACAGCAAAGTGAATCAGTTATACATATACGTATATCTACTCTTTTTTAGATTCTTTTCCCACATAGGCCATTACAGGGTATCGAGTAGTGTTTCCTGTGCTATACAGTAGGTCCTTATTAGTTATCTATTTATATATAGTAGTGTGTATATATCAATCCCAATCTCCCAGTTTATCCCTCCCCGCCTTACCCCCGGTAACCATAAGTTTGTTTTCTATGTTTGTGACTCTATTTCTGTTTTGTAAATAAGTTCATTTGTGCCATTTTTTTAGATTCCACATATAAGTGATATCATATGATATTTGTCTTTCTCTGTCTGACTTCACTCAGTATGACAATCTCTAGGTCCATCCATGTCACTGCCAATGGTGTTATTTTGTTCTTTTTATGGCTGAGTAATATTCCATTGTATATAAGTACCACATCCTCTTTATCCATTCATCTGTCGATGGACACTTAGGCTGCTTCCACGTCCTGGCTATTGTAAATAGTGTTGCAATGAACATTGGGGAGCATGGATCTTTTCAAATTATGGTTTTCTCCGGATCTATGCCCAGGAGTGGGATTGCTGGATCATATGGCCACTCTAGTTTTTTAAGGAACCTCCATACTGTTCTCCATAGTGGCTGTCCCAGTTTACATTCCCACCAACAGTGTAGGAGGGTTCCCTTTTCTCCACACCCTCTCCAGCATTTATTGTTTGTAGATTTTTTGATGGTGGCCATTCTGACCAGTGTGAGGTGATACCTCACTGTGGTTTCGATGTGCATTAAAAATGATGATTTAATTGGCCTGGAGTGTGGCCGAGGCTTTGGAATTTAATAACCCCCCAAATGATTCTAACGTGCAAATTTGGAAACCCCTGCCTTAACCTTAGAGCCCTCTGAGATGGAATAAAAACCACCCCCTGCAGATGAAGAACCTGAGATTAAGCAAACCTGAGTGGCTCACCCAGGCTCACCGCAGCCTTAAGGAGAGAGCCAGCCTCTGTAGCCAGGCTGTCGTCTGCCTCCTTGCTTCTCAGAGTGTGGTCCGCAGACCAGCAGCATCACCGGGGAGCCTGTCTTAAATGCAAATGCTGGAACCACACATGTCCAGACCTACTGATCAGAAACTCTGCGGTGGGGCCCAGCACTTGCCACAGGCCTCCAGGATCGTCTGATGCCTGCTGAAGCTTGAGAACCACTGCGACAGAGACATCAAGGTGCCCCGAAGGTCACAGTAACGTGCAGCCAGCCTGGGGAGCTAGATGTGGCCACCCCCTGGCGCCCCCTGCACCTGGAAGG
This sequence comes from Lagenorhynchus albirostris, assembly GCF_949774975.1. Classification (NCBI taxonomy): domain Eukaryota; kingdom Metazoa; phylum Chordata; class Mammalia; order Artiodactyla; family Delphinidae; genus Lagenorhynchus; species Lagenorhynchus albirostris. The sequence continues at coordinate 58,031,645 of NC_083108.1, forward strand.
CGCTTTCTGCCGCCACCGCCAGGGGGCGCCCAGCTGCACCCGGGAGGTTGGGGGATGGCAGAGCCGGCGGGAGGGCCCGGCAGGGTCAAGATCCCTGGGAACCGAGCTGGCCCAAGGGAACTGGAAGAACAGTACCCAAGAGAAGCTCTAAGCCTTTGGTACATTGCAGAGGCTTTTGGTTTCCCTGACTCCCAGGCATTGAAGCCTCCACACCCGTAGTTATTGAAACTTTGGGGATGGGGAGGGTAAAGACTCTAAAAGAGAAGAATAGGTGACTATACACTATGTCCTACAGCAATCGCATTCTAATAAGGCACTTTTATTAGACAAGGTATACCCAGTTAACGTAGGTTAACTTCGTAATTTTTGGAGAAATACACAGATTTTTGACTTATGTGTTCATTCCATTGAGAAACGTTTAATTTTTCTTTTTTTTTTTTTCTTTTTGGCCGCGTGGTATGCGGGATCTTAGTTCCCCAACCAGGGATGGAACCCCGTGCCCCCTGCAGTGGAAGCGCGGAATCCTAACCACTGGACCGCCAGGGAATTCCTGAGAATTGTTTAATTTTAAAAGTGCATGTATATACTCTATTCGTAGTTTTGTATCTATCCACAACCCTCTGCTTGCATGATTGAAGTCACAAAAAGGTAAAAGCAAGTCCCCTAAAATAGAGGAGACTTTGGTACGTGCCATATAAGCATCTCTGTTAATTACCATTGTGAAAGTAATTAGACATTCTGTGAGTGAAATTAGGGTTGTTATCAAATTAGACATCACAAATATGCATGATCTGCTCAGACTCACTTTACATCTCGGAAAAGAACTGGAGAAGTTACAGATCTCTGTTATTCTGGAATATTTTAGATCTGGCACAGGTATCCATGATATAAATCTTCGAAATATGGATAAGTCAAAATATTTATAAATGATTATCCTTTATAAAGTCACAGATAATGTTCCCATGAGGGGAAAAAAAAAGATTCCCTAAGGAAGCTGAAAATTTAATGAGGGCAGGGACCATCTTTTTTTTTCTTTTTTTATAAATTTATTTATTTATTTTTGGCTGTGTTGGGTCTTCGTTTCTGTGCGAGGGCTTTCTCTAGTTGCAGCGAGCGGGGGCCACTCTTCATCGCAGTGCGTGGGCCTCTCACTATCGCGGCCTCTCTTGTTGCGGAGCACAGGCTCCAGACGCGCAGGCTCAGTAGTTGTGGCTCACGAGCCCAGTTGCTCTGCGGCACGTGGGATCTTCCCGGACCAGGGCTCGAACCCGTGTCCCCTGCATTGGTAGTCAGATTCTTAACCACTGCACCACCAGGGAAGCCCCCAAGGGACCATCTTTGTCTTGTGCTGCACTATATCTCCAATTCCTGATGTTTCTGGCTTACATCTCCCCAAGTAAAGGTGATAAGGCTTATCTAGAACGGCACTGAATTGGCTGCCAGAAAGTTTCATGAGGAAGCAGCTAAGGTAACAACCAGCCTGCACCACACCGGAAACACGGGTGTACCAAGGTGTTCGGCGTTCTGGGAAAGGCCACCCCAGTCCATATTTCTTTTTGTAAATTTTCCCAACCTGGGATTGTCCTTCCTACGATGATCCTATGCTTGTCTCCATGAAATTCAGTTTTACATGTACCTATTGCATATTTTCGGTGTATGGGACACAGACCGGATTTGCTGGGTGTGCAGAAATTGAAAGCCCTTTGCATGCTGGCAGGTAATAAGCAGGTATAACGCGGTGTCAGAAGGGTGTCATACGAGCAGAACCGGCACATCTTATCAGAGCACCAACAGAGAGCATCCATGGAGAACAGACTCTGAAGGGGTGTGGCATTTGAGGTATTCTTTGAAGAATGGATAAAATGTTCAGCTAGATAAAATATCTGAGTGGGAGGAGAGCATCCTGAACAGAAGGAATGGCATGTGTAGGAGGCTGGACCATGAGGTCTGCTTGGGGATCAGGCCAACCGCTTGTCTCTGAACATAAAATATATGTGGTTAGAAAGCAGAGTAGTGAAAAAAAAAAAAAAAGGATGAAGATGCTAGTTGTGTCCAAATACAAAAAAGATCTTTACCTGCCAGGCCAAAGTTAATTTCTACTTAATTTCATGGGCAGTGGTTGGAAATGGAAGTTTACTGAGCAGAGCAAGTCAGTGCCATTGGGACCGCACTTGGAAGGGTTTTTGCAGCTACTAGTATGGAGGGGATGCAGGAAGTTACCAGAGCCTGAAGATGGTGGCGGAGGGAATAAAAATTTGGAAAACATATTTGAGAGAGATTTCAAAAGCTTCTTAGACTTGGCAGTTGGTTGGGTTTTGGAGAAGGATTGCCAGGTTTTGTGCCTGGGTGACTGAGGAAATCTTAAGAGTCATTAACATAGGGAGTTCACCGGGTTTTGTGTATTGAATTTACTTATACTAAAATGAATCTGTAATTCTAACTTGGGGAAAACACATAGCTACTACCTTCTTCAGGAAAAACAAAAAACAAACTCTAATCGTTACTTTGGGCTCTGATTTCCTGCTCAGTCCTCCTCAAAAATGTTCGATCAGTTCCTGAAACTTGAAGAAATTTAAAGTTCAGAGGAGCTAAAATACTGCAAGCTAACTTTTATAGTTTATTTTTCCAGGCCATTCCTGAGTAGAGATAGACAGGAAATGAATGGTTACTGTAACTGAGATGTTTGTAGTATAAATACAATTTGTTAACTTTAGACCATTTTCCTAGGTTTTATTCCTCCCATAACTCAAATTGTGTTTTATTCTGGGGAGAGAAGAAAATATATAGGTGATCTGAAAAAATAAAGTTAAGCTGTACTTCTGATTTTGTGTGCAAATTGTATCCTATAAATTGTACTGTGACCCGTCATTTGGAGAACTCCAAAAAAAAAAAAAACCCTAAATCTTCATTTCCTTTGTGTTTTCTAAAGGTCAAATGCTGCAAATACTGGCCAGATGACACAGAGATCTACAAAGACATTAAAGTCACCCTAATAGAAACAGAGCTACTGGCAGAATATGTGATAAGAACATTTGCTGTTGAAAAGGTAAGTTTTCACACTGCTTTGAAAAGCTTTGGTCAGACATTAGTGATATCAGCCTCATTAAGTTATCTGGGATAATTCATACGTGGTCACACCTGAATGCAGGTAGGCTCTATCCAGTGATTTCTCAAGATTGCATCTTGCCCTGTGATTCTGTAATAGCTCAGTTCCGTCTTTGAAGCAAATCATTCCCATTTCATGAAAATGTGTGTTTTGCAACTAAACCAAAAGATACACCTGGCTGTCTACTTCCTTTTTCTTTTTAACCTGATTGATATTGTTCAGCTCATCTCTCTGTCCTTGTTCAGAGGCAGTTCAATAAATGTCCTTCATGCTATATGTCCATGTGGGTTTCCCAGTGTTGAGTTCGTATCGGTGTGGAGACACAGGTCCTAACTCGTCCTGGATCCCCTCCACCTCCTTGAGGCTTTTCCAGCTTATGGTTTAATATGGACTGATGGATTTTCCAGGTGGAAGCTTCTACCTGGAAACACACATAAGTAGACCTGGGATGCTCTTGCATGAACCAGCGCTTCCATCCATTCACTCCCATGCTGGTTTCAGCCCTCAGGCCCTGCAGGCGTGGGGTCCTGAATGCTGTGCTCTGTCCCACGGCCTCATCCCACATGCATGGATGGGACTGCTGCTCTGTGCCTTCTCCACAGGGCGTAACGGGGAATCTCCTTACTCCCCCTCTTTCTGCTGACATAGGGAGGGGCCGGAAGCGAAGCAAACTGCAGTCCATCCAGAGAAGTGTCACAGGTAGGCTGTGGGGGGTAGTGGAGGTGACGTGGCTGACAAACGCTCTGCCTTGCTGTCCTCACCTTGCCTTCGAAGAAGGGGACCCACGGTTTGGTCTCTGAGGTCCCCCGGCTTCTGTCCACGGCTGAGCCATACACCGGATGTGGCGATGCCGGCATGAACTTACCAGTGGCGGGTGCCCTTGCAGGCGCCGGGTTGTAAGTGGACCAGGGCGGTTGGCTTCCAGCCCACCCCCCTACTTCTCACTGCATCTCGATGCACTTTCTGGATTAACAAGACCAGTTTTGGGAAATGAGGAAACTGCAGCGTTTGCTTACTGGCTCATTTACCCTGATTTTTTCAACTACCTCTCCTGGTTTTCAAATCCCTATTTGTCATACAATCACAAGGCTGAAGAAACTTTCATTTATTTTAATCTGTTTCTCAAACTATTTAGCTTTTTTTTTTTTTCCCCTCAGCCTGTCTTTTTTAATAAGCAGGCAGGAGGCTTAGAGACTTCAAACAACGTGGAGTTCTGGCTGACTCAATTCTTCAAGTTCTGAACCTCACACTTTGATGTCGGGTTTTTCCCTTCTTAGGCAGGATTGGGGGGGAAAAAATATGGAGGATTTTTGTATGGCTCTTGGCAAGAGCGCTCATGAATAACTGCATTGAAACAGATAGTGATAAAAGACCCAGAATATTTTCTTCTTTAAAACAAAAAAAAAGCATCCAAAAGCTGTCACTTAAACATAGAGTTCTTTGAACAATAGTCAGCTCTCTAATAAGCTGAAAATGCATCTCTGTGGCTAAAGGAAGGATTTGTTTGTCTTTTTAGCCTTTTTTTAACCTCTTAGTGTTCTCGGCTACATCCCCAGCTGCACAGAAATGTTCCTGAAATACCCAGTTATTTAGTCCTCAGACGAGCAGCAAAGAGGTGGTGGGAGGAAGGAAAGCATGAGGAGCTTGTTAGAGCGTTTGGGGAAATCAAAATGACATGTTGCCGAATTTTCTAACGGGGCAATTGGAATCTCTAAGGAAAACAAATCATTAGTACGGCTGTGGAGCACTTCTTGTAGGTTTTAAACGTCCTCATTAGAAAGGAAACTTAAAAAAAAAATAAAACAGCCAAGTGAAGTGTATACTTTGAGAGTCCTCCAATGCGGATTCTATTTTGAGAGTATTCGCATCAGAGGACCTAAAGGTGAAAAATGAGTTTGGGCTCCATCCTGAAAACAAGCAGGCAGGTTTGTAGCCTGAAACTGGTCAGTTCCTGTTTTGCATGGGGCGGTCATCCTTCCTTTCCCCTGTAGCTGGTGACTCCAAAAGCTGAACAGCTTTTAAATAACAAAGTGCCCATCGTGGCAGGAGGAAGACAGCTGAAAGGTTTCTATGGATCTAGGCTGTCTGGTGACTCTACCCCTGCCGCAGCTGGCAGAAAGGAAGCTGGCGATGGACACCAAGTTCTCTCCGCCTAGGAGGTGCCTGGGGCTCAGAGAGGCAGGGATATGGTCCTGAATCTGCAAGACAGAGCATGTGCCTAGGGATTCATCCATCCACACATATTTATCAAGCGCCCGCTCTGGGCTAAGCACTACTGTTTGTCGTGGGGGGGGGGGGTCTTCCTTCCCAGCTATTACAAGGAAAAGGAAATGCATACCTCGCTTTTACTGGGCTGGCCAGAAAGTTCGTTCGGGTTCGTCCCGTAAGATGTTACGGGAAATCCCGAACGAACGTTTTGGCCAACCCAACATATAGCATTAATACTTATTATATTACGTATAATATGATACTCATTTATTTAGCATTAAATCTTGTTAATGAAAAATGAACAAAAGATATACATGATATCAAGTTGGGAAATATTTTGGACTGTGATCACTGATCACATCTATGATTTCCCCCCTATATTACAAAACAGTGAAAGAGGAAACTGCCGTGTCCATGAACAAGAGTGAGAGGTGACTCAGAAGCCAGTTCCGTTGCTCATCTTGTCAGCAGTGAACACAGTAGAGGGTGGAGGTTTATTTGGGGAAAAGGTTTGCTGCATCCCAGACACCGACATTTACCCTGCTGAGAAAACGAGTCTTAGATCAGTTGGGCGCCCAGCCCGTGTTGGATGGAGTTCGGGTTCTGGGGATGCTGGCTCTGAAATCTAGCAAAGCTAGAAAGGGAAGTGCTCAAAAAATTAAAATTAAAAACAACAGTGTACGGGAGACATAAATGCCCTTTTGTCCTCTTTGGAATGAATGAATCTTTATTATAGGCTTTCCCACTCCCTGGGACCACCCCTGCCCTGCCCTGTCGTCCTGTGTAAAGCCAGGGGAGCTCTCGGGTTTAGAGGCACACCATGTGTCTTCTGATGGAAGCGTTAGCCAAATGTTACCATGGTTTCAGTGAGAGAAAGTGTGGGCTCCCACCACCCAGTAATCTTGCTCTGGGGTCACAGAGCGTATTTAGCAGATGACAGTGTTCACTTTCCTTTGTGACTCCCTGACGGCTTAATTCCTTAATGCTTCAACCCCACTGAAGAATAGCATGATTTTCAAAGAGAAATAAAGCTTCGGCACTTGTGGGTTATTAAACCAAGACAAATGAATGCCCTGATGGCAAACAAGTCTTAATTTTAAAACCTATCATTGTTTGCCTCTTCTAGTCTTTCAAAGCACATAAAAATTCCGAATTTCTTCCTGGCTACCTCTGCGTGAACAGCGGCTACTGGTGAAAGTGACAGGGTTCCTGGGTGTTTAATGTTAAGATAATAAAACCAAGCCCAGGGCCAGTGGAGAGATGGTGTCCAGGAAACAGTGCTGGAAAGAGAGAAGGGGGAAAGTCAAGTCTGATCTCAGGTTACCTCCAGCCTTGATTCTGGAAGTAATTGTTGTTTTCAAAGTAGACTCCTGGGCTTCCCTGGTGGCGCAGTGGTTGAGAGTCCGCCTGCCGATGCAGGGGACACGGGTTCGTGCCCCGGTCCGGGAAGATCCCACATGATGCGGAGCAGCTGGGCCCGTGAGCCATGGCCGCTGAGCCTGCGCATCCGGAGCCTGTGCTCCGCAACGGGAGAGGCCACAACAGTGAGAGGCCCGCATACCGCAAAAAAAAAAAAAAAGTAGACTCCTGTTTTAAAACACAGTCTTAATACATAGGCTCATAGTTAGAAAAAGAAAAAAAAAAGATGGATATAAATCAACTTAGTTATTCTCAAAACAAGAGTAAATGTTAAAAAAAACTAAAAACACTTGAAGTCTCTTTCCTTGTGCCTTCCCTTCGGTTCTATGGCGGACCATCCTCTCTCTTCAGGTTACTGGTCTAACATAGAATTCCAGCAAAAATACCTCTGGATTTCCATGGTTTATAATCTCGACATGCCCGTTTCCCACAGGCTGACCGCTGAAGGCAGGAGACACCATCTCCATGTCTCTGCAGCCCCAGCCCCTGGAGTCAGGCCTGAAGCATTGCGTTTGCATCTGATTGTTGGTGATCAGATGAATGGATGGATTAAATGTTTACCCCAATTAAAGAGAGAAACCTAACAAACTCGAGTTGCCAGTGAAAAGTGGTTCTCTGTGCTGTCCGGTTGGAAAGTGGTCCTTCTTCCAGTGGCCTTTCTGCACATCCTCAGCGTATGCACAGCCCGAGTGCCTGGTGCAAACAGCACCAGAACACGGAAGAGCTCACCAGGGGTCTGCATCTCAGCAGCTGGTCTTGAGTGCACAGATACCCCTTAGTTCCTTCCCGTCCCCGTTCTGTGCGTCTGTGGGCTCGCTCCTCACACCGTAGGATCTAAGTGACACACAGACTGTTAACAGAGCCTGCGTTAACAGGTTTAGAAAGAAGGCTCAAGGAATCCCAGCGACACACCCGTTTGCTGCCATTGCACCTGTTAATTAGCGTTTTCCCCAAACATCCCCTCCCCTTTCACCCCCACGAACATCTTCCTCCCTGTGAGGAGGCTTTCAAAGCGCCTGTTGCACCTAAGAATGACCCTCTTCCCAGCAGCTCACTTTCCCAGCCCCGGGGCTCCCTGACTGCTTAGGGGTCCTTGGCGCCCTCCTGGCCCCTCACCGTTTGTTCTCCTTTGTTCTCTTCCTGCGCTGTGCTGACTGAACCCTGGCAGCGAGGTGTTCATGAAATACGCGAGATCAGACAGTTTCACTTCACGGGCTGGCCGGACCACGGCGTCCCCTACCACGCCACCGGGCTGCTAGGATTCGTCCGGCAGGTGAAATCCAAGAGCCCGCCCAACGCAGGCCCGTTGGTGGTGCACTGCAGGTGAGGGGGGCCCGAGGCTCCAAAAGGAAGCATGGGGAGCAGTGGGTGCAGGTCTCCTTGGGGTGATGGAAGCGTTTGGAAACTCGATGGATGCGAAGGCGCCAGGTGCCACTGAGTTGTGCACTTTACAATGGTCATTGCGTGTTATGTGAGTTTCACCGCAATAAAAATCTAAGCAGAAGCAGGAGCACAGAAGTCCTTTCTCCTCCACTGACTGAGCCCTCTCTCTGTGCAGCGCCGGTGCAGGGAGGACCGGCTGTTTCATTGTCATTGACATCATGCTGGACATGGCCGAGAGAGAAGGGGTGGTGGACATCTACAACTGCGTCCGGGAGCTGCGGTCTCGGAGGGTGAACATGGTGCAGACCGAGGTACAGCAGCTCCCGACCGCCCGCCTGCCCTCCCTCGGGCTCTGACCCCGGTGCCCGCCCTGCACCTCACCTCCCAGGGCAAGGGGAGAGAAGAGCCAGCAGTTCTGTCTTCAGAACCCCCAGGAGAAAAAGTGAAGCACCTGGCCATCCTTCTTTCCCTCCCTCCCTCCTTCTTTCCTTTTCTTTTTCCTTCATAAACACACAGAAAAGGCCAGGAGTCTCCCAGGTAACAGAATCTGAGCCTAACTTTCCCCTTACTTCTGTGTCCAGGGTCCAGTCGAGGCTCTACGTTTAAGCATTTGGGGATTCAATACCATTTCTTTTTACTGTGTCTTTTAAACTAGCTGGTAACCAGAGCGAGACCACTCCTGAGAATAGCCAGGCATTTGCCAAGTAACCTTTAAGGGTAATCTCTGTGCATTTCGTTCTCTTCCTACTGTCCTTAAAAATTCCGTCCAGTGGCCTGGTATCATGGGAATTCGCCCATTTTCTGGAAGTGCTCTATACCGACTAGTACTTCTATAAGTTAGAACTCAAGGTGTATCAGGAATTTAAGTATTTGAGAAAAAGTATTCCATCCTGCTCCTAGGAAATTTACATTTTTACTACTATTTGATCCTTTTAAGTAGGCATTACACCCACCACCTGGAAAATGATTCATGAAGTAGAATAAGACTCCCTTACATTTAGGTTGTGCATTAAAGTTTACAAAAGCCACTGGGAAACCTAATTTCATTTTTTAACTAACAGAGAAGAATAACAGAAACTGTAAATGCTGCTTCCATGGTCTTTTTTCTTTAGAACAGAGTTTTTGTTTTAAAGATAATAATGATCATAATGTATTTTCAGTGTACTTAACAGTTGATCAAATGTCACCACATCCCCTTTTTCTCACTCAATCCATTTCTGAGGTGTTGTTTAATAGGACTGGGCTGTTTTCGAGAATTAAGAATTCAAGTTATTTATAGAAATTAAAGTAAAAAGTAATGGGCCTCTTTTGCATTTCATGTAATTGGAGAGCAATAATAAATATGCTAACACTTTACGAATTAACTGTAGGGAAAGCCAGGGCCAATTCAGAATTAGAGGGTTGGTTTTTAAACTGTAGGCTTATACGTACACACGAGAGCTCTTCCCTGGACACATAAGGACTTTCGTAATCATCGCATTAATTAATGTTTCAAAGTAAGTAGCTCTAAGTGCTCAGAACTGTTGATTTTTCATAGTGATGTCAAGTTTCCCTGGACCTTCTCTGCACTATTAATTTGGTTAGCACATTCCTCTTTTCATTATATGTAGGTAAGATTCTGCTATTTCCTCATCTGAAATACTGAGTTCCAAACTCGTGGGATCAGAATTGCAGAGACAGTGTAGCTCCAGTCACTCCCACATGACAGTGCTTGCTCTGGGACTTATCAGTGTCTGAGTGGTTTTCATCGATCTGTTTACGGCTTCTGCATTGAGCCCCTGTTTATCTCTTCCTCCCGCTCTACTGTACGCCGCACATGGCCAGTCACCAATGTGCCCGCCGTCCGTCCCGTTAGGGAACAGGATTACTGGTCCTGGAATAAGCCCCTCCTAGCGGTCAGGTCCTCTCCCCTGCTTTCTCTCTGGTAGGAGGGCGTCGTCTGTGATGGGTGGACCATTGTTCTGTTTTCCTGTCTGTGTGGGGCTGCGTTCCCTCCTTCTCTAGTTCTTTCTGGTTACCTTGGTTTCTCTACTACTAACGAGTCCCGTCTGCTTCGCCAGGAGCAGTACGTGTTCATCCACGATGCCATCCTGGAAGCCTGTCTTTGTGGGGACACCTCGGTCCCTGCTTCCCAAGTCAGGTCTCTCTATTATGACATGAACAAGCTGGATCCACAGACAAATTCAAGCCAGATTAAAGAGGAATTCCGGGTAAGTCATGCTAAAGGGACAGGTGGCCGGCTGTGACCTTGCTCCTTAAGAAGGACCTCAGAGTGGGCTCCTGAACCCATGAGCCAGCACAGGGTTTCTTAGCCTCGGCACTGTTGACACTGGGGACTCGATCATCCGTTGCCATGGGGGGTGTTCAGCAGCACCCCTGGCCCCTACCCACTGGATGCCAAGAGGCCTCCACCACGCCGTTCTGACAACCAGATCACGTGCAGACATTGCCAGCGTCCCTGCGTTGAGAACCACTGGTCTAGCAGAGCCAGGCCCCCCCTTAGCTGGCAGACACCACACTGTCCCACAGTGTAACACAGGTGCAGCCGGACCAAGCAATGTACATTCAGGGTGCTTGCCGGGCAAGAGTTCTTCGTGCAGTTCCTCATATTCACGTTGGGTCTAAATGCACCTGACTCGGCCGATCTCCACCAGCCTCTTACCCCCAAGCGCCCAGATGTCCAGCCCTAGTCGGACTCGACGGCACGTAATCCTGCACACCCACGGTGGTCCTTATGTCTGATGGGCACTGTCTGTGGACCAAGTGCAAGGAGCGTAAAGAGAAATAAAAATCCAACTGTGTCAGTGGGGTTCGGGGAGGAGGGGGACATCAGCTGCAGGAAACGTGGGTCTCCCGGGGTCTGAGACGGGTTCTCTTCCCAAGTGTGTGTCCTCTGTCCTCTAGACCTTGAACATGGTGACACCGACCCTGCGCGTGGAGGACTGCAGCATCGCGCTTCTGCCCCGGAACCACGAGAAGAACCGCTGCATGGACATCCTGCCCCCCGACCGCTGCCTGCCTTTCCTCATCACCCTCGATGGCGAGAGCAGCAACTACATCAACGCCGCCCTCATGGACGTGAGCCCCCTCACCCCCTAGGCAGGGTGTGGGGGGGTGGTCCTCCAGGGACAGTGCCTGTGTTATCTCCTGACTCCTCTGCCCTTGTTTTTTTTTTAAGATGTAAACTGTATTTGCAACAAAGTGCATTTCAGATTCCGTATCTGTTTCTGTGTGAGGACCAATGTTCTTAGTCTCTCTGAGAGCCCCAGTCCAGGCGATTGATAAATGAAAGATGTCTCGGTTACTCTCTGAGCTTCAATTTTTAACCTCCTGGCCGGAGAGCAAGAGACAGCTATTAAGTCACGAAAGCAGCGAAGTGGGATAATATGGTTTTTGCAGCATTATTTTAGTTGCCATTCCTCCTCATTTGGGCGGTAATTAACATGGGGGAAAAATTGCCTGTCAGCACAGATAGTACACAACTCATTACTTCCTGTCTGTCTGTTTACTTCTAACTGAATGAACATTTGCCGTTCAATTGATGGGCAAAGTGAACGGGTATTTTCAGTGCTAATATGGAAATTTTAATTCTATTGGTGTGATATCAGTAAAAGCGCATTTAAACTTGTTTGAAGCTCTGCAGAGCTGTAAAAAGCATGTGTGTCCTTTGATGGCAGGAATAAGTAACACCATCACACATTTAAATGACAAGCAAACAGATTTTAGGAAAAACAGAACTATTTTAATTATGCATATTTTAAAGTAAAGTTAAATTTTCTCCATTAAAATAGTTATGGATAGGGCCAACCTTGCCTTTCTACCAGAAATACCAAAAAAATTATGAAATACCGATTAAGTTTTCTTAGTATCAAAGTGAGATTATTTTATCATTATTATTCTGCAGATGAGTCTATATTTGGTCTGTTTTGGCATTGACAATGGTGATAGAATTCAACAGTTGTTAAATACATTCAGTGTTTTATGTCACAAACTCCCATGTGTACAAAATAACTTAGCTTCCTCCTGTTACATTTTCCTGGGTATATTTGGATCTTTCTTGTTTGTGTTTGCAGAGCTATAAACAGCCCTCGGCTTTTATAGTCACCCAGCATCCTTTGCCAAACACAGTGAAAGACTTCTGGAGGCTGGTCCTGGATTATCACTGCACGTCTGTAGTTATGCTGAATGATGTGGATCCGGCCCAGGTGAGACTCGAGATTTATGGCCATCAGGGCCCGTGCCCGGGGTCAAATCTGTGTTTGCTTTGTTTGCACATGGAGAAGTTCAGTCCCCCGTTGGCAGGTCACAAACGCCAGGCAAGGACGGAGAACCGGAGATGCTAAAAACCCGTGTTAAAAACCAGACAGGATTAGGGGTGGGCGCAGAAAATAGTCTGAAACCAAAAGAGATGGTGGGAGTGACAGGGCGAGACAGGGTCAGAAATAGGGACCAGATGGGCTTCCCTGGTGGCGCGGTGGTTAAGAATCCACCTGCCAATGCAGGGGACGTGGGTTTGTACCCTGGTCCGGGAAGATCCCACGTGCCGCGGAGCAACTAAGCCCGTGTGCCACAACTACAGAACCTGTGCTCTAGAGCCCACGAGCCACAACTACTGAGCCCATGAGCCACAACTACTGAAGCCTGCGTGTCTAGAGCCCGTGCTCCACGACAAGAGAAGCCACCGCAATGAGAAGCCTGTGCACCTCAACGAAGAGTAGCCCCTGCTCACTGCAACTAGAGAAAGCCAGTGCACAGCAATGAAGACCCAACGCAGCCAAAAATAAATAAAATAAATTAATTTTTTTTAGAAAAAGGAAAAGAAATAATGACCAGAGGGAGATACAAGGTAACGGGCAGAGTCAGAGCTGAACTGGAGCCTGAAGGTCGCAGAGCAAGCAGACCAGGACTGTGAAGAAAGGCCGTCAGCCTCTGACACAGTCCCAGATCCCGTCTTGGAGCGTCTGTGCGCCTCCTGGCGTGGCCCACTTGGAGCCCTCAGGTGGCGGTCGTCATGGAGGGGGTGGCAGTGCAGGCCGACAAGCCGTTCTAAGGGACAGCAATTACTTTGTCAACTCTTTGGTAACGATATTAAAAAGAAATAAAACTGGGACGTGAAGATAAGAAAAAGTCAGAATGATCAATGGGGCTTTTTCATAGCTCTTCTTCTTAAACATAAAAAGGCAGAGAACTGGGTGGTGGTGACTCAGTGTGAGTAATGGAGTGAGAAGCATTTTTTTAAGGGACTTGTCAGGACAGCGTGAGCACAGGGGCCCTGGGAGCTGGATGTATTGCCTTAGGGCCCGGCTATTCCAATCGAGGGCTGACCTGCTGTGACGGAGGCCCTTGTTAAGTAGTTTGAACTTGGCGTGTTGTAAGAATAAACTTGCTCTGGAACCGAATTAATTTTCTATCTCATGGACACAAATCCCTTAAAAAAAAAAAAGTCTGAAGTATTGCAGCATCCAAACTGGACGAGATTTTTCCTTCCTAAAATCCATTTGATTGTCATCAATCTGCCATGTATTCCATGGACCTTCACTTCAATTCTGTAATGTTTTTGTTTTGGTTTGGTTTGGTTTTGTTTTTGCGGTACGCGGGCCTCTCACCGTTGTGGCCTCTCCCGTTGCGGAGCACAGACTCCGGACGCACAGGCTCAGCGGCCATGGCTCACGGGCCCAGCCGCTCCGCAGCATGTGGGATCTTCCCGGACCGGGGCACGAACCCGTGTCCCCTGCATCGGCAGGCGGACTCTCAACCATCGCACCACCAGGGAAGCCCCTGTAATGTTTTTAATTATGTTTGAGGCACTACGTTATCTTGTTATGGCTCTAGCCTGAAGACTAGTTAATGAAATAATAATGATAGTCCTTGCCCTCATCTAGTCCTTTTTACTTAAGAACCTTAAATATTTTAGGAGTCTTCCCCAGTGATTCTTCTCCGAAGGATAGATGGCAACCATTGATAAAGGCAAGCAGACACCACAGCTGGGGGGACTTCAAAGACACAACCAGAAGTAGGACCAAGGATCCTGATTTTCTAACTCACAATGCCATGGGTTAAATTTCACTCATTCAAGAGTCCTTAGTCATAGACAGAGGATAAGCGACGGTTCCCTCTTCAGAATCGTTGTTTTTTCCCTAATGTGAATCATGAAATGTAGTGATATGCTATTTTTTTATCATTAGTGAACCAGACATCAGTGATTTTCACGTGTTCTTTTTGAATGACAGTGTTTGAATTCTAAAGCTGCATTCTAACCCCAAACTGTCTGGACTCACACCTGGCAGGAGAGACAGAGAAGCCCCAGTTCCATTCAGCAGACAGAGCCAGTGTTGAGAGTCAGAGAAAACACGCTCCTGGGATTCAGCCTTTTAGAGAACACTGAACGGAGCATTTGAACCGAAAGTCTTTGCAATTGCACAAGAATAGCCCTCAACTACTTTAAGTATTTATAGGTCTGGTTCATGGACATGTTATGCACTGTTTAAGCCATTTTCCACACAGTTTCCTTGGGCAGAATGCAGAATGCCATGTGCCAGGAGCCAAGCACCAGCCCGGGCCGTTCCTGTTTCTCTGGTGTAAGTGACAAGCTTTAGATCAGGGCCTGAAGTGAGAGAGCGAACAGAGAGCAAAGCTGGCTCAGTCAGGAGAAAATGGGCAGAACGGTCCAAATGTGCGTGTTCGAGCTTTTATGACCAGCTCAGCTTCCCATCATACACCTGTTAATTTTAACAGTGGGTACCCTTGGATATCAAAAAGAAGATAAAACTTCAGCAGGCTATCTTTTGATAAGGCAATTTTATAACGTCACCAGGAAGCACTGGTGAAGAAGGAAAAATTTCGTGGAAGTATTATTATTTTTTTTTTTTTTTGCGGTATGCGGGCCTCTCACTGTTGTGGCCTCTCCCGTTGCGGAGCACAGGCTCAGCGGCCATGGCTCACGGGCGCAGCCGCTCTGCGGCATGTGGGATCTTCCCGGACTGGGGCACGAACCCGTGTCCCCTGCATCGGCAGGCGGACTCTCAACCACTGCGCCACCAGGGAAGCCCGAAAGCATTATTTTTAAATAATAAATGTAATTTCTAAAATACTGTAGACTTAGCTAATGTAAAAAGGACACTTAGTTACTCTACTTTCATTCTTGATCATGAAATCCAAACCTTTAACTTCTGTAATAGAGGGAGGGAGATGGCTTCCGTTGACCCCCTGAAAACTATCTTACAATCTTGGATGTAAATCAACTGTTGTAACTTTTGATGATGAGATTTCAGATCCTTTGGAAAATAAAAGTCATCAGCAAAAGGAATTTCAAGCAGTAGGTTCTCCCTTCGTGGTACATCATTCTGCTTAAAATGAGATGTTCTTCATCTGCTCTTGGCCCAAAAAGAAACAGATCGTAGAATAATGAAGTAGTTCCCTCTTGCCCCTCCCCCCAGCCACTTGTCCCTCAGGTAAATCAGAAAGAAAAACGTTAAATGCTGCTCCCAAAACATCACTGCATACCAAGTCCCCAAAGAAGTTTCACTGCAGACTTTAAATGCCTTAATTAAGGTCTTCAGGCTTTCGAAAAGCTTTGGGAGGACAGATCAAGGGGGTTTCTCACCTATCTCCAAGTTCAGTGTTTCTGTGGGCAGCAGTAACTGAAAGTCCCTCCCTCATCGGCCACCCTGCCCAGCACCCCGCCCTCCACCCTCATGTCACGTGCGTCACATTCTTGCAAAAGTCCTAGTTTCCCAGTATCACCAATACCTGGAGTTTGAGACTCTAGGAAATTGTGTCTTTAATTAAAGCCACCTCCAGGTAAAAACAGCAGAGCAGTTACTCTAATTACACCAGGTTTCCTAGATATGAGCTGGGAGGGTTTGGACTAGAGCATGAAAATGCAACCCAACACTGTTATCAGTATCTTGTCACAAAACAGCCCTGTTCTTAAAATTGACTACAAACTGCAAGGCAAGCCCAGATGGGAGGATGGAGATTTGGGTGTTAACAGGTATGTCTTCATCTCAAGTGTCTTAGGTCTTATAGTGGCAACTCGTGGCATCTCCCCAGGGCCTGAGAAGAGTTCCTTTCAGCAGCAAAAGGGATCTTACAGCATGTGTTCAACAGCACCCACATGACCTCCTTGGGAAGCAGAATTCCTCGTGGCTTAAAGATGCTTTCAGAGAAAATGGAGAAAAAAGTACTAGACAGACAGGTGGATTTAAGGGCTCAGTCAACAAGAAAGTCCTGAAGTCGACTTGCTGGAAGGAAAAGAGAGAAAAGAAAGGAAAGGAAGTGAATCGAGGGTGTTTGGTCCTGCTGCCGGTAGTGACCGCATCCAAACTGTGAGCAGTAAATGTGTTTTTATCATTAATGTCGCGTCTCTGTGTTCTGAACTCAGTTGTGTCCGCAGTACTGGCCAGAGAATGGAGTCCACAGACACGGCCCCATCCAGGTGGAATTTGTTTCTGCTGACCTGGAAGAAGACATCATCAGCAGGATATTCCGAATTTACAACGCAGCCCGAGTAAGATCCGCAGCCACCATGGCTGGTGTTGTGGTTTCATGATTTTCTCATTCATTGAATAGGTAGAGTGTCTGTGTCAGTCACTATTCTGGGAGCTTGGAGTCCCTTCAAGGAGTTTGTGAACTCACTAACTTTATGGAGCTTATGTTCTAAAGGGAGAAGACAGACAGGAGAGGATAAAGACAACGCGTATCCTACTAGATTTGTTAGCAAGCGGTGGGTGCTGTAGGAAAGATAAGTGGGGAGGCAGAAGGTGCTAGGGCCTGGACCAGAGGGAGGGCAGATGTGCCATGCGAGCAAAGGCCCGACTGGAGTGAAGGGGCAGCCATGTGCTCTCGTGCAGGCAGCTTTGCAGGCAGAAGTGACAGTCGGTGCAAAGGCCCTGAGGTGGGGCCTTGTCTGGTGAGTTCCCGGAACAGTAAGGAGGCTGATGTGGCTGCAGCCCAGGAAGCGAGGGTGGGAGTAGCTGCTAGGGCCAAAGTCCGAGGGGTCGAGGGGACAGAGATCACGTAGGACCTTGCAGGCCGCTGCCAGGACTGGGGCTTTTGCAGTGAAGGAAAGAAGAAGCCATTACAGGGTTTTGAGTAGAAGAGTCACGAGCTATAACCTGCCGTTTGAAAGGCGCACTCTGGCTTCTGTGTTGAGAACAGACAGTAAGAGAGACGCATCAGGAGGCTGTTACAATAATCCAGGCGAGAAGGGACAAAGCAGGACGGAGCGGCAGCAGGGGGAGGGGTGGGAGGTGCAGACACTGATGTATTTTGACGGCAGAGCCGGTCGGATTGGCCGATAGTTTGGATCCCAGGGAGTCGAGGTGGTTCTCAGGACTTGCGTCCTGAGAGCTGGATGGAGCAGACATTAACCAGGTTAGGAAAGGCTGTGCGGGTAACGGGATTGTTAGGGGTGGGGGAACGCATGGACAGAGGGTCCGTTCAGGGGGGAAACATACTGGATTCAAGACGACTGTTAGATGCCTACGTGGGAATATCAATAGGCCCTCGAGTCTGTGAGGGTGCAATTCAGGAGAGAGGTCTGAACTAGAGACACAAATTGAGGACTTAGTGGAAGATTTAAAGCCATGAGACTGAATGAAACCATCGAGAGAGAGAAGAGAAAGGGACTGGGGAACTGAGCATGGGGCCTCCATCAGCAAGAGGTCTGGGAGGAAGGGGGCCAGGGCGGAGAGGAGAGAGCAGTGAAGGGGGAGGAACAGCCAGGAGGGGAAGGGGAGAGTGAGATCCCCTGTGTCAGGTGCTGCCGACAGCCACAGAGGATTTAGCCTGAGAGGTTTAGCCATGGCCAGGTTACTTCCTGAATCCTGCAATTCCATTTAATTATGATGAAAGATTAATTAACTATTGATATCTTAGCAAGAGTCACACCAAGAAGCAGAACCATATTCTACTCCCAGGAAACAGGGTGTAATCTGTGTCTCCCTGAGATCACAAACAGTGCCGGTCATAACTTATCCTTTACCTTTAATTTACCTGTAATTAAAGTCAAGCCTTTTTACCACTTGCTGCCCACTGTGGTCAGTGCTCAGGTTTGCGCTATTTTTCACAAAACTGTGTGAGCAAAGGCCCAACCAGAGTGAGGGGACCCTTTTGCAAAGCAATAGCATTCTGCGTGCTTTTATTTGTCTGGCCTGTCATTGGAAACACATGGATTTTTTTTTAACACCTTTATTGGAGTATAATTGCTTTTCAGTGTTGTGTGTTTCTGATGTATAACAAAGTTAATCAGCTATATATATATGTATATCCCCATATCCCCTCCCTCTTGCATCTCCCTCCCACCCTCCCTATCCCACCTCTCTAGGTGGTCGCAAAGCACTGAGCTGACTTCCCTTTGCTATGCAGCAGCTTCCCACTAGCTATCTATTTTACGTTTGGTAGTGTATATACGTCAATGCTACTCTCTCATTCGTCCCAGCTTACCCTTCCCCCTCCCCATGTCCTCAAGTCCATTCTCTACGTCTGCATCTTTGTTCCTGTCCTGCCCTTAGGTTCATCAGAACCTTTTTTTTTTTTTTTTTAGATTCCATATATATGCGTTAACATACGGTATTTGTTTTTCTCTTTCTGACTTACTTCACTCTGTATGACAGACTCTAGGTCCATCCACCTCACTACAAATAACTCAATTTCGTTTCTTTTTATGGCTGAGTAATATTCCATTGTATATATGTGCCACATTTTCTTTATCCATTCATCTGTCGAAGGACACTTAGGTTGATTCCATGTCCTGCCTGTTGTAAATAGTGCTGCAATGAACATTGTGGTACATGACTCTTTTTAAATTATGGTTTTCTCAGGGTATATGCCCAGTAGTGGGATTGCTAGGTCATATGGTAGTTCTATTTTTAGTTTTTTAAGGAACTCCATACTGTTCTCCATAGTGACTCTATCAATTTACATTCCCACCAACAGTGCAAGAGGGTTCTCTTTTCTCCACACCCTCTCCAGCATTTATCGTTTGTAGATTTTTTGATGATGGCCATTCTGACTGGTGTGAGGTGATGCCTCATTGTGGTTTTGATTTGCATTTCTCTAATGATTAGTGATATTGAGCATCTTTTCATGCGTTTGTTGGCAATCTGTATATCTTCCTTGGAGAAATGTCTGTTTAGGTCTTCTGCCCATTTTTGGATTGCATTGTTTGTTTTTTGATATTGAGTTGCTTGTATATTTTAGAGATTAATCCTTGGTCAGTTTCTTCATTTGCAAATATTTTCTCCCATTCTGAGGGTTGTCTTTTGGTCTTTTTTATGGTTTCCTTTGCTGTACAAAAGCTTTGAAGTTTCATTAGGTCCCATTTGTTTATTTTTGTTTTTCTTTCCATTTCTCTAGGAGGTGGGTCAAAAAGGATCTTGCTGTGATTTATGTCATAGAGTGTTCTGCCTATGTTTTCCTCTAAGAGTTTTATAGTGTCTTGCCTTACATTTAGGTCTTTAATCCATTTTGAGTTCATTTTTGTGTAGAGTGTTAGGAAGTGTTCTAATTTCATTCTTTTACATGTATCTGTCCAGTTTTCCCAGCACCACTTATTGAAGAGGCTGTCCTTTCTCCACTGTACATTCCTGCCTCCTTTATCAAAGATAAGGTGACCATATGTGCGTGGGTTTATCTCTGGGCTTTCTATCCTGTTCCATTGATCTATCTTTCTGTTTATGTGCCAGTACCATACTGTCTGGATTACTGTAGCTTTTTAGTATAGTCTGAAGTCAGGGAGCCTGATTCCTCCAGCTCTGTTTTTCTTTCTCAAGATTGCTTTGGCTGTTCAGGGTCTTTTGTGTTTCCATACAAATTGTGAAATTTTTTGTTCTAGTTCTGTGAAAAATGCCATTGGTAGTTTGATAGGGATTTCATTGCATCTGTAGATTGCTTTGGGTAGTAGAGTCATTTTCACAATGTTGATTCTTCCAATCCAAGAACATGGTATATCTCTCCATCTGTTGGTATCATCTTTAATTTCTTTCATTAGTGTCTTATAGTTTTCTGCATACAGGTCTTTTGTCTCCTTAGGTAGGTTTAGTCCTAGGTATTTTATTCTTTTTGTTGCAGTGGTAAATGGGAGTGTTTCCTTAATTTTTCTTTCAGATTTTTCGTTGTTAGTGTATAGGAATGCAAGAGATTTCTGTGCATTAATTTTGTATCCTGCTATTCTACCAAATTCATTCATTAGCTCTAATAGTTTTCTGGTAGCATCTTTAGGATTCTCTATGTATAGTATCATGTCATCTGCAAACAGTGACAGCTTTACTTCTTTTCCGATTTGGATTCTTTTTATTACTTTTTTCTTCTCTGATCACTGTGGCTAAAACTTCCAAAACTATGTTGAATAATAGTGGTGAGAGTGAGCAACCTTGTCTTGTTCCTGATCTTAGAGGAAATGGTTTCAGTTTTTCACCATTGAGAACGATGTTGGCTGTGGGTTTGTCATATATGGCCTTTATTATGTTGAGGTAGGTTCCCTGTATGCCTACTTTCTGGAGAGTTTTTAGCATCACATGGTTTTTTATAATGGCTGCAGATTGAAACTCGTAACTCTTTGGGCCAGTAGACGTTTCCTTCATTATTTACAGGCAGGCCCCTCCTTCCCTCGTGCCCACAGGGATGAGTAGGTGGGATCAACCCACTGGAGTTCAGCCCCGGGACTAATGCCTGCTTTCTCTCCACTCCCCGCTTGTTGCCCGACTCTCTGCAGCCCCAGGACGGGTACCGGATGGTGCAGCAGTTCCAGTTCCTGGGCTGGCCCATGTACAGGGACACGCCTGTGTCCAAGCGCTCCTTCTTGAAGCTCATCCGCCAGGTGGACAAGTGGCAGGAGGAATACAATGGTGGGGAAGGCCGCACGGTTGTGCACTGCCTGTAAGTGCTCAGATCCACTGGGCTGACGCCCTGCTTCACTGCCTCTCATTTCACTATAAATGGAGAAGAAATAAGCAGGTCTGAGTGAAAGCTCACCAGTCCGCTCATTAAGTGTTTGGTTTGCTTTGCAGAAAACAAGACCATGCACGTTTTACATTTGGATGGGGTGTCACTGCTATAAACTGAGCCCTGACCTTGTGGCTGGGAGCCAACCCTCCCCCTCAGAAAAACAATACCTGGGTG
The DNA here is from genome assembly GCF_949774975.1 of Lagenorhynchus albirostris. Classification (NCBI taxonomy): domain Eukaryota; kingdom Metazoa; phylum Chordata; class Mammalia; order Artiodactyla; family Delphinidae; genus Lagenorhynchus; species Lagenorhynchus albirostris. The sequence continues at coordinate 58,052,883 of NC_083108.1, forward strand.
GGTTCAGTGAGCTCCTACCAGCTCTTGAGAGCCCATTGTTAAGCTATGGGGAATTTTCTGAGCTGGTTGTTAAACTGTTGGTAACTTGAAATCATCGGTGGTGGGGGTATTTACATCATGGATGTCAGCAAAGGCCACAATCCGGGCACCCTCCCTGACATGGAAAAGCTGGTTTACCAGCTCACTAGTTGGTAATTCTATTGGATTTCATGTCAGAGGTTTCAAAGGAACCGTCTCCTTCTTCTTTGTGGTTTTTAAGAGAGTTTTGTTTTGTCTCATTTTGTTTGCCTGGGGATATATATATATTGGGAAGATTTGCTTACAGCCAGTGTCTCCAAACTGGTCTCCCGGCTGGCAGTTTTAGCAGGTGCTAAAACGGGAGAACTTGGCTACAGAATGATGGTTTCCGACCTTGGCTACACATTTGGGGAGCTTTAAAAAAAAAAAAACACTACGCCCAGACCACAGCAAAACCACCTAAATCAAAATCTCTGGGGGTGCGAGGACCTGGATTGTTTCAGAGTGCCCCCAAGGTTGAGAGCCACTGGCTCGAGTCTCCGTGCTTTTCAAAGCACTTTCACCTGCATTTTCTCGTAGGTGATGGTAGCAGCTAATCAGCCAGTTGGAGCTGGCTTAATGGAGCCGGCGATTAGAAAGCCCTGCAGGCAGGGCAGATGGGTAGAGAATTTGTGGAAACTGAGAGTATTAAGCTGATGTCTCTTTTCGGTGGAGTGTCATTAGAAGCGCACAGTGAGATCTCTCCCGAACTGAAAGGAAGATAAAACTCTACTCCGGGCAGACCGACCCTTGTGAAATCAACAGGCGAAGCTAAGGGCTGGGTTACCGTCCACTCGGTGCTGTATCTCCCGCAATGCAGCCCCCGTACCCCAAACCCCACCCCCACCCCGGGGTCTGGGAGCCTCCCTGGGAGCCCCTTTCGGCACCGAACGTGGCAGTGTCTCATCCTGCAGGAAACTGCTGTGCCCTCGGAAAGAATCGTATGAACTGACTCATCCCTGCCCTCCGTCAGAGGCCCCACCCCCAAAACCTTGCCTTCCTTCTCAGGGACCCAGTTCATTAAAAACATCTCCACGGAGAAAATGTCCAAAAGGATCGATTAACAGCTCACGTCCCCTTTTTTATTTCTCTACGCCCAGATATAACTTCTGATCAGAATATAAACAGAGGGTCACCTGTGTGAGTTCATACAAGCCCAGCAAGGAAAACTGACATTTTGGTTAGAGTTTGTATTCGATCCCTTAGGTTTCTTGGAGATACTAAAAATAGTTTGTAGTTACCGATTTCTGCGTCTGGACTCCACCAGCGTCTGGACTAGGAATGCCACGCTTCCTAGTAGCTTCCTAACAAGGGCCAGTGCTGTAACCCAAAGGGCTACATCCCAAGAGGGGAGCTGAGGCACAGGACAGGCCTGAGGGGAAGACACAAAGACCCCTTGAATCACTGCACTTCATAGCCATGCTCTCCCAAGGCACAGCTGCGACCCCGAGCTAAACCATTACATCACCACCCCACGTGGTGGCTAAGACAGCGGGCCGTTCTTTAACTCCAGTGGACGTGGTGGGCACCTGCTGCTTCTGCCCTCCGACCAGCCCAGCCCCCACCCCCCTGGACTTTTCTTTGGAACCACCGTCCCCACCAAAAGTCCCTGCTGTTCCTGTGGGGCTGCCTCGTCCTCTCTCAGCATTACGGTGGGCATGAGACCCAGGCCTGCTGAGGATGCTGATCGTTGTTGAGATTTAAAAATCTTAATCTAAGGTTTTTTACTTGTGGGAACATGCCAGGAAGGGATGCTTTGACCCCCAAAGGCAACCTGCTTTCCATCTCTAAGGAGAGATCTTCGTATTCGGCAAAGCGCAGCGCCACCTACTGGCATTGGGCAGAGCGTCCCTGCCCGAGACGCCCTCCAGGGCTGTGAATTAGATGGTTCCTTGAGCCGCATTATGGCTCGCACTAAGCAAACGGGATTCTTTTTCTTTACACATGTCTTCCAGCTAGTAAAAACAGACAGAATGGAGAGAATTAAGATATCACCATCTTTCAACCCTTGATGAAAGTAATGGAAGTAGACAGTGGTCGTCGATAGCTGCTGAAAGCGTTAGGTAAAAAGCCGATGGGGGAAAAGCAGTGAGGCGTCAGTGCAAAGAGAGAACACAAACTAAGGGAGCAGAAGAGAAAGTCCAGGAACGGAGCCACACCTCAGGGTCTCCTGATTCACAACAAGGTCCACAGCACACACCTCCTGCAGGGCAGTGGTGTCCCTTCTCATGCTACACACAGAAAGCATCTCCAGGTGGACTGTAGACCAACACGTGAAGAGGAAAACAGTGAAGCTTCTAGAGAAAATCTTCAAGACCATGGGGTAACCAGAGATGTGTTACACAGGACAGTATCCATAAAGGACAACATTGGTAAATTGGATTTCGTTAAAGCTAAGCACTCCTGCCCCTCCAAAGACCCCAGTGAGAGTGAAAACACAAGGCAAGACAAGGAGTTTGCGCTACATACATCTGACAAAGGATTCATAGCCAGAATGCCTAAGAACTACTGCAAGCCAATAGGAAAAGGATAGACACTCCAACTGTTTGGGCAGAACACTTGATAAGAACTGCATTTTTTAAAAAAGAATAGCCAGATAGCCAATAAGCATAGAAAAGGCATCATTAGTTTTCAGGAAAATACACATTAAAATACATTAAAATCGGATGCCCCTGCATGCTCACCAGAATGGCTAAAATTTAAACGATAAACAAATAAATGATTCTAAGTGTTGGGAAGCTGTGGAGCAACTGGACTCCCAAACACTGCTGGTAGGAAGTAAATATGTACAACCATTTTGGAGCTGGTTAACAGCATCTACTAAAGCTAAATATAAATGTATCCTCTGAGCTCTTCTCCGAGGTCTGTGACTACAGAAATGAGTCATATTATGCAATAGGAAACATGCTTATAGCAGGTATACTCATAATATGGAAAGCTGCAAACATTTGTCAGCTCCTAGATAAAGAAATTATATAGTAGTACAATTATACAGTAGTATATCCATTCAGTGGAATTGTTCTCAGCAATGTAAGAGAACAAACTACTGATACAATATGGGTTATTCTCACACAGATAATATTAAGTGAAATAAGCCACTCAAAAGAGTATATACTGTATGATTCCACGTATTCAAAATTCCAAAACAGACAAAAGAAACTTACGATGCTAGATGTGAGAACAAAGATTATCTTGGGGTATTGATGGTGTTGATGAGGAAGGAATATTGGGAGGAGGGGGGTTCAGGGGGCTGATAGCAGTCTGTACCTTGATCTGAATGGTGGTTACATGGCATATGCATTTGTAGAAGTTAACAGAGATCTATATTTACCGTTTGTGGACTTAATTATAGGTATGTTATACTTTATCTAAAAAATTGATTAGGAACTTAATCATGGAATGATCAAGCTGGCATTGGAACACAGAGATCAATCTTAAAATCACAGAACAGGTTGATATCTTGTGCCTGCTTCCCAATGAAAGTTCATTTATAAAGTATCCTTGTCCAGAAAAAAAAAATCCTGAATTCTTATGATGCTCTGGAGCTAACTCCCAATAAACAGGAAGTATAGGATTAGAAATTGGTGTGTTAAGTGCTTCTCAGAGATACAGTGAATGAGAACAACCCAGAATGTGGGTTGTCATTTTCCCTGCAGGGGAAAATGACCCCATTTCCTCAACAAATAAATTGCCAAGAGAAAAAAAAGAAGAGAGCAAAGAGGAACCTATAGATTAAAATAAACTTGCAAGACATGTCAACCAAATTCAACATGTGGACTTTGCTTGGATGAGGATTTGAAAAAGTTAGCTGTAAGAAAATGTCTGAAACAATCTTGGAAATTTGGACAGTGTCTAGAAATTTGATTCTATTAAACTGTAGTGTTTATTTTAGGTGTAATAATAATGATATTGTGTTTGTTAAAAAAAGGATCCTTTATCTACTTGGAAAAGAGGTTGATTCCAGAGCTGCTGCAGGGAAGGAGATACAGGATGAGCGTAGAACATCTTGTGGTTCTAGAAAGTAAGGAAGTGCTTGAAAAGAGATGGAGGAACCAGCCTGATGGAGCTCCTAATGGCCCAAACCGGAACAATTTCAGCAACAAAATAAATATGGATACTATTTTAGCTCATAGAAGTGAAATTAATATGTATAAGTCTAAAGTGACTTAAATAAATAATAAAATAGAAATAAATAAGCAAATACATTTTCAAATGGTGGCTGAGAGACAGCTCTCTCTTTAGAGTAGAATGTAGAAGGAGAGAGGGAAGCGAAAACCAGTCAGGCAGATATCACTGTGACTTGTTGCAGATGGAATCTACCAATGGACACTAAAATCAGTGGATGAAACTTTGAGGAGAAACAAGATATTTGCATAATCCCAAAGTATCTTTCCCAAGATACTTACTAACTACAAAGAGAAGTTATGAGAAGTTATGATGCTAATTATACATAACTACACAGTGAAAAAATCTGCCAGACACCCACCGTCTTAATAAGTGACCAGGGGTGGGATAGGCAGGGTGGGAGGGAGGCTCATGAGGGAGGGGACATGGGGATGTATGTATATGTATAGCTGATTCACTTTGTTACACAGCAGAAACTAACACACCATTGTAAAGCAATTATACTCCAATAAAGATATTTTTAAAAGAATATAGTAGAATACAACATTGTAAATCAACTATACTTCAATAAAATAAATTTTAAAAAAGAATATAGTAGAAAAGGCAAAAAAAAAAAGTGACCAAGGTCGACATCACGAGCAACAAGACAGTTCAACACCATGAACCTTCAAAGGAGGTAACAGCCCTTCTGTGGCTTTCTTGCCAAAGTGCATAACCTCATTTCCAGTGATGAGAAGGCATCAGACGAACTCAAATGAAGGACTCTCTACAATTTGTATTTTGTGATGACTTCTCAGATCGTGGAAGGGGACCATGGCTGTTTTCTACATCTCACTCTATATCCCATACTCTACAAAATAACTGACCAGTCCTCTTTGAAAGTGTCAAGGTCGAGAAAGACAAGGGAAGATGGAGGACTGATCACGTGGAAGAGACTAAGGAGGTGTGACACCTAAATGCAAGGTGGGTCCTGGACTGGATCCTGGACCAGAAAAAGTGGTGACACTTGACTAAGGTCTGTGGTTTAGTTAATAGTGTTATACCAGCATTAACTTCCTGGTTTTGACCATCTGCTATGGTTATGTGACATTTTTACATCAGGGGAAGGTGGGCAGGCAAGGAACTCTCTGTGCTATTTTTGCAGTGATTCTGTACATCTAAAATTAATCCAGAATAAAAAGTTTATTTAAAAAGAGCCCTTATGTTTTAGAGATAAATCATGACATGCTAATGGGTTATTTACGGCCAAATCCGTCTTTGAGCATAACCCACACCCATCACAGTTTTCCTGCACATGCTACACGAGTTGTTTGTTTATTGAGAATTTTCCTGGGTGGTCCCTTTCCGTAAAAACTGGTAAATTGCCATATCAGGTTACATCATCAGGGCAGAGACCAACTGGGAGAGCAGGATGTGCGCGTTTCGCATCACCTCTAGTCAGGTGATCCCTGGGCCCCATTTGCATCAGTAGAGGGATGGGCCCAGGTGGAGAGTCCCAGCCGGGAGGGCTTAAGCAGCAGGTGCACACAGGTGGTGGGAGCCGTGCGGTGCGAGAGCGACCCAGGCCCACCACCTGCCTCTCCTCCTCTTCCCACAGGAACGGGGGAGGCCGCAGCGGGACCTTCTGCGCCATCAGCATTGTCTGTGAGATGCTCCGGCACCAGAGGACGGTGGACGTCTTCCACGCCGTGAAGACGCTGAGGAACAACAAGCCCAACATGGTGGACCTGCTGGTAGGACCCCCGTCCATCCCGCTCGGGGGGCCCTTTCCCGGTTAGCGTGAGACACCCGGCCCCTCGCTCAGGCTGACCCCTGGGAGGGAGAGACTCGTGTTCACAGTGCAGTCGCTTCACTCGTCCGGGTTTTTCTCCCTCGTTCTCCCTTCCTCTGCCTTTTCACAAGGAGACTCAGCTCAGCACATTTGACACATGGAAATAGTTGAAACTCACAAGCGAACATCCTGATTAATTGCTGTTCTCGGCAGCGCCTTCCACGTGGCTAAGCACTTCATCTTCACAGAGAAGAAATAATCATAGCACATGAAATGCCAGATTTTCAAATTACATATTTTATAAATAGCTTAATCACCTAATATTTATCAAAGCTGGGAATTGGAGTTTGACATCCAAACGATTGCATTTAATTACGGTGGCCATATCTGAGGAAAGGATGAAAGAGGTGGAGAAACAAAGGACGATGTGGAATTATTTTCTTAGAGTATTTCATGGAATCTCTTTTTTGTGCCGAGCTGTTGAGATGCCAACCACTGAGACTCAAGAATAGGAGGATAGCTTAAAGGAGGAAGCTTTTCGATGAGGTTTTTGTACTTCTCTGTCAGTGGAGGAAGGATCGGGAGGAAACAGTAAGACCGACCCCGAGGTGGGGAGAATGGGGGGGCGGGGGCGACGGGGTCGCTGATGAGCTTGGAAAGCCTGCGTCCTGGGTGCACAGCACTGCAGCAGGGGGTTAAAATTGTAAATGTAATAAAGGGACTAAAGAGGGAGTTGAGAGTCAAGCTGAGGCTCAAGAAGCAACCATGGCCCCTGCCTGTGATGGCCACATCCAAGCCCTGCTTGGCAAAAGCCCTGCTTCCCCCACTGACGTGCCTCATGCCCGACGAGCTGCTCCCGCCCCCAGGAGCACCGTGCTGCCCAGGGAATTTGGTAAACAGGCACCTGTTTGGCCAGGTGCAGACTCTCAAACCATCAGCAATTACCATGTTGGTTTCTGTGAAAAAAGGATCTTGCCCCCCACATGGCAGCTCCCTGCCCTGCCCTGGGGACGCCCCTGCAAACCCACCCTCTAGTCTCAGCTCTGCTCATTGGAGTGAAGTAACCTCGGACAAAGTACCTTGGCTGTTGAAGTCGCCTTGGGCACGTCGCTCTGCTTTCCTGAGCCTGAGTCGTGTAAACAGGGATAGTGTTGGTTTGTTGAGATCATCCCACATGACGATATGTGTGAGAGTGTTTTGGAAGCTGCCCGGGTGAGAACGACCTGGTCCCTGAGAGTGGAGGGGTCTACGGGGCACGGTGTGGCCTGGTCCCTGAAAACGAGTGCTGGGTGAGGGCGAGGGGGCCGCCGGAGTGCAGCATGTACACACACGGTGCTTGTAAGTGCCTTTCCCACGGCCCAGATGTCACGCGGATGGGCCAGGAGGCTGCCCCTCACATTCCATGCCCGGACTTCACTAGTCAGAGAACTCTCTCACTCCCCGGGACCCCCCCCCAATCCCGAATTTTAGAGAGTTCCCCCACCATGGAATTCTCCATCTTCTGGGCTTAGGGCAGTTGAGAAAAGGCCAGCCGGGCAGTTAGAGGCGGCCTGAGTTTAGAACAGATAAGCAGGTTGACAGAGGATGACAGAGGATGGAAACAAACGCATAATGAAAATGTTCTGACTGTGATGTCATTCGGTATTTAACGCCCTGATTCAGGGACGGGTGTGTTGCTTCCAAACTTCAGTTGGTACTTGAAAAAAGCTGACCTTGATTTTTTTTTAAATGTCAGTTCCCTCTCACTGCAGCCTGAACTAAGCAGGTCATTAGAAGCAGACCCTTCCAGGCCTTTCCCCCAGTGGCTCTGGCTACAGCTTCCATCACTCATCAATTTTTTTTTTTTTTTACATCTTTATTGGAGTATAATTGCTTTACAATGGTGTGTTAGTTTCTGCTTTATAACAACGTGAATCAGTTATACATATACATATGTTCCCATATCTCTTCCCTCTTGTGTCTCCCTCCCTCCCACCCTCCCTATCCCACCCCTGCAGGCGGTCACAAAGCACCGAGCTGATCTCCCTGTGCTATGCGGCTGCTTCCCACCAGCTATCTACCTTACGTTTGGTAGTGTATATATGTCCATGCCTCTGTCTCGCTTTGTCACAGCTTACCCTTCCCCCTCCCCATATCCTCAAGTCCATTTTCTAGTAGGTCTGTGTCTTTATTCCTGTCTTACCCCTAGGTTCTTCATGACATTTTTTTTTCTTAAATTCCATATATATGTGTTAGCATACGGTATTTGTCTTTCTCTTTCTGACTTACTTCACTCTGTGTGACAGACTCTAGGTCTATCCACCTCATTACAAATAGCTCAATTTCGTTTCTTTTTATGGCTGAGTAATATTCCATTGTATATATGTGCCACATCTTCTTTATCCATTCATCCGATGATGGACACTTAGGTTGTTTCCATCTCCGGGCTATTGTAAATAGAGCTGCAGTGAACATTTTGGTACACGACTCTTTCTGAATTATGGTTTTCTCAGGGTATATGCCCAGTAGTGAGATTGCTGGGTCATATGGTAATTCTATTTGTAGTTTTTTAAGGAACCTCCATACTGTTCTCCATAGGGGCTGTACCAATTCACATTCCCACCAGCAGTGCAAGAGTGTTCCCTTTTCTCCACACCCTCTCCAGCACTTATTGTTTCTAGATTTTTTGATGATGGCCATTCTGACCAGTGTGAGATGATATCTCATTGTAGTTTTGATTTGCCATCACTCACCAATTTTTATGGGCAGGAACAACGTGGCTTTTCCCAAATCCGCGGTGCAGACTACAGGACAAGGGTGATATTACATGAAGGAAGCTTCTGATCTCAGCCCACTTACCTATAATAGCCAGGGCGTTTCCGTAGTTATGTGTGATTCTGATAGAGAAATAGGATCCTTGGATGCCCAAAACCCCGAGGGTCAGCACCAGTTTTAGGGTGAACTCAGTGGCTGAGAAATGTAGGCGAGTCCTACAATTTCCTGAGAAAAATGTCTGATAAACTTGTCACAGTGCCTGCTGGCGGGATAATGGATAATATCTGGTGACCAGAGAAAAAACGTCACTATGCTCTTTTCAGTGGGTTTGAAGCTTCTTGAGTTGAATCAGGACTCTTGTCGTTGGCTTGTTTGTTTTTGCCTGTAAGTACAATTTCTGTTTAGTTTGGTACTTGTACATTTGTGTGTTGGCTGAGAGAATTAATTAGTTCAAGTCAAGGAGATAAAATCTGGTATAATTTTATTGGGCATAAAAGGCTATCCAAGACCTGTGTTTCTCCTAAGCACAAAATGTTGTACCAGCAGCTGAAAAGGGACCTCCTAGCTGCCTCTGCGCAGAATGAAGTGGGAGCCAGGATGCCCTGGAGCGCACCCCAGGAGGTAGGCGGGTGGGCGTGGGGAGCCCCACCAGGTGCGCCTGGGTCTGCTCATTGGGGGCCCTTTCCATTCAGACACCAAAATTTGCTGCCACGCCCTCCCTGCCAGGGCCGGATGAATGTTCCGCGTCGGTCGGTGTGCCCGTCTTCGTCTCCCCTTGCCGCTCACTGTTTTTCCAAATTGCTTCTGAGTTAGGAACTTCCCTATGCGTTTTGAAGCATGGCACTCTCCAGGGAGAGCCAGAAGGCCCTATGGATTTATTTCTTCAAATGTTTAGGTGTGAGGCTCCAGGGGAAAGCCAGTGGACTGCCAGGAAGCAAAATCATTTGAACACAAGACTAGATGTTTTGATGCAGCAGGGGCCGCTGGGTTTGTTTCCTGACCCCTCTTTCAGGCCAGCTTCTCAGTTATCCACCTCTTCAGCCAGGCTCCAGCCCCCATCAAAGGCCTGGGTTCCAGGGGGGTGGGGCAGGCCGCGACGGTACAGCCTGAGTGAGGTTGGCGCTGTTGGCCTGGTCAGAGGCGGACGGGGTCGCCCGCTCTGAGCCCCTATGAATCCAGTACAGTTGCTGGAAAACCTGCTGCTTCAACTAACAGTCCTCTCCCACCTTTGCTTCCACATTTGGCTTTTGAAGTTCCCAGGGCTCCTTTTTAACCGAGAAACAGCCTTTAGGGGACAGATCTTGCCTAGAGAAACATATTATCCCCTGGGAGGTGGTGGGAGCTTTGGCCAATGTGCTGATGTGACATATGTACGCATTATAGGGTGGTTACCGAGCTCACGATAATCAGCACATCTGTGGCCTCACAGAGTTAACACAGCTGACTGTGTGTGTGGTCAGAACCCTTACGATCGACGGTCAGCAACTTTCAAGGGTACAGTTTCACATCATTAACTCTAGTCACCGTGCTGCACATTAGAGCCGCAGAGCTTACTGCTCTTATAACTGAAAATCTGTTCCCTCGCCAGCATCACCCCACTTGTCCCTCCCCCGGCAGCCACAATTCTAGTCTCTGTCTCTATGAAATTGCCTTTTCTTTAATGGGAGCTTTAGAAAGGTCTGAGCCCTGGGCCCATGCCCGAGACTCTGACCCAGTTGGCGTGGGCCTGGCCTTTCAGCAGCGGTGGCACCAGCGCCCCAGGTGACCCTAACGTGCAGCCGGGCTCAAGGAACTTAGTAGCTAGTCTAGAAAGGCCCTGGCCCGTCTGCACGTGAGATCACCTGGGGCACTTCGCAAACACAGATGCCAGGCCACGGCCCAGAAGATTAGGGCGGTCGGAGCCCACGTGATGTGCTACAGGGCAAGAAACACGGCTCAGGAGGATACGGAGCCCGTCCCTGTCCTGCCACGTGGGCCGCAGGGCGAGGCCGGGCAGCTTCCTCTCCATCCCTCCTCCTCCCACTCAGACCTCTGCCAGGACCTCCCATGACGGACAGGTGACCACCCAGACCGGGCCCCTTCCCTCTTCCCTGCACTGAAGTCACATGCTGGCCCGGCACTCCTACAGAGGGCCTGACCCCCGCCCTGCAGCCTCCCCAGCGTGGACAGCACACTGACTCTCCCACTCACGTGTGTACACTGCCCCCTAAGCCTCTCCCTGAGAACTCACGGGAAACTGACGGGCTATGTGCAAGGTGGGGCATGTGGGCGTAGGTGTGCTGTATAGGTGTGTGTGGGTGTGGGCGGGTGTGCACCTGTCTGGCTGTGTGTAGGTGTGCATGTGTGTGTAGGTATGCATGTGTCTGGCTGTGTGTAGGTGTGGCTGTGTGTGTAGGTGTGTGTGCATGTGTGTATAGGTGTGTGCGGGTGTGTGTGCGTGTGGGCGGGTGTGCATGTGTCTGGCTGCGTGTAGGTGTGGCTGTGTATGCAGGTGTATGTGGGGGGGTGTTGTAGGCGTGCACGTGTGGGCGGGTGTGCATGTGTGTGTAGGTGTGTGTGGGTGTGTGTGTTGCAGCAGAGGATGTAGGCCTCGGGGGGGGGGTGTCAGAGAGGCTCACTCACGTCCCTGAGCTGTGCCCCCACCGGCCATGTGGCCCGTCTCTGGGACACTGGTGGCATCCACGTCCCCCGGGGCCAGGCCCTGCCACGCATCCCCCCAGGCTCGCAGCCCTGAGCCCACTGACCTGCGGTCACACTCCCTGCTCCTGAGGAGTCTGTGTGAATGCCCTGTGCCCCCACCCACCCCAGATTCTGATCCCCCGGAGGCGGAGCCCACCCCCGCCCCCCCAGCCCCAGCTGAGCTCCTGGCTCCAAGGAGGGCCCAACATTTGCTGGGCGAGCGGACTTTTCTTTGTACCTGGACCCGCGTCACCCTGAGTTGATCCCTGGGACCCAGAAGGCGGCGGCTACAGGCTAACAGGTCTGCATAGGGAAGCAGCTGCACAGACTGTTCTTGGGCTTTGAGGGAGGAGGTGCTTCAGACTCTTTCAGAGCTATAATGAGGGTAGTGACCCACCCACCCATCGTCAGAGATGGGCAGCTGCCTCCCAGGTGTCTCCTGGGCACAATGGTTGGTCACCCAGTGTGACCCACTGGGAACGTTGAACCAAACGGTCCCACCCAGGATTATTGGCACAAGGGGACCACTTCCCCTCCTGACAGGCGCGTCAGTCAGAAGGATTTTTTTCCAGACTGAAGGATTTGTCAGCAAGGATCCAGCCGAAACTGAAGCTGGTACTAGTTTCAAAAAGCAGGTGCGCGCGGGAGAGAAACTTTGCCCCAGGTGAGCCATGCAGACTCTTCTCTTTGAATCTTCTTAGGCGACGTGGGGTGTTTGAAGTGACAGACTGACCGTAGGGCCCCATTCTGCAGACACAGGCTGCCGTGCTGACAAAGGCGCCGTCCAGCCCTTCAGGGGAGCCCTCTGCAGCCGCCCACTGACACCGTGGCCTCGTGCCGCCCCTCCGAGAGCAGGGACCTTTAAAGCGTGACCTCACTTTGGGTGCCCTTTCAGACTTCACTTTCTCCCCTTTTGTGGAAACAAGAGGTGGGTCTGGAGGGAAGGTGAGGTCAGGGGTCTCCGAGAGGAGTAGCTTGTTGCCCTGGTTATGGTCCAGCACAAAGATGATGTCACCCAAATCGGGAGATTCTGGGACCAAGGCATAAACGTTCTTTTTTCCCTGAAGCACAGAGCTAGCTCGTGGGGCTTAATTATACTGTTCAAAAGCAAGGAAGCTGAGAGAGGAAACCACCAAAGACGGGCCTATACCTGGTGATCAAGTGTAATCCGTTTGCAGTGTGGGAAGATTTCAGGCATTTCTCGAGGTGCTTGGGGGAGGAGACGCAGCAATTCATGGCCTTTCTGCTCATTCCCCTTATTTTTCTGGTTCAGAAACCAGTCATCACAGAGTCCATGGGGGCTGGCAGCTTGCTTAGGAGGGATAAAATGAGAGAAAGAATTCATTTTGAAAACCATAGTCATGCCTGTGACCGGGTACTTGCAGTGACACCCCTACCACAGCCATCCCTCAGGATGAACCTGAGGGATTCACCCCTGGTTTCCGCACCCGCATTGTGACCTGAGACCGGCAGCCACATGGCCCTCTAAGTGCATTTTTCTGTGTTAAGAGGATGGTTCATCATCGGCGCTGAAACTGATTGCAAGAAGGGATTGATCTCTTAGTTTTCCATGAAAAAAAAAAAAAAAGAATTGTCTGTGATTCACAAAAACAGAGAAGTGATTGGAGCACTCCATAGCCAGCGTCAGCCCAGTGATCTGACAGCATAAGGATTTTGAAATTCAAATGATCTCTTTTAGATATTCTGAAAATGAAAGTATCAAACCCTGAAATAATAAATCCTGTAATGTGAATCAGAAAGTTTTAGTGTCACATATTTTTAGTGCCCTTAGGTGTGCTCCTAGGAGTGGAATCACTGGGTCATAGGGTGACCCTTTGGAGGGACCACCGGATGGTCGTCCAATGGGGCTGCACCATGTTACAGTCCTACCAGCAGTGTAGGAGGGTTCCAGTTTCTCCACAACCTCACCAGCACTTGATCTTGTCTGTCTTTTGTATTTTAGGCTGGCGGGTGTTAATGACATTGATGTTCAGTTTCGTGGCGCCTTCGGTGTGTTGAATGATCTGTTTACTTTGTCTTCGCCTCTAGATTGTAGGGTCCTGAGGGCTGAGGCTATATCTTGAATTCCCCAGTCTCTGGCCTTACATGTTAAATGGGCTGACTCAAAAGCTGCTAAACCCATTTTTCTGGTCACCATTTACATACACAACCAATGTTTGACCCCCAGCTGTGTGCCAGGCTCTTTGCTAAGGATGGTGTATTATCCACGGAGGGAGAGACCATGGCCCTTGTCTTCAAATAAATAGGTTGGTTTAGAGGGGCATTTAGAGAACAAAATGTAGGTGGAGAAAGAAAATTGCGATGACTAATTAGGCCCATATCAAAAAAAAAAGGAAATTCCTTTTTTTAATTAATCTGGCAAACCCCAAAGTAAGAGGTGCATTTCCTTGGTCGTGGCCATCATATTGGATGTGAGACAGTGGTCCTGACCACATGGCTGGTGAAAGCCTCCCTCCGACTGAGGGGGAGGGGGGCCTGCCAGTTGCTGAGTGACTGGGCTGCTGCCAGGGGGCAGATGGAGGTGTCCTCAACCCCCGTGTCCCTCTGCTCGGTTCAGAGGCCACACCCAGGTGAGCATCGGTCAGCTCACGGCATAAACACAGGTGCCGAAGGCCCTCCCCTCCCACCTGAAACCCCGCCTGGGCCAGGACCTCACATGGGGCTTGCTCAGGCCGTGGTCCAGGATCTGAGAATTCTGTGCTCGAGAGAGATGAGCTCGCTGCCCGCTTAAGAGCTGGTATGTGGCCCCCAGAGGGCATCAGACGTCCCCACTCTGTGCCTTTCCTTATCCTGTCGCCTCCACCTGGGATGCTTGCTAGGAGGACCACGTACTTTATCATTCAAACCGGGACACTCTTGAGAGTGAAAGGGCCTACAAGTCACGATGACGCCAGGACACCAGGCATCAAGTGGGACTGTCCCGGGCAAACAGGACACATAACCACCGCCCCCCCGCTCACGTGCTCATCCTCAGGCTCCCCCATTACCTGCCACCCCCTGCACATCTTCCTTAAGAAGCTCAGCTCCCTCCTCCACTGCACCCATGTTGGGGAGCATTCGTGGGCCCTGCTCAGCTCTGCCTCGTGAGTGCCATTGGGTGCCCATCTCATCCTCCTTGTTGGACATGGACTTCTCAGAGTCAGGGACAGGTCAAGCCACTTGGTACTTAAGAGGTGCTTAATAAACTCTCATAAAACGGAGGAAATGCTGCTGACTGACAGTCAGAGGTAAAGCCGGTCCAGGAGTGAAGCCGCGTTTATTTGCTGAGCAAATCATGAAGGCATGTCCCCAGCCCTCATTATCTTTCCTTCCACCTCTTGGCTTTCCAATAATTTGTACTCAGGATGTTGACGTAACAGGTGAACACATACGTGTGGACAAACAGAGATATGTGTTGCAGTTGTCTAGAGCTTTCCAGGAATTCTAATGAGCATAGATATCAAAATACCTCTTTCATCGGCCTTGTGGGAAACATCTACAAACGACGAATATGTGTGTGGTTCAGGACCATGACTTCCCAGTTCGCTTCTGATTCACATCCTTCTCAGTTTGCTTGCTTCCAGTTAAAACCCTAATCTGGCATCATTGCTTTCAGAGAAACTGCATCCCGCTATGGCCACGCTGACATTTTGTCCCTTCTGTGTTCCAGGATCAGTACAAGTTCTGCTATGAGGTAGCCCTAGAATACTTGAATGCTGGCTGACGGCGTAAACAGCCCTGCACACAAACCTTTCATCCTGCAAAGCCAGGACGTGCCATGGTGTTTGTGCCGATGAGATGAAGACTTCTCGACATGCTTATTTTGCTTTGCCTAACTAGCTCTCTTGAAGAGCCCAAGAAAGTGTTTATAAAACTGCTTGCCCTGCCCAATTCCCAGTACTGCTGCTGCCTGACGGAAGACTACCGTCAGCACCCAGTGGTCCAACCCTGTCCTCCTAGGCACCAGCTCCGTAGAGCAGCATGGACAGCTGGTAAACTCAAGAGCACAATTATATTCTTATGAAGGAATTTGTACCTTTGGGGTATTCTTTTGTGGCCCGTGAACCTTTGTTATTGTTACAACTGAGTGTACATTTTTGTTCTGTGGAGAATGCTACCTGGCATTATGATAATATATTATTTTAGTTAAAATTTGTATTTTAACATGTCGCATAATATATGTAGCTTTCCAAGACTAACAGATAAACATATAACGAACAAAGAGATGTATGAGCTGTTGTTTCTACCAGATTTGTATTGTTCCCAAGGGAAAAGCTTGGGAGACGTTCAGTTCAGAAAGGCGGAGATCGATGATCAGATTCACAGACCTGAAGCTTTGCCATGTGTTTATATTGTAAATATTTTTGATTTCATCAAATTATTTATTCATTAAAAGAAATTTTCGTGAAGCACGGTGAGTGACAATCATTTTTATCCAGCCCTGGAAATGACTTACTACTGTATGATGCTACCTTGTGTGAATTCTCAACTCAATAAATAAAGACCCGTGACCAGTGTCGTGTCTGCCTACTGTCCTGGCGCCCCGGCGGGGGCAGCTCCGGTCACTCTGGGCCTCTGGCAGAGAGATCGTGCCCGGGTCTGCTGGCCTGGAGCAGGTAGAGTTGGGACTCTGGAGAGAGAACTTTGGTCAGTGAGAGATCGAGGCCCATCCCGGGAGCCTCCCCGGGTGCACAAGCCCCAGAAGCTACAGCCGGTGAACTCTGACCGGCGGGCAGGCCGTTCCAGGGAGCTCTGGGCCAGACGCCAGGGCGGCGACTTTCTGACCAGGAGCAGCCTCTGCCTTTCTCTGTTTGATCTCAGTGGCCTGGGGGTCATGTCTGTCCTCTCCAAGCCTCATTCAAACCTGAAACTTGCTGAGAGAACGCTCTTTAGAGGGTCCCACGATCAGGGTGCATCTGAGCAGGACACCAAGCTGGACAAGACGTTTCCTGTAGGATGGAAAGACCGCAGCCCGAGGGCTTTCCTGGCCTCTGAAGAAGGAGGAAGCCGGGCCGAGGACGAACACTGAGTTTAAACTGAGCGCCAGGCTGTGTGACGTGATGGCCAGTAGATGGTGGGGACGGACCTTTGGCGAACGCCCATTCTGTGCTGGAAACTGCAGGCGCTCTTCCAAGTGGGAGCAGAGTCTCCTCCCCAACCCAGCAGTGTGATCGGGGACAGTATGGAGCCATCGAGCCATCGGACAGCTGGAGACAAAAGATTAAATAACCTGTCCAACGTCACCCAGGCTCGTCAGTGCCAGGTGCCTCCAGGGCCTGGGGGGAGGTAGGGGCAGTGGCCCCAGCACCACATCCTTCTTATGACACTCGGGATAGGAAGTGCCCCTCGTCCTGAGACAGGAGACAGCCCATCACCCGCTCCGGGGATCTCAGTGACTAAGGACGACAAGATCAAAGGTTGTCCATCAAGGGGACCGAGGCTGACCCTGCATCCAAGGCCTTCCCTGCTCTGCTGCACTCTGACTACACGATCCACGTGCTCGGGAGGAGCTGGCCGCGGCCCAGTGAGTCTAGACCAGGCCCCTCACTGCCCAGGTCGCCGTGGACAGTGGCCTCTCAGCATCCCCACCCCACTCTCTTGGACGAGCTCCTAAAAGATAAAAAGCGCTTGCTGTCTACCTCTCCGGGGTACAGGAATGGGGACGGATGCCTGTGGCCGGCCGCACACTTTGTGTACAGGCAGGGCCGTGAGGGAAGTGGCACCCTCAGTCCTCTTGGACAAAGTCATGGTGGTCTTCACTCCTCGGGTGAAAGAAAAAGCCGGTTCAGCAGGGCCTGAAGCCACCTGAGACTGAGTGTGCAGATGCAGCTCACATCCACGCCTACAGGATCAAACCCCATCTCACGTGGGAGCAGTGGTTTCCTCCAGACTTGTGAATCTCTAGGATTTTTACCTTCCTTTCCCTCGGTTTCAGCTCTTAGCAGAAATAGTGATAGGAGAGCAGGAACATCTGGTGGCTGTTTCTCATCTCCCGTGAGGCCTTCCTGCAGGTCGGGATTCCCGTCACCTTCCAGACACAGCAAAGGTCTCTGCCCTTTGCAAACAAGAGGCCGACCTCTCGGCTATGTGTTCCTTCTCTGTCTTCTCTCTGTGCCCAGGGTTCCCCTCACTGTTGTGTCCTGCGATGGCTGTGAAAGCCAGGTATGAAAGCCCCCCTGACTTCCTGACATGGTCGTGCTCAAGGACAGCCTTGTGACAGCTTTCAGTTCAGGTGCTGTGGTGTCTGTAATGTGTCAACTTGGCCTCACTGGACTGCATTTCCCAGATTCCATTCTCTGTGTGTTTTCAGGTAGGTGGGCCCCAGGGGTCATCCTGTGCCCAATGCTCTCAGAAGGCCCAGCTGCTACCCCAAGCCAACCAGGCGACCCAGCAGTGACCGGCCCTGAGCATGAGCTGTCCACCAGCTGTTCACGGTGTGGATGCAAACTCATGCCTATATGTTTAGGTTTTGTTAAGACATCCCAGTTCTGGGTACCAAAATCAGCATCAGTTACCTACTGCTGAATAACAGTTGCCCCAAAATTCAAATACTAAATAACCAATAAACATTGATTATCTCTTGCAGTTTCCATGGGTCAGAAATTCAGGAGTGGCTTTGCTGGATGGTTCTGCCTCTAAGGTCACTCATGCAGAGACTGTCCAAGTGTTGGGTCAGGGCTGTGGTCATCTGAGAGCTTGACGGGAGCAGGGAGATCCACTTCCAAGGTGGCTCACACACACCTGGCAAGTCGGGGCTGGTCATTGGCAGGAGGCCTCAGTCGTCTCCGCATGGGCTTCTTCACAAGCTGCCCAAGTGTCCTTGCAGCATGATGGCGGCTTCTCCCAGTGACCCAGGAAGCAAGGCAGAGGTCTTTTATGACCTGGTCTTGGAAGTCATGCCCTGTCATTTCCACCATATCCTATTGGTCACAGAAGTCTGCCCTATTCCGTGTGGGAGGGGAAACACTGGGGCACAAATCCCAGGATGTGAGAATCCTTGAGGCCATCTGGAGGCCGGCTGCCACCTGCCATCCCACCCCGGACCCCCACCCCAGCTGGACCTCTCCTTCTGTGGGCTGGTCAGCTGGACACAGTAAATCTTATCCCTGGATGCTAAGCCTGTCTGTCAAGGTCACTCCTGTCATGTGCTGTCCATTCCGTCCTGCTGTACTTTTTTCCTACCAGCTGCTTCTGCTGACATTGCCTCTAGTCACTTTTACTGTGCTCTAAGGAACCTTTATTGATATGTAAAGGAACTTACCCCATAGCCTTGATTACCATGAGGCTCTCTTCCCCCCACCTCCCGAGGAAATGGCCCCTCTGGACCTCCCCCAAGTAGATGCTTCCTCAGTTTCAACAGCTGCCCTTCATACTCCACTCAAGCTGATGGATGGCCACAGCCTGCAGCTGGTCACCTGGAATGGCCTCACCTCTGAAATCTTCAACTTGCCAAATTCTGACCCCAGCCTCTTCAGCTGCTAGCTTCCTCTTTGCCATATCCCTGCCATCCTTGTTCTTTGAGTTTATGAAGCCCTCCAGACCATTCTCTGGGCGAGCCGCCCCTTCTTACCTCCTTTCCCAGAACAACCTAAGCCCTGTGATGCATCACTTCATCCAGATTCACCAGCACCCCCAGTGCTCTTGACTCCTTATAGTGCCATCATATCTATCCTACAAATGGTCAGATTTAGAGAACTCCATCCAGGACTTCCAATCCCAGACAAGTTAGAGTAGCAAAGACCAGATGTACCCTCCTAATTGAAACAAATAAAAAATTGGGGGAAAAAATATTTTTTAAGGTGGTTCTCAAGACACTGGACATCAAATAATGAAGGGAACAGGAAACAAGTTAGATGAACCCTAGGATCCCCCAGCTAACAGCCTTGAAAGAATTTCCAGATAATGGGTACAGGAAGGGGGAATCCAGGTGTAACCCAGTGGTCTCCCTTATTTGAAAGGAGAATTTCCTTATTTGAAGTGAGAGTTCAAAAAAGCCAGGGTGGTTAGAGTTTGCAGGGCAGAGCAGCAGAGATGAGATGATGCATAGAGAAGGAATTCTGAACATCTGCACTGTCCCAATCAAGTCTTCAGTTAAGTACTGATCAGGATAAACATGGAAAGGACTTGAGGCCAAAGAAAGAACGACTCAAAAAGATTGGAAGGAAGAATACTCAGAGTTCACACGGAGCCGTATAGCTCCTATTCCCATTGGATAGAGAACCCAGAAAGCTTTGGCCTCAGCAAGTGGGGAAATTAGCTCTAGACTAAACACAGCTGTAGTCCTGCCTAGCGAAGCAATAACCAAAAGGATCAAACTGTTTCCAAGTAGCTTAACTGCACCACAGAACAAAACTCAAGAATATAGGGATACAAAAATATCCCGCACCCAAGAAAGTAAATTTGACAGTGTCTGGCATGCAATCCAAAATTACCAGGCACACAAAGAAGCAGAGAAATACGACACACAAGAAAAGAGGAGAAAAAACAATCAAGTGAAACTAACCCAGATATAATATGGATGATAGAATTAGTAGACAAATACATTAAAACAGTTATTTTATAACATTATTCCAGATGACCAAGAAGCCAGAGAAAAGATTTAGCATATTTAAGCAAAAATATGGAAGATATTTTTTAAAATCCAAGTAGAACTTCAAGAGATGAAAACTACAAAGCCTGAGATTTTAAGAAATGTTCTAAAGGGGGTTCACAGCAAATTCGACTGCAGAAGAAAAAAATAGTGAACGTCAGACATCAGTAGAAATCATTCAAAATAAAACACACAGAGAGAAAAGACTGAACAAAAATGATCAAAGTATCAGTGAACTGCTGATGTCGCCCCAAAGTGGGCGAAAAAGGGAGGCAGAAGTAATGGCAAAATTTTCCAAACTTGATGGAAATTGTAAACCCACAGATTCAAGAAGCCTAATAAACTTCAAACACCAGAAACATGAAGAAAGCTACACCAATGTACATCATAATCAAAATGTTTAAAGCCAATGACAAAGAGAAAATCTTTTTTTGTTTGTTTGTTTACATATCACATATGACCATTTTTTTCTTTTCTTTTTGAATTTTAGAATTTTATTTACTTTTTGATACAGCAGGTTCTTATTAGTTATCCATTTTATACATATTAGTGTATATATGTCAATCCCAATCTCCCAATTCATCATACCACCACCCCACCCCGCCACTTCCCCCCTTGGTGTCCATACGTTTGTTCTCTATATCTGTGTCTCTGTTTCTGCCCTGCAAACTGGTTCATCTGTACCTTTTCTCTAGGTTCCACATATATGCGTTAATATACGATATTTGTTTTTCTCTTTCTGACTTACTTCACTCTATATGACAGTCTCTAGATCCATCCACGTCTCTACAAATGACCCAATTTCGTTCCTTTTTGTGGCTCAGTAATACTCCATCGTATATATATATACCACATCTTCTTTATCCATTCGTCTGTCGATGGACATTTAGGTTGCTTGCATGACCTGGCTATTGTAAATAGTGCTGCAATGAACATTGGGGTGCATGACTGTTGTTGAATTATGGTTTTCTCTGGGTATATGCCCAGTAGTGGGATTGCTGGGTCATATGGTAATTCTATTTTTAGTTTTTTAAGGAACCTCCATACTGTTCTCCATAGTGGCTGTGTCAATTTACATTCCCACCAACAGTGCAAGAGGGTTCCGTTTTCTCCACACCCTCTCCAGCATTTGTTGTTTGTAGATTTTCTGATGATGCCCATTTTAACTGGTGTGAGGTGATACCTCATTGTAGTTTTGATTTGCATTTCTCTAATGATTAGTGATGTTGAGCAGCTTTTCATGTGCTTCTTGGCCATGTGTATGTCTTCTTTGGAGAGATATCTATTTAGGTCTTCTGCCCATTTTTGGATTGGGTTGTTTGTTTCTTCAATATTGAGCTGCATGAGCTGTTTATATATTTTGGAGATTAATCCTTTGTCCGTTGATTCGTTTGCAAATATTTTCTCCCATTCTGAGGGTTGTCTTTTCGTCATATTTATGGTTTCCTTTGCTGTGCAAAAGCTTTGAAGTTTCATTAGGTCCCATTTGTTTATTTTTGTTTTTATTTCCATTACTCTAGGAGGTGGATCAAAAAAGATCTTGCTGTGATTTATGTCAAAGAATGTTCTTCCTCTAAGAGTTTTATAGTGTCCAGTCTTATATTTTATAGTGTCTGGTCTTACAGGAGAATCCATTTTGAGTTTATTTTTGTGTATGGTGTTAGGGAGTATTCTAATTTCATTCTTTTACAGGTATCTGTCCAGTTTTCCCAGAACCACATATTGAAGAGACTGTGTTTTCTCCATTGTATATCCTTGCCTCCTTTGACATAGATTAGTTGACCATAGGTGCATGGGTTTATCTTTGTGCTTTCTATCCTGTTCCATTGATCTATATTTCTGTTTTTGTGCCAGTACCATACTGTCTGGATTACTGTAGCTTTGTAGTATAGTCTGAAGTCAGGGAGTCTGATTCCTCCAGCTCCTTTTTTGTACCTCAAGACTGCTTTGGCTATTTGGGGTCTTTTGTGTCTCCATACAAATTTTAAGATTTTTTGTTCTAGTTCTGTAAAAAATGCCATTGGTGGTTTGATAGGGATTGCATTGAATCTGTAGATTGCTTTGGGTAGTGTAGTCATTTTCACATTGTTAATTCTTCCAATCCAAGAACATGGTATATCTCTCCGTCTGTTTGTATCATCTTTAATTTTTTCATCAGTGTCTTATAGTTATCTGCATACAGGTCTTTTGTCTCCCTAGGTAGGTTTATTCCTAGGTATTTTATTCTTTTTGTTACAGTGGTAAATGGGAGTGTCTCCTTAATTTCTCTTTCAGATTTTTCATCATTAGTATATAGGAATGCAAGAGATTTCTGTGCATTAATTTTGTATCCTGCAACTTTACCAAATTCACTGCTTAGCTCCAGTAGTTTTCTGGTAGCATCTTTAGGATTCTCTATGTATAGTATCATGTCATCTGCAAACAGTGACAGTTTTACTTCTCCTTTTCCAATTTGTATTCCTTTTATTTCTTTTTCTTCTCTGATTGCCATGGCTAGGACTTCCAAAACTATGTTGAATAATAGTGGCGAGAGTGGACATCCTTGTCTTGTTCTTGATCTTAGAGGAAATGGTTTCAGTTTTTCACCATTGAGAATGATGTTTGCTGTGGGTTTGTCGTATATGGCCTTTCTTATGTTGAGGTAGGTTCCCTCTATGCCCACTTTCTGCAGAGTTTTTATCATAAATGGGTGTTGAATTTTGTCAAAAGCTTTCTCTGCATCTATTGAGATGATCATATGGTTTTTCTTCTTCAATTTGTTAATATGGTGTATCACATTGATTAATTTGC
Organism: Lagenorhynchus albirostris; assembly: GCF_949774975.1. Classification (NCBI taxonomy): domain Eukaryota; kingdom Metazoa; phylum Chordata; class Mammalia; order Artiodactyla; family Delphinidae; genus Lagenorhynchus; species Lagenorhynchus albirostris. The sequence goes on from NC_083108.1 coordinate 58,075,649, forward strand.
ATATGTTGAAGAATCCTTGCATCCCTGGAATAAATCCCAGGAAATCTTAAAAGCAGCCGGGTGGGGGGCGGGGGGCGGGGGGCAGGTGCGGAACGTGTGCAGCAAAAGATAAAAATTACAGCACACTTCTTTTTGAACACAATGCAAGCCAGAAGATAGTGGAGCAATAATGTAAAGTATTGAATGAAATAAAAACTGTCAACCTGAAATTCTGTACCCAGCAAGAATATTTACCAAAACAGAGGTAAAATAGAGACACTTTTTGATATACAGAAGTTGAAAAATTCATCACCAGAAGATCTGTGCATATAAGAAATGAAGGCTATTTCTCAGGTGGAAGTCTGCATCTATACAAAGGAATGAAGAGCACTGAAAAGAGTGAGTACCTGGATAAATATAAAAGGCTTTTCTTATTGTTATTTAAATATCCTTAAAAAATAATTGACTGTTTAACTTTAAAACGTAATAACAATGTAGTGTGTAGTTTATAACATAGGTAGAAGGAAAAAGTATCACAACAATAGCATGAAGATAGAGGGGATGAACAGAAGTATCCTCCTGTAAGATTCTTCTGGTGCAGAAGTGGTAGGATATCACTTGGAGGTAAACAGTGATAAGTTAAAGATTCTAACCCCCAGGGCAACCACCAAAATGCCACAACAAAGAGTTACGGCTACAACAAAGGAGATAAAAAAATGGAATCATAAAAAAGACTTGATTCATCCAATAGAAGGCAGGAAAAGAGAAAAAATGGAACAAAGGACAGATGGGAAAAATAGAAAACAAAGAGCAAGATGGTAGATTTAAACTTGACTACATCAGTAATCACATTAAAATGTAACTGGGCTGAATGCCCCAATTAAAAGTCCAAGCTTATCAGATTGGATTAAAAAAGCAAGACCAAATTACATACTGCCTATAAGAAACACACTTTAAATATAAACAAAGAAAGAAACCTAACCATCTGCTTTCTTTAATATACCCAAGCTGCTGAGAGCTGCTAGGAAAAAAAAAATATGCAAATGGACATATTATTGCCACAGTATATTTATGGTGTCCATCTTTCCTTTCCAACTCCCCATCAAATAATCCAGGACTGTCTACACTCGAACTATGTACACTGCAACCATGGCTTTATTTCCTCCTTCGCAGGAAAAATAAATGATCCACCCTCATACCTATAAATGCATTTATCTCCACACCCATTCTCACCTCCGTTTCACCAAATTCAAAGAAACAAGCCTTCAAGAGACAGGTTCTGGGGGCAGGAACCATCTCTGAAGTCCCAGGCTTAGGACGGTATCAGGGATGAACAGGTGGGTTTGCTTTCTCTCTCCTGGGGAGATCCTTTTCGCCGCCTCTGTATTTGACACCCTGTTCCCCCAGTGTTTTAATCAGGAAATCTGACCTTTTCAGAACCACCCACCTAAGCTGCTTCTGGATTCCTGACCCTCGGAAACTGTGAGATAATACATATTTGTTACTTTAAGCTAGTAGGTTTCAAGGATAATTCTGTATCTCTGACTTAGGTTCCAATTCTGGTACCTAACAGGAGCTTCCAGAAAGAGGTACTTGTAGCCTAGAAAGTTAAGGTGTAGATCAATGCTCTTTATTACCCCCTAGGTTCCAGAACCTCCTGCTCAGGGGTTACTTCCCGAAGTACGGCACGCAGACCACAGATGGTTCATGTGATAATTGTAGCTGGTGCAAAGATGAACATTTATTTTTATCATATTTCTGAGTATCTCACTATGTATTAGAAAAGCACTGGCTTTCCATTTTCAGTGCTGATGGATTTCTTAGTGTCAGCGGGGCATCTGTGCATGGAGAAGAATAGTCACTACTAACTGTAATTTAAGCAACGTCCCAGTTATTAATCTTAGGAATTTATTAAACAATTAACATTTTTTAGATATTAGACAATCAACTTTGCCCTAAATATTTACAATTACTTACAACCAATAAATATTATAGATTCAACAAAATAAATGTTCCCAATCAATAAAAACCCTATATTACAAAGTTACCCCAGCACTTTTAGGCATCCCAAGTCTAACATATTAATTCCCTTCGATATGCTGACTCTTTAAATGCAAAATGGTCACACACAAAATATAAAAGCCACAAGATTGATTAATGCCCTTACACCAAAACAGGTTACAGAGATACTGATGCCATGGCTTTCATCTGGTTCCCTTTTTGATCCTCACTCTTTTTATTGCACGTCACCGATGTCACATGCTTTACACTGTCCTAGGATTTCAATAACACTATCAGTT